>NC_045763.1:176925339-177251339 GCF_008692025.1 Phocoena sinus
AATCCTTCTTTCCTTCCTTTGTAAATAGTGGTCCAGGGAAGGTTCACAGCAGGAGTCATCCTTCCCAGGTACAAGCAGGAAGGGGTGCTCTACCTAAACAGGATTTTTAAATGATAATGAAGGTCTTCCCTGGTGGCGCAGTGGTTGAGAGTCCACCGGCCGATGCAGGGGACGCAGGCTCGTGCCCCGGTCCGGGAAGATCCCACATGCCGCGGAGCGGCTGGGCCCGTGAGACATGGCCGCTGAGCCTGAGCGTCCGGAGCCTGTGCTCCACAACGGGAGAGGCCACAACAGTGAGAGGCCCGCATACCGCAAAAAATAAAATAAAATAAAATGATAATGAAGCCCACTAAAAGCCTGCCTGCTGTTGACTGCTACCCTGTGCTGGCATTTAAATAATGTCAATACTAAAATACTCCTCTTCAACTATGGTAGACCACTCCCACTGTCCTCCCCCTTGGTAAGCTGCTGCTCTTTTATGCCTTCCTCTCTTTGTAGTACACAGCAGTTTAGATTCTGACAGCGGTCTGCCTGCTCCGTCTCTAACTCTGAAGCAGCTGAATGTTGCTGAAGAAAACACACAACCAAGCTAACAATTCCACTTTTGCATTCGTGACCTCAAATCCCAAATGGGCACTAAACACTGGTGAGTATTTTACTACACTTTCTTGGAATATTTCTTTTCTCACTATCCAAAATCACCACATCACACCTTTTTCTTCCTTCTCAAATCTACAACACTCCACCCCTGCCATTCTGCTCATTACCAGCTGATGACTGACTCTTACTTCAATGAGCAAGTAGAAGGACTGGGATGAGACTTCCCTAAGCTTCCCACCATCAAACATGCTACTTCTACCTCTGAAATCTACCTTCCTGCCTCCTCTTCCAATAGGTGAGGTGTTCCTGCTTCTATATGCTTCTCCACTGGTGCTTTGGATCACGTCCCCTATCACCATTCCAAGGCTTCGGGCACACGAAAACCTCCTCTCTCTCAAGTGATAATTTTAAGTAATGAAAGGATGGTCATGGATGGAAGGATGGGTGAATCCATGAATGGGGAGAGAGAAAAAGCAAGAATTATGTTCCCATGATCACACCTCCTTAGAGCTACAACCCCACCTTGTTTTAGTTCCTTTCTCAGTAATAGTTTTCTAAATTGATGTCTAAAATCATTCTCTCCACTTCCTCACTTCTTAGCCTCTCATCAATTTGATCTCACTGGACTTGGTCACCACCATTCTGCAGAAACTACAGTAAGCAAGATCACCAAAAATCTCCATCACATCCAAACCAACGTCGTTTCCCTGCCCTTATCTCAAACTCCCCGCAGCACTCAGCTACTTACTGCTCCCCTCCCCTCGAGACGTCTCTTCCTCTTGTGGCAGCACACTGGTGTCCTTCCTGCCGCCTAACCAACTGCTCGCATCTTCAGATACCACCTGTACACTTCCTTCTCACAAATCTCTATCTCCAGCTCCAGCCTCTCCCCTGAACTCTGTCTAAAAGGCATTTATTTCCATTTTAACATGTCCAGAACGGAACTCTTGATTTTCCCCCATATATGTTCATCTACCATGTTCATCTTATTAGCAAATGACACTACAGCCCACCTAGTTACTCAAGCCAGAAACCTAACAGTTACTTTTTATTCTTTTTTTCTCACATCCCAAATTACCTCACATCATATCAACAGTCGTAACTCTGAAATATATCCTAACTCTAACCATTTCATTCTGTGAAATAAAATTCATATTTTATGGCAAGACTAGAAAAATTTAAACAGAAAAAATCTTCTCTGCCCCTTGGCCTCCTCTCTCCCCCCACTGTGTGTTGTGTATCTGCATTATGCATCAACCAATACCTCCACCATCAGCAGGAAAACCCGGTCAATCGTAAAGAGCAACATTCTCCTAGCATCAACAAGACAACTCCTTAAGAGGTAACGTTCCTTCTTGATCTTGTAAGGGGTCACATGACCCACCAGGACGACGCTTAGATCTGGATTACGTAAAATGTCAATAATATGTTATTTGATGTACAGTCTCAAAAACAAACCAACAACCTCATATAACTGTGACTTGACTTCTAACCCACCATTCTCAGAGCTTTCTGAGATGCTCTTCCTGGGCTATAATCCTCAAATTTGGCTTGAATAAAATTTTCCATTTCTTTCTTAGATCGACTGATTAATTTTTCAATGACAATTCCATTCTTTATCATCTAAGTCACCTTCTCCTTCTGCTTGACCACACATCATTCTTGCACCAAAAATTCTATATTCCATAAAAAAAAGCACAGACTTCTAAAGTGCGTATCAGATCACGTTGCTCCCCTGGTGTAAACTCTCCAAGGACTTTCCATTACACCTAAAATAAAATCCAAAACCCTCACTGTGGCCTAGAAGTGCCCACACCGTCTGGTTCATCTCTATCTATGCGATCTTATCTTGTGAGGCCCTCCCCGTCACTCAATACACTTCGGCACCTTCTTTTTCTGGATGCGATCAAGACCCTTCTCCTTAGAATAAGTTCACATCCCCATTTGCCTGGGTGGTCCAGGTTTGTATCTGTTATTCTGATGTCCTACCCACTTTTGTATTTGGCCCAGACTTATCTTTTACTTTAATACCAAGGCTTATTAACTGTTACGTTAAAATAAGCCAGGATGAATTTGGTAGATCCTCATTTTGTACTTCTCGTTACTACCCTGGTCTTGCCTAATAGTATGTGAGACACGTGCAGTGAACTCAGTTCTCACTTTAACTGGTTAAATCTGAAAGATGACCTCAGTGAGGATCCTGTTTCCCAGACCCTTTCCAATGGAAAAGGTCCAAACAAGCTTCCTAAAACAAAGTGCACTGGGACAAGAGGCTAGGGAGAGCCAGCTCTTCCAGTTTTTAGTGGTGTGGGAGACGTAGTAAATGCCTCTGCCTCTGGTGTCTGAACACCAGAAAGAGACAAATCTCCACCCCAAAAGGCTAATTCTGGTACTAGCCAATGGGGCATGAGCTTGGGTAATATCCTGTGGACTCCTGGACTTGCTTGTCTGGGTGTTGGAGTCTCAATTAGCAGTGTCTGAGGGTTCCCATTTCGTGGGAAGCTAGTAAGAGAGGTCTGATTCTGAGCACAGATTATGGCTGATGACCTGAAAAAACGCTGCACAGATAGGCAGCAGCTGCAGTGAAAGGGCACTTGTTCTGGTCTGCCCAGACTGCCTGGATTTTGGAAGGGACACCCAGAGCAGCAACGTCTGCAACAGCAGCTCAGAACGATGCCATTCAGCATACTCTCCCAAATTTAGGAGACAGAAACTTGGAACAACTTCACTGGACTAAGCAACCCTGGGGACCCATAGGGATATCTGGAGATGAGGAAAAAAAAGATGGGCTGCCACAGATTGTGAAATAGAGATTCAGAGTCATCTACATGTTCTGGTAAATAGTAGGAACATTTTTTTTGAACTCTATTCTGGGTCATTTAACTCTCTTCTGGGTCTCCAAAATGCATAATAAATCTGAACAAACTCACTGCTTGCAAGATAACTCCTACAAAGTCCTTGATGCCTTGTCCATGCTGGGTAAACAGTAGCTAGTATCACTGATTACCTAAGCAGTACCCAGATAATGTAAGGCTCCTAGAAGTTTCCAAGAAGTTATAGACCCTGATTTACACACTCTAGAGTTTATACTCTACTTCGGTTATAACAGAATACATATGAATTTCAATGACAACAAAAGTCAAAATGAAAGTAAGCTCAAACTAAGTATTCCAACAATAAATGCTGCAGGCGTTCAAAGAAAGGGCATTATCTTGAGCTGGGTAATATCTTTTTATATAAAAATGACTGAGGGGCTTCCCTGGTGGCACAGTGGTTGAGAGTCCGCCTGCCGATGCAGGGTACACGGGTTCGTGCCCTGGTCCGGGAAGATCCCACATGCCGCGGAGCGGCTGGGCCTGTGAGCCATGGCCACTGGGCCTGCATGTCCGGAGCCTGTGCTCCGCAACGGGAGAGGCCACAACAGTGAGAGGCCTGTGTACCGAAAAAAAAAAAAAAAAAAAAAATGACTGAGTCCATGATGGCAATAGGCTATACAAATCTCGGTCAACAAAAAGTAATACTAACACATCCCAAAAAGAATGCTGTAAGTACTGAGAACAAGTTGAATACTTTCATTTATTTTCCTTTCCTCTAAAAATAAATAATTTACTGTTGGAAGGTCAATTAAGGTACATACTGAAAAACGGCAGGAACTCAGAAAAAGAATAACATGGCCACCCATGCAGCGCCCACAATGCTATATGTACCTCAGTAAACTTCTTTGGCACTCAACCACACAGGACCAGAAACTATATTACCAATGTCTCAGAGTAATAAAACTCAGGGATGCTAATTTATACAAACAAGGCCTACAGAGATTAATTGCCAATGGACCCTTTACACAGAGGAATGCAACTGTCATTTGGTCTAAATAGTGCACTTTTGGACACATGCTTCATGGAAACAAAATTTTCAGATGAGCTTGGTGAGGATGGACTCAGAATGGCGATAGGGCAGTTAATTTTATGACTGCATTATTCTATGACATTAGATCTAATGGACTTAGGGGTCCATCCTCTTAATAAGGAAAGAGTCACCAAATAGCCCCATACTTCATGTTGAACACCTAGAACATGGTCTGGCTCCCAGCAGGCATTTAGTAAATATTTGCTAAATGAATGAATGAATGAAAGTTCCCCTGTGCTTGGATAATTATTGCCAAACTTTGTCTTTCTGGTTTTCTACAATTTTTCCTGAAATGTTCTAAACTGCATTATTCCAATCAACACATTTTTTGAATGACATATTAATACCTTCAGTCCTTTATAGTCAAGATTCACTAGCTGGAAAGTCGGCTGTTCTATTAAAACAGGGTTTTTCAACATCAGCACTATTGACATCTTTACCCAGATAATTCTTTGTTGTAAAGGGCTGTCCTGTGCACTGCAGATAGTTTAGCAGCATCGCTGGCCTCTACCCACTATGCCAGCAGTGCAGGCACGCACACACACGCGTGCGCACACACACACATGCACACTGCCTCTCCTGTGTTTCCCATTAATATTTATGTCTGCAATGCATGATGATGCTTTGTTTCATGGTTTTGAGGTAGTTCATTGCAACAGGACTAAGGAAAAGAGGGTTGGCTTGGGGTGGAGTGAGGCAGGGTGGAAGGAGTTTGAGAGGAAAGAATAGTTGCTAAGAACAGCTAAGTCAATCAGAAATGTCCCCAGGCATTGTCAAATATCCCCTGGGGACAAAATCAACCAGTTCTTTAAAGTGACATCTCTGTTCTTATCTATTAAGTACTAATTTCAGAATTTAACAGTTAGAGACTATGTCACTGAGTCCTTAGCCTTCACTGCTGTCTCTCCTAAACGTCACCCTTCCCCCCCCAGGTACTGTCCAGGCCACCAGACCATTACACAGATACACCACCCGCAGCAGTGATTTCAAGGGAGAGGGGAAAGAAAATAATCTGGAAGGAAATTAGGTCCCTCACTTCCACCTACCACATCAAAATACTGTAGCCCTCCATATCCGAGGGTTCCATATGCACAGATTCAACGAATCATGGACTGAAAATATTCAGGGGGAAAAAAAAAAACCCAGAAAGTTCCAAAAAGCAAACCTTGAATTTGCCAGGGTCAGCAACTATTTACATAACGTTTACATTGTATTAGGCATTATAAGTAATCTAGAGATGATTTAAAGTATATAGGAGGGTGTGCACAGGTTATATGCAAATACTGCACCATTTTATATAGAGACCTTGAGCATCTTCGAATTTTGGTATGGGGGTGGGGGGAGATACGTGGAACCAGTCGCCCCCCTACCGTGCAGATAGGAGGGACCACTGTAATACCAAGGGTCCTCAGAGATACAGTGAATGTGGGTCCTATTTTATCAGTTGAGTCTTATCAACACACTTTGTCAGGTTGCATGCAGCACAAAAGAAAAGGAAAACAGGAAGCAAGGCCCCCCAAAAAGATGAAGAAGTTTGACTACAGTGACCATCCTCCCAACAAAGACTGATGTGATTTTATCAGGTTTTCTTTAAAATCCAAACGCTTCTGGCTTACCTATTCTAATACAAAGTTACTGGAAAGAAGGAAAAACACTAAGGAATTTTGAAAAGTCAGAATTCTTGACTCATTGATCCTAAAAACAAATTTATGAAACAAATATAAGCAACATATTATGACTTTTTAAAATTTAAAAAGCCTATTAACTTATATAATCATATTTTACAGATATAAACTAATATAGCATATCAAATACATAAGAAGGCAGAAATTAATACATATGCCAAATACCATCTGAGGTAAAGATTATTTTATAATTGACAGAACAGGGACCCAGACTAAACCAAAGTTATAAATAACAGAATCAGGATGATGCAAACCTTGTGTTTTATCCCCAACCTTACAGCACCTCCCTTGTGAGAGTGTAGGGGAGCAAAACCTGCCACCTCAAAATGTCTCTTTGGCATGCGGATTATTTTGAACTGAAAACAATCAAGGCCCAAAAGACTCAGGAAGAAACTTTGACCTTCCCCATAACTGCCTAAAAAACATTTAGATAGAGGGCCTATTCCAGGAAGGGAGCTATCCCCCGTATCCCTGTATATAGTAGGAACTAGTACAGTAGGAACTATAGTAGAAACTAGGTGTGTAGACAGAGAGGAACCTAGCGAATTCCTCTCTGTGGTCCATGTCTCTTCCTGGCCCAGCAAACATTTATACACCAAACATTTGTTTTTCCATCTCCATGTGCATTGCCTTCCTCCCCTTTAAGTCCCAAACCACAACCCCCAACATCCTCTTTTGTCTTTAGCTGAAGATGGTATTTAAGGGTGAGGGTTTCAGCCATTTGAGGAGCTGTTCAGTTTTTTGGGGTCTCTCCCATTGTACATATGTTATTAAAATTTTGTTTGATTTTCTCCTGTTAATGTGTCTCATGTCACTTTACTTCTTAGACCAGCCAGAAGAACCTAGAAGGGTAGAGAAAAATTTCTTCCTGCCCAACATGAATATATCTCATTATTCTTTCTCTGATTTCATAAAAACCGTAATAACTATCGTTAACTTCTATGTATGCCTAAATTGTTGATACAGCAAATATCACTTTATCTAAAATATTTTAAAACACTATACAAATTTAAACATAAACATTCTCAATGATTTCAATTGGTTAAATTAAACTTTGTTTGGGAATTCCCCGGCAGTCCAGTGATTAGGACTCTGTGCTTCCACTGCAGGGGGCAATGGTTCAATCCCTGGTTGGGGAACTAAGATCCCACAAGCTGTGTGGTGTGGCAAAAAAAAATTTTTTTAATAAAAATGTTAAACTTTAAGATTTTGATGATCTTAAAAATATAAGATAATAATGTACAAGAGTGAAAAAAAAATTGAACACTTAGCCAGAAATTCTATTTAGTCATATGCTGGGATGATTCAGCTACATAAAGTTAGTTAAATCAAACATATGACCAAAACCTAATGAATATTTTTATAAAATAACTATATATAAGATGTTAGTATATTTGAGCCATGTTTGGTCCTATTCAGGGGAATGGAATGTTTTTCTGGACAAAATAGGAACTTTAATCCCAGAGAAACTCTGGGAGACTGATGGTCTCCTCTCCCTGGCTATAGAGCAGGTCTCAGAAAGTCATGGATATTTTTCTGTTTTAAAGTCAGACATGGTATTCCAACAGCTTTTTACTATACCTTAGAACCAGATACAACTGCCTTCAGAGACATTTTTTCCTTCATCCTGAGTCTTCTCTTAATTCTCTTCTCTTCTCAAATGACCAGCCAGGAAAATCAGAGAAGTTTAATGTGCCCAGAGTCACAAAAACACCGTTCTGATAAGCACTGGGAGCAAGGGCATGTCTACCAACAGCTCTGATCTATTTCAGGAGCTCTCTACAAGAGGGTCCTAAGCTAAAGGTGTTTTTTTTGTTGTTTGTTTTTGTTTTTGCGGTACGCGGGTCTCTCACCGCTGTGGCCTCTCCTGTTGTGGAACACAGGCTCCGGACGCGCAGGCTCAGTGGCCATGGCTCACGGGCCCAACCGCTCCGCAGCAGGTGGGATCTTCCCAGACCGGGTCACGAACCCGTGTCCCCTGCATCGGCAGGAAGACTCCCAACCACTGCGCCACCAGGGAAGCCCCTAAGGTAAATTTTTCAGCCAATAAATTTGGTTTAAATATGAAGTGGATAACAGGATAACATCAGGCCAACCTTCAGGACTTCTCCACTTCCAATAATTACCTACAACAAAACCGCAGGGTACTTACACTTATCACCAGTAACCAACCTTTCTGCAGAAACAACTCTTTCCTAAATACTTAAATAAAGAATAATAAAGGGCAACCGTCAGAAATGTAAAGACTCACAAAAATTTTGATCATTGTTCTTTGCCTACCACCCACAGAAAAACCCTTAAGCCTAAACTGTGGTTACAAGTTAAGTATACCATTAATTTTGAGCGGGAGAAACTATTAGCATATCATCAGCTATCAGTCACCCCAAGACTGAGTCTCTCCTGGCTGGAGTTGTCTTGTTTTGTTTTCAACTTATTTTTTTAAGTAAATGCTTAGGACCACGTATTATTTTTCACAAAGAGAAAAGTACAAAAACTGTACTGACCTATGTGACTTATCATGGTTAACAAACCAATTTTAAAAACGAAAAAAAATTTCAACAAAACATATTGCTGATTTTGGTATTAGAATGATGGTGGCCTCATGAGTTCAGAAGTGTTCCTTCCTCTGCAATTTTCTGGAATAGTTTCAGAAGGATAGGTGTTAACTCTTCTCTAAATGTTTGGTAGAATTCACCTGTAAAGCCACCTGGTCTTCTACTTTTGTTTGTTGGGAGTTTTTAAATTACTGATTCAACTTCGGTAGTTAATTGGTCTGTTTGCATTTTCCATTTTTTCCTGGTTCAGTCCTGGGAGACAGTACCTTTCTAAGACTTTGTCCATTTCTTGTAGGTTGTCCATTTTACTGGTGCATAGTTGCTCATAGTAGTCTCTTATTATGCTTTATATCCTGTAACTTCTCCTTTTTCATTTCTGATTTTATTGATTTGGGCCCTCTCTCTTTTTTTCTTGATGAGCCTGGCTAAAGATTTATCAATTTTGTTTATCTTTTCAAAGAACCAGCTTTTAGTTTCATGGATCTTTTCAACTGTTTTTTTAGATACCACTGTTTGCAGACAACATGATACTATACACAGAAAATCCTAAGGAAGCTACCAGAAAACTACTAGAGTTCATCAATGAATTCAGTAAAGTTGCAGGATACAAAATTAATACACAGAAATCTGTCACATTTCCATACACTAAAAACGAAACAGCAGAAAGAGAAATTATGGAAACAATCCCATTTACCAATGCATCAAAAAGAATAAAATACCTAGGAATAAACCTACCTAAGGAGACAAAAGACCTGTATTCCAACAAACTATAAGATGCTGATGAAAGAAATTGAAGACCACACAAACAGATGGAAAGATATACTGTGTTCTTGGATTGGAAGAATCAATACTGTTAAAATGACCATTCTACACAAGGCAATCTACAGATTCAATGCAATCCCTATCAAATTACCAATGGCATTTTTCACAGAACTAGAACAAAATTTTTTTAAATTTCTACAGAAACACAAAAGACCCCAAATAGCCAAAGCAATCTTGAGAAAGAAGAACAGAGCTGGAGGAATCAGGCTCCCTGACTTCAGACTATACCACAAAGCTACAGTAATCAAGACAGTATGGTACTGGCACAAAAACAGACATATAGGTCAATGGAACAGGATAGAAAGCCCAGAAATAAACCCACACACTTACGGTCAATTAATCTATAACAAAGGAGGCAAGAACATACAATGGAGAAAAGACAGTCTCTTCAATAAGTGGTGCTGGGAAAACTAGACAGCTACATGTAAAAGAATGAAATTAGAACATTCTCTAACACATACACAAAAATAAACTCAAAATAGATTAAAGACCTAAATGTAGGACGAGATTACCATAAAACTCCTCAAGGAAAACATAGGCAGAACACTTTGACATATATTGCAGCAATGTTTTTTGGATCTGTCTCCTTGAGTAATGGAAATAAAAACAAAAATAAACAAATGGGGCCTAATTAAACTTAAAAGCTTTTGCACAGCAAAGGAAACCACAAACAAAATGAAAAGACAACCTACAGAATGGGAGAAAATATTTGCAAACAATTCAACGGACAAGGGATTAATTTCCCAAATATACAAACTGCTCATACAGCTCAATATCCAAAAAACAAACAACCCAATCAAAAAATGGGCAGAAGATCTAAACAGACATTTCTCCAAAGAAGACAGACTGATGGCCAACAGGCACATGAAAAAAAATGTTCAACATTGCTAATTACTAGAGAAATGCAAATCAAAGCTACAGTGAGGTATAACCTCACACAGGTCAGAACAACCAGCATCAAAATGTCTACAAATAATAAATGCTACAGAGGGACTTCCCTAGCAGTCCAGTGGTTAAGACCCCATGCTTCCACTGCAGGGGGCATGGGTTTTATGCCTAGTCAGGGAACTAAGATCCTTCATGCCACACAGTGCAGCCAAAAAAAAGAAAAAAAAGGAAAGAAAAAAAAAGCTAGAGACAGTGTGGAGAAAAAGGAATCTTCCTACACTGTTGGTGGGAATGTAAATTGGTACAGCCACTACAGAGAACAGTACAGAGGTTCCTTAAAAAACTAAAAATAGAGCTACCATATGATCCAGCAATCCCACTCCTGGGCATATATGTGGAGAAAACTATAACTCAAAAAGATACATGCACCCCAATGTTCTTAGCAGCACTATTTACAATAGCCAAAACATGGAAGCAACCGAAATGTCCATCAACAGATAAATGGATAAAGATGTGGTATTTACATATACACACACACACACACACACACACACACACACACACACATACACAATGGAATATTACTCAGCCATAAAAAAAGAATGAAATAATACCATCTGCAGCAACATGGATGGACCTAGAGATTATCATACTAAGTAAGCCAGACAATGAAAGACAAGTATCATATAATATCACTTATGTATGGAATCTAAAAAAAATCATACAAATGAACTTATTTATAAAAGAGAAACAGACTCACAGACACAGAAAACAAACTTGTGGTTACCAAAAGGGAAAGGGGTGGGGGGAGGGATAAATTAGGAGTTGGGGGTTAACATATAAACACTACTATATGCAAAATAGATAACCAACAAGGACCTACTGTATAGCACAGGGAACTATATTCAATATCTTGTAATAACCTATAAAGGAAACTAATCTGAAAAAGAATATATATATACACACACACAGGTAGAACTGAATCACTGTGCTGTATACCTGAAACTAACACGACAGTGTAAATCAACTATACCTCAAAACAAAAACAAAAAGAAACAAAACAAATATTGATGAAAAAAATCAGGTAAGGTTTTAAAAGCTGCCCTGGGTAAAAAGGGTAATTAGTCTGGGTAACTCCAATTTTGTTAATTCTTTTAGTAATTGTCTGATTATGGACACATGATTATTCCACTTGATTTGCCAAGTGATCTTCCCAGTGTGCATCTACAATGTTTGAGTTTTCTATAATTTCTTCCTTTATAAAACAGAGATGATATTGTTCCTTCCTTATTCTCTGTTTTTATTTGGGGGAGTAGGAAAAGCGCTGAACCAGGATTTAGGAAAGTCATTCTAGTACTGGAGTGTCACTTGCTAATACGTGACATCATACTAACCTCAGTATCCTCATCTTTAAAACATAATGTTATTTCCCTTTTCTACTTCATATAGTTAAAAATAATATATGATCCAGCAATCCCACTCCTGAGCATATATCTGGAGAAAACTATAACTCAAAAAGATACATGCACCCCAATGTTTATATATTTATAGTTACAAATAACCATGAAATGAGATAATGCACATGAAAATAATCTCGAATTGTAATACCCTATATAAAACTAAGATGCGATTAGCAGGACTTTACAGTGAAAGCCAAAGACACTATTTGGGCCTACGAATAGTCACAGCTCCATCATTTATAGATCTTAGATATGACCCTCAGTTTTTAAGGACTCCAAGTATTCATGCTTCCCTAACCCCATTAGCATATATCAGTCAAAAAGCACTGACATTATGTTCCAGAAGCCTAATTCTTATTCCATGAAAGCCTGACAGACCTGAAAAGGATAAAAATCTGGCCTACGTTAATGCCTACACTCAATTATATAATAGTGCACATACCAAAGATTTCCAAAATGTACTTCAGAACAGCAACACTGGTTCTCAAGTAGCAAAATTAACACAGGCCTTGTCTATTTCCTCTTCTCTAATTGTTAACTGGCCACACTCTCGGACAGTCTTTTACCAATGACCTTCCTATTGACATCGACTTCATGACATTCTGCATCTTTTGCAAATTTTGCTATTAGGCTTTGCATTACATGTGCATTGTATGTTAGTGATTGTTAATTACCAAGACTACTATGAAGTAGGAAGAGGGTTTTGAGTGTAAAATGCATTGGTTTTCAACTCATTAGTGGATGTTTTCCTATTTTGATGGCCTTAGCATCCCTGTGCACTCAGTGTGGAAACTATAGTAATGAATACTCAGATAACAAGGACACCCTATTCCTACCTCAAAAGGTTGTTCTGAGAATAAAGGTGAAATTCTGCTTGGCATACAGTAAGCCTCAATAAATGTTGCTTACTGGTAGACAGAAGGCAGTAAGCAGAAGCCATGAGGCAGAAACAAGGAGGGACAAAAGTAGTAACCAATTATGGAATAGGAAGACATCTACAAAGGGAAGCAACCAGAGGAGTGCTGAGTCACAAGCATGACAGACAAGTAGAATCACCCTTGGCTCCCAGAGCTGGGCCAGATTTTGAGCACTGCAGCCTTGCTCAGAGTTTCCTGGCTCTCCCTTCAGACCGCGTGTACACAGTGACAATACACTGCTATCACCTGGGGTAACCAAGGATGCCTCAACCACGAAATAACCAAACGCACCAACGGGATCTCTTTGTTAAATTTTAGACAACCAGACTTGCCTCTGGGGGAGATACTGACAAAAGAAACCTTCCTTTCACTGAATGAAAGAGCCCCTTTCTTTTCTGATTTAACTGAGTCTCTTAACTGTTCTCTTCCTTCACTTTCAACAGATCCCAAAGGATACTTTCTCCACCTTCATGGGAAACACACACACACACACACACACACACACACACACACACACACAGTTTCTTGGTAATATATTAAGTGTGTACAGCACTCCACAATTTACAAAGCATTTTATTTCACATCCAGGAGAGTATAAAAATAACAAACTCTGGGAATGGAATATAGGGATTTTTAATGAGATCCCTAGATGACTAGCCAATCCTTTTATTTCATGTTTTTTCACTCACTAAATGAAAATCAAATTCCAGTTTTACCTTCCCAGGAATATCTGCCCATCATCTGAAGTTGTGGGTGTGTAAACACTCTTGAATCACACACATATAAACTGTCTCTTGGTTTATTACATAAATTACTAAGAATAACATTCATGGGTTTTCTATTAATTAACTAATTCATTATTTCATTCAACAATTATATTGACCATGCAATTACCATGTGCCAAGCAATGTATTCAAGGCTGGATTTCACCAGCTCAACTTTCACGACCGACCTTTTACAAGCCATAATTACACAGCCAGGGTACCCATGAGGAGACCTACTGACGACAACCCAAACTGAGCTTCCCATAGAAACATCAATTCTACAGTGGAACAATTACAGGCTTGGGATTCAAACTCTGGCTCTGCCGGACTTGCTTGCTATTTAGTTGGGGCAGCTTCCTCAGGTCTCCAAGCATCTGTAAGATGGAGATAATAGCACCTACCTCACAAACGTGGAAGGATAAGAGAGAATGATAATAATATAGAGTGCCTCGTCAGTGTTTGGCACATATAATAGGTGTTCAATAAACAAAGCCTACTGCCTTTATTATGAAAGGGCCAGACTTTTTTCTAAGGAAGATTCTTGAAAACCCCATTCTCGTGTATTTTTTTTTCTTTTTTTTACAGCAGGTTCTTATTAGTCATCAATTTTATACACATCAGCGTATACATGTCAATCCCAATCACCCAATTCATCACACCACCATCCCCATCCCCCAGCCGCTTTCCCCCCTTGGTGTCCATACGTTTGTTCTCTACAACTGTGTCTCTATTTCTGCCCTGCAAACCGGTTCATCTGCACCATTCTTCTAAGCTCCACATATATGCGTTAACATACGATATTTGTTTTTCTCTTTCTGACTTACTTCATCTCATGTATTATTAACGTTCTCATTTTTCAAATGGAGAAAAATTAAGCTCAGGGA
Organism: Phocoena sinus; assembly: GCF_008692025.1. Taxonomy (NCBI): domain Eukaryota; kingdom Metazoa; phylum Chordata; class Mammalia; order Artiodactyla; family Phocoenidae; genus Phocoena; species Phocoena sinus. The sequence goes on from NC_045763.1 coordinate 176,939,821, forward strand.
AGTTAAATCCTTCATTCATGTATCAAGTGTGGTCAGTCCTTACTGTGTCCAGACAAGGGCTGTTCTCTGCAGATACAGGGATGCAAAGGACAGAGTCTCTGGCCTCAAGCACCACTGTCTCACAGGGGAAACGCAGGAGAAGCGAACTGCCCCAGAAGAGGGAAGCACGGGGCCGGGGTAGCACACAAGTGAGCTCGCTCAGGACGCGGGGGGCCTCGAGGAGGCTCTCCAGAGGGGGTGTCCCAGCTGAGTCATGAGGGAAGTAAACGTGACAAAAGCAGATACCCACTAGCAGCCTGGCTTGAATGAAACCAAATCCTTGTCTCCAAGACCCGTGAGTGTCCCACTATTCCACAGCTCCTGTGATTAGATTCAATTAACAAGGATTTTCTTAGCGCTTGCTTTATGGAAATGTCTGTACTGGATGGCAACAAAGGTGAATCATCATAGTTCTTATCTCACAGTAAGACAGACATACAGATAACAAACTCAACCAATACCAAATCTAAGTTTGACCTTCAAAAGCAGGTGCTGGGGCTTCCCTGGTGGCGCAGTGGTTGAGAGTCTGCCTACCAATGCAGGGGACACGGGTTCAAGCCCTGGTCTGGTAAGATCCCACGTGCCACGGAGCAGCTGGGCCCGTGAGCTACAAATACTGAGCTCTGCGCGTCTGGAGCCTGTGCTCCGCAGCAAGAGAGGCCGCGACAGTGAGAGGCCGGCGCACCGCGATGAAGAGTGGCCCCCGCTTGCCACAACTAGAGAAAGCCCTTGCACAGAAACGAAGACCCAACACAGCCAAAAATAAATAAATGAATAAATAAATTTATAAAAAAAAAAAAAAAGCAGGTGCTGGACTTTCTGCTTGAGCTTTCACCTAGTTCTCAGACCCTTGGTGTGGATGCTAGTAATTCCTCCCATGCCCTGGGGAAGCAGGTCAACAACACTGCCCACCCTGTGAATTGCCCCAGGCAGCAAAGCCGGGCAGGTATTATTCACCACCTCATCTGTGAATTATGATATAAATTCTTCAATTTCTGCAAAGGAGCTTCTTTTATCACTTGTAGGTACCATGGAATTCTATATTCACTGTGCACAGTGTTTCTGCTTCCTTGAAACGTTCACAGGAAATACTTAAAATATTTTATTTAAGGTATCTGCATCTTTATAACTGAAATTTTTCTTAGCTTCTTTTGAGTGATTGGGGAGGCTTCCCTGGCGGCGCAGTGGTTGAGAGTCTGCCTGCCGATGCAGGGGACACGGGTTCGTGCCCCGGTCCAAGAAGATCCCACATGCCACGGAGCGGCTGGGCCCGTGAGCCATGGCCGCTGAGCCTGCACGTCCGGAGCCTGTGCTCCGCAACGGGAGAGGCCACAACAGTGAGAGGACCGCATACCGCAAAAAAAAAAAAAGAATTATTGGAGAAACTTCCTGTCATTCTGTGCTTTGGAGCGATACAGGAATTATCAGACCCTTAGCAGTTTTATTCAGCTCATCTGAAAAATCCATTGAACCCTGAAGTCACTACTCACTAACAGCAGTGCTCCCCATTCAGTACAGACTCACCTTCACACGCCTTCTCAACACTGCACTCAAATAACCACTGAGTGACAAACGTGGATGGGTTCATTTATCTTCAGTCTTTCTTCTACTGTATGTGGAATCTAAAAAATAAAACAAACGAATGAATATAACAAAACAGAAACAGACTCAGATACAGAGAACAAACTGGTTACCAACGGGGAGAGGGAAGAGGAATGGGGCAAGACAAGTGAAGGGGATTAAGAGGTACACACCACCAGGTATAAAATGAGTAAGATACAAGGATGTAATGTGCACCACAGGGAATACAGCCAATATTTCATAATAGCTTCATATGAGTATTATCTATAAAAATATTGAATCACTATGTTGTATACCTGAAACTAATGTAATAGTTGATTGTAAATCAACTATACTTCAAATTTAAAAGAAATTAAGACTAGTTACTTTCTGTGTATGGCTTTGACCACATTCCACAGCTTTTCGTAGATGACTGTCCCATTTTAATAATTTCTAAATAGCCTTTCACTTTTACTTTTATTTCCTCCTTTGCTTACAAGCTCTTCATCTCATACACTCTCCATATAAAACAAAACCCAGGGAAACACAGCAAGTGGATCACTGGTACACCTTCTAAAATAATGTAATATCCCCCTCACCCATGACCCCTACAGCACACCCTTGTTCAAACCTGTTGCTCCAAAAAGGAAACTTTTTCAGGTTACATTGAGGACACTGTCCACTTACTTCTCAAGAGGAACCAACTTACCTGCTATTCAAGTCTGATAGGTTTTTGCTTCCATTTTGTCCTTTCTGTTTCACATATTCCCCAAGTTCCATATTTCTTATATGTCAATGGTACATTTTCCTCTTTTCAGCAGTCCTACAAAGTTTCCTCTTTTCTTTTCTTCTCTCTCTTTTTAATTTCTTCCCATTTCAGTGGACTGTGGGAAAGAACAGGAGGTAATTGCACAGGCTCAAGACAAGACGACCTCAAAGCAGAAATCCAGAAAATTTTTTGAACTCTTTTAAGTGCTACCCAATTGATCATACTCTTAATAAGGCTTTCTTATTTGTTTTCCTCTTCCTGAACCTAAGAAAATTATCTAAACTGATAATTGTACATATTATAATGTTATAATAAATTGAACATTACAATCCAAATAATGCAATACTGCTTATATGCGAACAGAAATTCAGAGTTTAAAAGCAGTGAAAGTATAAAGGAAATTATTTTCTATCATTATGAAAGTTTTAAAACCATTAGGAAATGTTCTGTTTTCTAAAATCTGCAATGCGTTGGGCCTCAGTCCATTTGTCTGATGGAAGCAAAAAAGAGGCAACCTATTACATCATGGTCCAAACTGGAAATTCCTAAAAATAAGAAACAAGCTACTTTTATATTAGATCTAATTTACTATTAAGTTGTCTAATTAAGACAAATACACACACACATATACACATCTATATGGCTTCATTCAAATATATATGGTAAGAGACAGTGAAAGGAAAACAAATGATAATACCGTGTGACCTTTTTAATCCTGTGGGTTTTTTTTTTTAAACATTTTTATTAGAGGAAATGTGAGATTTTTCACACGTTCATAATGTTTTAAATGAATAGCCTCTAAACCTGTAAACCTATTTACAATAGGTAAAAGTCAGATTTTTAAGAAAACCAACAAATAGATTATTTCATAAATTGCACACAGAAAAAATACCAACAGAAAGAATAGAAAACTTACAAACACTGCAAAGTTCAATGTTAGTATGGAAAGTTTATAAGGTTACAATAGGAATTTAATTACAGATATGGAGAACATATGAACCTCTGGCACAAGTCACACTGGTAACAGATGTCAAACGCCCTGGAAAAGTTACCATGCATGCATTCATTCACTCATTCACTCATTCATATGTCCACCCATCCATTTCATTCCCTCAGTAAATATTTACTGAGGATTCTCTATGTTCCAGGATATAATAATTTTTAAAAAGAGGAAGGAGAAGAAGAAGGAGGGGGAGGGAGAGAGAAGGGGGAGGAGAAAGAGAAATTGTCTAGTGATGAACAGTGACAAGAAACCAGGCAATTACAATTCATTGTGGTAAGTAAATTAACAGGTGCTATGACAGCACTTAAGAGGAGCACCTTATCCAGATATGTCGGTGGAGGGAAGAAAAGTGTGTAGGTGGTGTACACAAAGAAAGTTCACTTAAGCGATACCTGGAAGAGTATGAATCATACAGAAGAAAGTCAGATAAAGAGTGGAAAGAATGGAAAAAGGTCCAAGTAGAGGTAACAGCATGAGCAAATGGCTAAAGGAAAGAGGAAGCATAGCACGTGGAAGGAACTACAAAATATTCAGTAGGTAGGGGCATAGAGAGCAAGGTAGCAGTGACAGAAGATCACGTAATAAATGATAGGCTTTCAGGGGCCAGATAGAAAGGATCTCGTAGGGCAATTTAAGGAATCTGGAACTTAAGGGTAATGACAAGCCATTAGCGGTTTTAATCAGAAAAGCAATAATGACCAGACAAGTGTTTTAGTAGAATCACGGTGCCTGAAAACAGATCATTCATTAGAGAGGATCAATTAGCAGGTGAGAGATCAATTAGAAGTTTTGCCTGGATCCAGAAGAGAGATGAAGAGAGAATCAGGAAAGTGGAAATGGAGTAAAGAGAAGTTTATAGTCTCAAGATACATTTAAGAAGTAAAATTAATAGGCAGGATAAACTTGATATGAAACTGGGAGAGGGTGAACTCAAAGATAAACTCAATTTGTCTTTGGTAACTGAGATAGAGAACAAAGGCAAAGAAACAGGTTTAGGTGCAAAATGGGAAATGCTGTTTTCAACAAGTTCACTTGAACCGCCTATGAGTCATCTAGGTGAATCAAGCTAATGGACAATTAGCTAAAAAGGTCTGAGATGAGGAGAGAGACGAGCATAGACATTCATCAGCACACAGACCACAGCTGAGTTTATGGGAGTGACTGCATAGCGTGAATGTGCAGAGCAAAAACAGAAGACATCTAAGGAACTTCAGCATTTAAGGGACAAACAAGCAGATGCTGCAAAGAAGGTGGAAAGAAAACCCTCTTCCCAAACAGAGAGTCAATTTGATATCCCTATAAAAATTCCCTGGCTTAGATCTGGGAGACCCACAGAGAAAGTTCTCCTGACCAGCTTAAACTCACGTCTTTGCTAAGCTTTCTAACATCTGATAGCCACCATCACCCGCCCACTTCTCTACCCTCCTCCAAAACAACTGACACACACACTCTTACCTTTTTATCAAGTTCATAAGCTCTTCTCTCCTGAAAATAAAAAAAACAGTCTGCTAAGAAGGTCTGTTTATATATTATATGACAAACAAACATTAAGTATTTAATGTTTAAAAAAAAAGGGAGACGCTCCACCTGGGTGGTAGTCTCACAAAGCAGAGACACCTCCCTCCAGAAGTCCCTCAGGTTTGCTACAGTCATCCACCAGCCCAAGGGATCACGATGTTCTCCAAGGGGCAGGACAGCCAAGGTCTCCCAAAGGTGGAAAAGAGAAGACAAAGAACAAATTGACAAGCTGACTGAAATGCTGTAGCTCTCAGCTGCAGCAGGCTGTTTCAGGACAAGAATTAAAGGCTTATCACCTTTTGGAAAGACAGCACGAAGAATGACTCAGAGCATAATTCCTTGTACCTTGACATAAATGTTGATTTATTCTTTCAAGAAAACTCTACAATATGTTAAAAAAAAAAATTAGCACTCTTGGAAAACAACTGTCTCAGTCCTGCCAAAGATGAACTTTTCACACCAGATTCAAAATATGGAGTTTACTCACATATTTCCTGCTCTTCAGAGAGAGAAAAATGAAGACCTGCAAATATGAAGAGGCTTCCCTGGAATCCTGCAGTTACTCAGCATTTGGTCCTGCTGAATCAGTGTCTTGGACACCCAAGCCGTCGTTATTCCCATTGGACAGTGTATGCTGCGAGGAGTTTCTCCTCACCTGGCCAGCGGAGTGCAAGACTTCGGGAATGCTTGTTCAGCCGTCTCTGGGTTGGTGTCCACTGCAGTAAGAGTCCATCTCTGCCAACTCACGTGTCCCAACTTCACAGTGACCTGTGAACCAAGCCATAGAAAGAGAAGAAATGGGTGACTAGATCAACTTCTACTCCATATCCCAATTCCGGAAAACCTACAGTCTCCCTCAGGATCATGTCTTCGAGAAGAGAAAAGGCCACCAAACGAAATGCCGACATCTCACAGTCAGGGTGAATTTTTAAAAATGCAAATTGGACAACTGCTCTCACAGCCGAAACACTGGCTGTTTTGTGCTCTGCCATTACCATGGGAAGGACAGACCAGGTTTTACCACAGATTACAAGACAGGGATGAGAGATTCAAGGGGCAGAGCCAGGCACTGAGCAATACCAGCCTGTATCCGCTGAGCTCAAGACACAGGAGAAATCCAGCCAAGACCTGCAGAGCCACCCAGCCTCGCCGAGCCTGACTGACCAATCTCTAGCCTACTCCAAGCCGTATAAGTGAGCCCAGCCGGGGCAGGTGAAATGCCCAGCCCAGCCAAAGCCAGTGAACTCCCAGCCAACCTGGGAGTTCACCAAAAAGACTGAGCTGTTAAGTGAGCCAGACAAAGCTTAGATCTCCCACGGCCTAAGGGTCAACTTCTGGGAGGAAAAGCTGCATCCAACATCTAATACCTCCAGAGATGATCATTCTGAACAGAAGCACCCTGAAGGGCTTCTGTATCATCAAATGTTTCACCACCTGCAAGAGTTTGAAAACATCATGTTTTCTCTGGTCACAGTTGGACTGCACATTCTTAAGGAGTGAAAACTTTTTAAAATTCCAATTATTTATTTCTTATTTTTCAAAGGTGAAATTGGTGAAGTTGAAGCCTCTCTAGTGTCCTCCATAATCTGTCCCCCATCCTTTCCCACATATGCTCAAGGCCATCCTGACGTGGAGGGGCTCTGAGAGCAGGAAGTCTTCTGTGGCCTGTTTGGGCAACAGAAGACCTCCAGGGCCACAGAATGAAAAGGTAGTCAAGAGAAGAAAAAGCATTAGCCAATAATTTGTTGTACTTGTCCCCTCTACTTCCCCTGCATTGAGGTCTACCCTAGTTACCAGACACAGGACTGGTTCCGGGCACACGCTCGCAGGTGTTGTCTACACTGTGCGGCCAAGAGTCCTGGCAACCTGCATTGGCTCAGAATAGCCTACGGGGTCTGCTCATGGCCACGATGGTCTGTGCTGCCCTGGTTCTGGACACGCGTAGCAGCCACTGTCCACCCTGCTAGAGAACATTAAACTAGACCTAGAGCCCATGGATTACTGTGAGAGATGGTGTTATTTATAGTCAGTCAGATTTTTAATAATTAAAAGCTTACCTTACTCAAATAAAGACAGAGAACTAGCTACTGAAGTTCCTGCCCTTCTGGAGAAAAGACATCAAAATTTTGTGAAGTTTAACCTAATTCAAAAAGAATTTGGGGCTTCCCTGATGGTGCAGTGGTTGAGAGTCCGCCTGCCGATGCAGGGGACGCGGGTTCGTGCCCCAGTCCAGGAGGATCCCACATGCCACGAAGTGGCTGGGCCCGTGAGCCATGGCCGCTGAGCCTGCGTGTCCGGAGCCTGTGCTCCGCAACGGGAGAGGCCACGACAGTGAGAGGCCCGCGTACCGCAAAAAAAAAAAAAAAAAAAAAGGAATTTGAAGGACATGAACCAACTTTAATGGAGGCCAGACTCAAGAACAAACTATCAGCAATAGAAAAACTGGAGGCCAATAATAAGGAGGTGGAATCTCCAACTCCTTGCTTAGGCTTAAAATACAGACCTTTACAAAAGAACTTAGCAAAAAGACATCTAAGCATTTAGAACAAGTTGACATTCAAGAAATAGTCAGTCTTTGAAAAATTCATCGAAACCCATGCAATATAAGTAACTACAAGCAAAACAGCCTTTAAAGTGCACCAGAAAATCAAAGAACAACTTCAGACAGCACTAAAAAGATGCTTCAGATGACAATTCCCATCTTCGGGGAAGTATATAACTGCTTTCACAAGAAACTAAAGGACGGACAGGAAGAGTGAGCAAACTTATTAATCAGAAAAAAAAAAAAAGGTTAAAAAAAAAACCTAGGGGGCTTCCCTGGTGGATCAGTGGTTAAGAATCCACCTGCCAATGCATGGGACACTGGTTCGAGCCCTGGTCCGGGAAGACCCCACATGCCGCGGAGCAACTAAGCCCGTGCGCCACAACTACTGAGCCTGCGCTCTAGAGCCCGCGAGCCACAACTACTGAGCCCGCAAGCCACAACTACTGAAGCCCGAGTGCCTAGAGCCCGTGCTCTGCAACAAGAGAAGCCACCGCAATAAGAAGCCCTCGCGCTGCAACGCAGAGTATCCCCCACTCCCCGCAACTAGAGAAAGCCCACACACAGCAACGAAGACCCAACATGGCCAATAAATAAATAAATAAAACTGCATCTGGAACAAGTTCTAAATGATTAAGAAAGATTATTACTCAAGATGAGAGATCAGTCTGCAGTTCATGAAGAAGGCAACATGGATGCAGAACCTTGAAACTAGATATAAACAAACATATCAGAAAATGAAGACTTCTCATAAGATGAATTCAAAGCAGTTTTGATGAAACTGACTCATGTTGCTGGGTTAAACACAGCTGATCTAGGCTTGGCTAGGCCAGGTGACTATGCTCACCTTCACTAGGTTTATTTTAAAATTTATTTTAAAACTCTTGAAGAATGTGAAACCAAATGTACACTGCATTAACTGAAAGAGATAAAATAATTGAAGCACTGAAAGTCTGTAAGTCTCCAAATAAGAAAGCTTCGCTATGATCAGAAAGGGGGACGGTAGGGGGGAGAAGGGAATGTACTTAGAGAGGAACAGGGAGAACCACCAGAGGCAACTTAACATCCTTCCTACACTGCACTGAGAAAAATAAATGAATTTTCACCAAATATCTAATGTAGAGAGAATTCACCCTGTGAAGATAGTGGAGAATTCTTTCAAAATATCAATAGATGGAAATGTCAGCATGTGAAGAGCTAGACATTTCCAAAACATTTTTCAGGAAGAACTTACAACATTTCCAAAAGTAACCTTACATCCCTGATGTTCCCAATGGAGCATTTGGAAGAGCAAAAAGGGAGCACCAGGGAACCCCATGGATGAACAGACACCCAGAAAGCAGTGGCAGCAGGCAGTAATGGCACAGAGTCCAGGGCCTAGAGCCTGGTGGAGAGCAGATGCATCCTCCCAGGGACAGGACCACAGACAGAAGAGCCCTCCACTGGCCACCCCCATCCTTAAAACAGTGTGTCCTACGCTGAAGCAAGCCAGAACTTGCCCTGGTACTCCTCAGACTGGTAGATACTCAGGGCCTTCTGATTCAACCCTTCCACCTGAATGGAAGACCTGCCACCCTAAGAGTAGCAGCAAATAGTGGGTTTTAGGAAAGCAACAACAAAATGGGAAAAAGAGTCACCTGGAAGAAACTAGTCCCACTACAAAGTTCTGCTGAACACCGGGTCTGGGCACTATGAGCTATCATCAACCCAGATACTCATGCAGTCGCCGCGATGTTTTCTTTTCACTTCCTTGCAAAGGAAGACTGCTATAGTTACTTCCACCCTCAAGATATGAAGCCTGGGCACAAGAAGGCTAAGCAATTTGCCTGGGCTCACAACTAAAATAATACCAGGAACTGGGAACTAAAGGCAAATATCCCAATTATGGACAAACCCTCCAACCATCCTGCTCTGCTAAGGATAATTTATGAAAATAAAGGCAAAAGTACTGTGTCTTTTGAAGCTGTGGACGTGAGCTCAGCATTGAGGACTTGAACATTTATAACGAGGCAGTTGGGTCAGGGCCTACTGGTATCTCCTTGAAAGCATTGTTCTTTTATCAGTTAATTCGGTTAAGATCTGGGAATTTTTGTTGGTTTAAAAAAATGTTTTTCGGAGAGAAAATCCACGAGGTTTTAGGTTCTTGCGAAGTAGTCCATGGATCAAAGACCTTTGAAAGCCAGTGTCTAAAATGAATTAATACTCCCTACCTAGGAACAGTCAGCAAGCTGGAAATACCAGTGCAAATGGATTCCTTGTTTACTAGATGAAAAGAAGCCTTTCTTCACACTTAAAAAAAAAACAGATTCTCTGCAACTGATATCATATAGACCTTTGAAATCTTGTATATTATCATGCCAATATCCCAAGATTTCGAAACAGTAATCAATAGACACTTGACATTTTCATGATTTGACAAAATTCTGTGCACAGAAATTAAAATTCCAGGAGAACAAATGCCAGGAAGGAAACCCCTAGTTTTACTGCAGTTAATAAGGCAATATGCCATCTATGTAACTTAGTTCATCAGAAAGTGTTTCTAATCGCCTACTCTCCCCTGAGATTCCATGTGGCCCACTGTCACAGAAGAGAGCGGCAAGAGGCAGATACTGGAAATGGTCCCCCAAACATAGACTTCATACTAAGTGTTCTTTAACTACAGGAACCTACTAGAGGTATTTCAATATACATTAGGATTTTTATTCGGGAAGAAAAAAAAAATTTGTAATCCTCCTGTTGTCAGTTTCCAAAGAGAATCCAGGTGCTTTACTTAGTAAGAGGGAATTATTAAATTTAAAAGTAGGCCCTGCCTGCATCTGAAGTATGACATACTTCATACGATGGGTGAATTTAAGGCAGAACCATGGAAGTGCTCTTACTGAAATTACCAATACAAGGACTAGGAAAATCGTTAACTCCTCTATAACACATGTCAAGTATTTGGTTGAAATTCTGATTCATTCCTGACAAAAACACTTTCTCTCTTAACAACTCCTAGGTATGAAAATTACCTTCTAAGAAAGAGAGCAATTATGAATTTTAAATCTCAGACCATATTAGGAGTGAAGAGTAGAGTACATAATCCTGTGGGGTCATAAATTCATTCATTGTGGGGTCATATGTTCCGTCTGTTAAAAGCATATTCCACCAAGTAAAGTTAAATGAGAATAAGACCAAAAAGAAAAAAAGGACAAAAAAGACAGACAAAATGAGAAGACAGGTGTCACACTTCCTCAAATACACTCAACAATATGGATACTAAAAGTTTTCATTATTTCCAATTACTCATCACACCGTTTGACACAGGGCACTTAATTTCCTAATTTTTTTTCCTTTTTTTAAACTTCTCACCAATTTAAGATTTCATGAGGTAAGCAACAGGTTTACAGCTTTTACAAATTGAGGAACTAAGATATCTTACTGACCAAAAAAGTAAAACACAGAGTAATACACAGAATGATCCTTTTCTTTTAAAGCATATATCCTGTTTCCTAAATTTCTAAAGCACAAGTATGAAAGTTATTATGTATAAATATTTTCAGATAATAATAGTTCTTATTAATAAATAGCATACAGTGGGTGCGGAAGAGAGAAGTATGGCAGGGGACACTTTTGCTTTCGGTAATCTCCTTTTGGTGTTACTAAAAACTTGTATTTTTTGTTTGCCTTCTTCTGTAACTTAAATGTTTTTAGATACAAGAAGTTCAAGGACCACCCTGCAAGCTTCCACCATTAACGCGCTCAGCAGACAGCCTCTCCAGTAGAGGGCACGGTAGACTCAACATGGGAAATGTATGTGTAGTTCATCAAGCCACTCTCAACTGAGGTTTTGCTGTGCAGTATTTACATCCTACTGCATTGTTTCTTCCTCCAACGCAGAACGCAAAGCATGTGTCATCTTCACATTAAGCAATCCCATTTACCTAAAAGCCACTCCCAACAACAGCAAAAAAGGGAAGTCAACACTGCAGTTTTCGCTTTAAATGTACGTCTGCCTGCCTTAACTTCAGTTGTCATTCGGAAATGGTTTGCAAAAAAAGCAAATCGTTATATTAAAAACTTACAAGAAACATCTGGAATAGTCTATATTTAAACCAGCTACTTACATGGATATACATATACATTCACGACATACATTCACTGTCGTGAATGTATTGAGATGATTAAACTTTTCTGGCTTGAAGATCTCTGAAAAAGTTCAAATCCTAAACAGTTTACTTATTTTCTTATTTGTTTTTTACCCAGAGAACATTTATAAAGTATCTGTTACGAGCTTGATACTCCACAAAGCTGTGACGTTATCTTGAATTTTACTAGTACTTACACATTTATAACCTAATAAACCCTGAATTAATCCTTTAATGATTTTTCTACCTTGAATATCTATGCTTCCAGATATTTCCTTCTTCCGTGCACACGCAAATTTTAAAGAAAAAACAAACTTTTGTATAGTACTTTAAAATTTGCAAAGGCCTTTCACGAAAGATTCCCATAATATATTCCCATATATTCCATAATATATTCCCATAATATACAGTGAGGCTGGCAAGAAAAACACATTCATTACTCCTAATAGAGATGAGAAACTGGTGCTCAGGGAGGTGGGATGCGACTGCCCCAGCAGTTACTTAGCATTTACTGGTGAAGCTCAGACTCTAACTACGTATCCTGACACAAGCCCAGCTCTCTCTCCTTGCTGCCTCTGAGTCAGAACGCCTGTCTTTTCCACTATGAGTGAATTCTACCATCCAAGGTTCTAAGTGAAAAACATACTGAGGTTTAAATTAGCAAGAAAAAGCAAGTGTCTGCATATTACACATATTTAATAAATAAGTACTGAATCATCAGAAAGTGAAAATAGCTGTAGGAAATATGCAAAGTTCTTTCAGAGATGAAGTGCACACAGGCTTGAGAAAAATTATATTCTTACATTTCACAAACATGCTTTCAAGTATTTATTACTGAAATCTAAATGATTTTCCTTTCCATAAGTGAGTACATGGCTGTCCTCTTTAGTAATAATTGCAGGTTTTACTCTCCAAGTCAAACTGGGAGCTCCAACTACTGGCAGCTCATCATAAGAATATGGTAAACTAGTCCCCATTTTCTTTTAACAGTTCTAATGCAAAGCAGAGAGAATATTTGCAGTCTAATACCTTGCTGTTAATCTCGCTGTCTACTTAGACGCTTGAGGGAAAACCACTAGAATATTCCACCGTACGGTTCTAATCATGTTATCTGATATCAAATCATTTTGGAGTTGAGGTTATCTACCTGTCCTTACCAATCAAACCGTTTAACTCGTGCTACAGCAAGATGATTTTTGAAGACTTCACAGACTAAGCTTATTCAAGCAAGCTGTTAACTTCTCCCTCCCTCCACCGCCACCTCTCCTTTTTGCCAATTAAATGTTCTGGTAAATTCTAAGGCAACTAAGAATGACTCAGGAGGAAATCTTGCATCCTTGCACTCTTACACTGATTCGGGTGTATGACAGCTGCGAGGTCTTGGTGTTTCCCTCTATCTCATAGTAAGGAGGTCTGTGATTTCCTTCTGTTCTGGAAGGACAGGCAGCCAAGGACTCCTGAGGGACAGTCTGCAACCCCACGGACAGACCCAGCCACGTGCCTGCTGGTGATCAAAACTGCACACCCAGTGAAAGCACTTTCTCCTGTCCCTTCCCTAACGTTCATCCCCAAACGTGCTACGAGACGCCCAGGCAGAACGCAAAGTCACTCACACCACCTGCTTCTGGACCGTCACCTTTCCTCCCATTCACGGTTTCCTTCCGCAAATTAAACGGAGTCGCAAAAAGGAACGGATGAGGGTCTCCCCAGGGCCTCAGGTTGCAGACCAAGAAAGGAGGCGTGGGGAGAGGGCGTGCGCTCCAAAAAGGGGGAAACACATCCTAATTCAAAATAAGGTAATTGCATTCGGGATCCCAGCAAGCAACCTTTACCTGCTGGGCAATCGCCGCTCGCTTTGGGGTCAGAGCGTGGGGGAGGGGAGGGGATGTTGAAAAGGACGGGGAGGGCGAGCGCCCCGGCCGGGCCTGCAGCCGACCTGGCTCCCTGCCTCCACGGCCCTGCGACCCCACCCGGCCGCCACAACTCGACAGAGGTGTCTGGCGACCACTCGGCGGGAAACTTCTGAGCTCCCACACCGGCCCGAGCCGGTCGCCGCGTTTGGCCCGAGTGCGCACGACGCCGGGGCCGCAGACGTCACCCACTCCCTCGCTTCCAGACCCTTCGCTGGCAGCCGTGACTGCGCAGACGGGCGCTGACCTCGCCCCCGTGCCCGGCTGCAGCTGGCCAATCGGCGTCCGCTGGAGGCGGGAGGGACATCGTCAGGCCCCGCCCCCGCGCCTCCGCCTTCTATAAATATGGCGGCGCCCGCCCCGCCAGCCGGAGCAGTAGCCTCAGTCGGAAAACGATAATGCCTAGTGCTATGTTCCTGGCTGTCCAGCACGACTGCGGACCCATGGACAAGAGCGCAGGCACCGGCCCCAAGAACGAGGAGAAGCGGGAGAAGATGAAGCGAACCCTGTGAGTAAGGCTTTTTTCTCTCCCCCGCGCCACCCCTGCAGACCCAGCTGTCCTGGGCGGCTGCAAACGCGGTACATTTGCGCTTGGAACTGGCTACCGTGCACCTCTGCAGGAAAAAAAAAATGTGGAAAAGGTTAATTTGTTAAGTAAGGTTTAAACCTGTGTGGGTATTTATTTTGTGACGTGAGCGAAGGACTCTCGGGTAGAGTTTAGAAACTGCAGAAAATTCTTGATGCAGAGGCAGTGGTAGATGCTGGTTGGCTTTTTGTCCCCCTGCATCGAAAATGACTTCGGGGAATCCTGCGGCCGAAGCGCGTCCCTGGCATTCGTACGTTGCATTGTAAATTTTGATCAGCTTTACACGACTGCTGCGATGTAGATATTTTTTGCTGATTCCTAATATATTCTTTTAAAATCTTTTCTTTTTTTTTAATTGAACAGCAGATCTCACCCACTCAGGACTGTGGAACAAATAACTGTTCTGCATCATCTTCTTAAAATGAGTGTTGTACTTGGGGGAGGAGGACGGGCCATCTCACACACATACATTCATTATGCACAGCTTCTAGGGTGGTCCAGAGCCTCCAGCTCGAAGGGTAGAAGGGAAGTGAGCACAGGCTGGTTCAGGGCAGTTCCACTGTGGGTTTCATCAAGTGTGAAATGTCTCAGAATTGTAATTAACGTTGCAGAAAAACTGCTGCCTTCTGTGGGCCAGAAATAACATCTGCTTTTTGAACTATGCAGACTAGATTCATAAAAATACCCTATAATTGTTAAATAATTAAAACTAGTAATTATGTTCAGATGAGTGGATGAAACTAGTGTGTTTAGTATATAGGTGCTAGGTTTAAATGTTAAAGGTGTAAGACTGACAGGAAGAGTTGTTTTGTCTTATTTGGTTTGTAGCCACAGGGGGCAACTTTATTTGGTAAAAATGCCTTCAGCTGCATTGGTGATTTCAAGTGTTGCCACTAAGTGAATATCCTTTTTTTTTTCTTTTCTTTTTTTTAAGATTGAAAGATTGGAAGAGCCGTTTGAGCTACTTCTTGCAAAATTCCTCCTCTCCTGGGAAGCCCAAAACCAGCAAGAAAAGCAAACAGCAAACCTTCACCAAGTAAGTTGAAAATCTTGTACTTGCGAATGAACTCACTGCTGAGCTGAAAAGGGAACCTCTGACATGCGTGAGCTAATACGCAGAACTTCTCTTGCAGGCCTTCTCCCGAGGAAGCCCAGCTGTGGTCAGAAGCATTTGATGAGCTGCTAGCCAGTAAATGTAAGTTAACCTGTTGAATTTGATCCATTTCAAGTATCAGGAGACTAGAAACGTTGTGTCCACACAGCAAGAGCAGCTTGCCCAAGGGGAATTTTACTTTACAATCCCCATGACATGAGGCGTATTCTTCTCCCTTTATTTCCTGGTGATTAACCAGGGAAATGCATGGCTTTTTCACTCAAGGTGGGAAAAAAATTAGCCCAAAACTGTAATGGCAGTTGCTTTTTGTTAAGGTTGAGTCAGGTTTCCATTGCAAACAGTGCAAGAGACGTCATTCCCAGAGAACTTATGGCTCCCCTATAAATATTTGAATTAACAGCGAAGCTAAGTATTTATATATTTTTGTAGTAGTGTGCCAACTTAAGCGTTTTGCTGACTGGCATCTTAGTCTTTAAAGAGCTAAATTCTGAGGGTTACAGGTTGACTGAAATCTAGAAAATTGCTATCATTTAGAAATAATAAAATATGGGGCCAGGGGAGTGGGAGTTCTAGGAAAAAACAGAAGGGATTATTTGGTCACTCAGTTCACTGTATGCATGCTTTCTTTCTCCACCCCCCCCCCACCCCACCTCCCCAGATGGTCTTGCTGCATTCAGGGCTTTTTTAAAATCTGAATTCTGTGAAGAAAATATTGAATTCTGGCTGGCCTGTGAAGACTTCAAAAAAACCAAGTCACCCCAAAAGCTGTCCTCAAAAGCAAAGAAAATATATACTGACTTCATAGAAAAAGAAGCTCCAAAAGAGGTAAGGGGAGATAAAAATTTCCTCGTTTTAGCGTATTTTAAACATTCTCAGCACCAAAGTGAAACGGAAAGAATTGAAGAGACCTCAAATTAAAAGGGGAGTGGGGTAAATGTTCTTCCCCTACTTCTACTTTCAGGGAAGTTAATTACACTTCTCCAGTGACTTGGCCGGTGAAGCTAATCACACATTATAGTTTCTTTGTTGTTGTTTTCAAATATTAAATAGATTAATCTCTTAACTCTGAATATGGAATAAACCACTTTTTATGTTTTATTTCAGATCAACATAGACTTTCAAACCAAAACTCTGATTGCCCAAAACATACAAGAGGCTACAAGTGGCTGCTTTACAACTGCCCAGAAAAGGGTGTACAGCTTGATGGAGAACAACTCTTATCCCCGTTTCTTGGAGTCAGAATTCTACCAGGACTTGTGTAAAAAGCCACAGATCACCACTGAGCCCCATGCTACCTGAGATGAAAAAGGGAACCCAGAAAAGAGGACATTTCATTTTTTTCCTAAGGGGAAAGGCTGTCACCTGCCAAAAAGACTGACCTTGAATTCAGCCTGGGTGTTCAGGAAACATCACTCAGAACTATTGATTCAGAGTTGGGTAGTGAATCAGGAAGCCAGTAGCCGTCTAGGAGAAGCTGGTACTGGGACAGCTTCCGTAACTGATGGAGCACAGGGAAAGCGTGGTCTAAACGTGGCGTGTCTCATGCTGGAAAAGCAGGAGCTTGAGACTGAAAGATAACTATGTAACACTATTGGTCCAGAAGCATTTACAATCAATAGGTCTGGGGTTATGTGGCCTTAGTGAGCTGGCTGTACATTTTTCCCTAAATCAGTTCTTGTTACCACATAGTGGTTTAGCTGTAGTTTCTTTAGTACTAGATAACACATGTTTACTATGTGCAAGGGTATTGAAGTTCCTATGACTACAGATCATCAGTACTGTTGTCTCACGTAACTCTAAAACTGAAACAGTCTGTTTGAATTGTATTGTGTGTGTAATAGAATGAGTGCTGTTGTGTAGAAAACGACAATGTCCATTACGAGTGCCAAAACTGTCCTGATGGCAGCTAAACTTTGAAGTGGTCTTTGAATACTTTTAATAAATTTATTTTGATAAATAATGTTATTGAATATTTGGTCCAGATGTGGGTTGGGGTGGGTTTTTCTGGTAACTGAATATGGCAGATACAAGGTGAAATATCTCCTCTCTGGTGAAGAAGAGGTGTCAGTTGATGGGCCTGTTTAGTGAGGATTGACAATCCTCGGAACCGAGAAATTACAGCTGCAGGGAAGATCTACTCCCATCTCTAATGCTTTCGTAGGTCAAAGGAGGTCAGGTCACATCTTTAGAGCCACCCTGAGATCAACCTTTCTAATATAACCTTGTAAAAATCAAGCTTGTTACTGAAAATACGGCAACATTGGCTTTAAAGCCTTTCATGAGTGTTAAAGATCAGCTAAATATGAGAAGTAAAATGATGTAAGAGACAAAGCACCAAAATTATTCACATAACTAAGCTGTTCAAATGAAGAAAGAAACCAAGTAAAGAGGAAAGCAGGCCTTTTTACTTCTCTTGGTTCTAAGTTCCCCCGCAGGGTAATGGCATGAGCTTCCAAGATCCATGCCTGAAACTGTTCACTTCCGTGACGGAGCAGTACAAAATCAGAATTTCCCTGATTTGCCAGCCTTCATTTGGCCAATAAAGAATCTGGAGACTTCCCTGGTGGTCCAGCGGTTAAGACTCCACGCTCCCAATGTAGGGGGCCAGGGTTTGATCCCTGGTCAGGGAACTAGATGCCGCATGCCGCAACTAAAAGATCCTGCACGCGGCAATGAAGATCCCGAGCACCGCAACTAAGACCTGGTGTGGCCAAATGAATATTTTTTTTTTAAAGAATCTGGTTACATTACTGCAGCTAATGATGAAGGTAAGAAGCACACTTTTGTGGCTTAGACTTCACCTCGAAGTGTGCTCTTTCCCTAGTTGAGAGAGAGGCCTTGAATCTGTTATTTTCCAAACCAGCTACTTAGACAAGGAATCCTCTTCTCCAGCAGGCTGCTTTTTCAACCTTCTTGATGATGGTTTTCATTTTGAAATGAAAGAGGAGGGCGAACACTCGTCTTGGAAAACCTGAGCCCGTGTACTGACTTCTCACACCTTTGTGACCTTGGGAGTCCTAATCTGCCCTGGCTCCTTAATTCACACCTTCCTGCCTATCCCACTGGTTCCTGTGAGGTAGTAAGGGGCCTTAGGAAGTGTAAAGCGCTTTTTAGAACATTTATCCTGACTTGCCAGAAGAAAACTTGACCTCCCCTGGTTTAAACTGTTTTCATGGTGCTTGCACTGAACTTCACCTTCACCCCACTTTCTGGGACCAACGGGCACAAGCTCCACGAGAGACTTGAACTAGTCTACTCCTGTGTCACCAGCAGCCAAAACAATACATAACAGGTGCTCCATCAAGAGTGATAGAATAAAAATTCTAAAGGGTCACTGAAAGAGATTTCTTTGGAGAATAAATATGTCAGGTCTGCACAAGCCTCAATTTGGAAAGGTTTTGGCCAACAGAGAAACCCAGGAGTCACGCCATGTATCCAATTTGTCACCAAGTCCTATTTTTACTTCAAGTCTCTCTCCAGCCTGCTTTCTGTCGCCACCCTGATCAAAGGTGCCACCATCTTCCCCGGGCAGCCGCAACACTCTCAATTCACCTACCCTCACTCACTTTTCCCCCCTCCAGTGTGCTCCCTGCTTTTTAACTCTAGGAAGCCTCTCCACAGAGAAACCTGATCTTGTCTCCTGTTGCTTATAAACCCCTGACAGGTTTCCCAAACAATCAGGATAAAGGCATCATCCTTAATATAGTCTAACACCTGCATGGGCTTGACCCCTTCTTCCACTCCATCCATTATCCACCACGTGTCCCCCAGCTCTCTCTGCCAGCCTCACCGACCTACTTCTATTCCCCCGTGGGTGCCATGCCCGCTGGTTCCATAGGACCTTTGGGCATCACAGGCCCTCTGCATAGAATGCAACTTTAGCTCTTACTCATCATTCACAGATCGGTGCAATCGTCACTTCCTCAGGGAAGCCTTCCCTGACCTCTTTACCTGGGTCAGATCCCCTTTTAGATGTTCTCATAGCACCAGCTTCTCTAATTCAGCACGCTTAATAGAATTCTCATTAATTTGTATGATAATTAATAATTCTGTCTTCTCCCCCTGGATTGCAGATGTCACAGTTCAAGGACTCCGTGTCTTTTTCTGCTCACTGCCTGATCCCAACACCTAGCGCCTTGACGGGCACACAATGCCAGCTGCACAAATGAATGCATGAATATTAAAAACTCTTAAATTTTGGCGAAAGTATCTACCAATGCACAAGGAACTAAGGACAAGGTTTTAAAGGCCCCATTGCCTCAAACATCTGAAAATATCTGCAGAGCTTTTTTCTTGGCAAAAAAAATACCTCTTACTAAGCATGTTCTCTATAACTTTTGACCTTTAATAGAAGGAGAAGCCAGATTAGAGTAACAAGAAGCCAGAGTTCTGACCATTTCAGGGCTGCTAAAAGTACAGACTTTACTCAGGTGGTATTTTCCAATGTCCTTTCGTGTAGAACAAGCTGAAATAGATTTAAGTTTAGAAACCACGTAACTCTACAAATAAATATCACTTAATGTTCCCATTTGTTGGAGTTCGTACACTTAGACTCCACAGTCCACTCACTTTGCTACTATTTCATTTTCCATATGTTTTAAGTTCAGAAGCATTTCAAAATGTAATTTCATACAGTCCCGCTGAAAAAATTAGAATTGTGTATTATCTGTCATGTGAGCCCAGGGAGGCAATACATGAGTTTCAACGTGGTAATTTAAAACGATCACCCAGAATTTTATAGGAAACAGGTCTTTGGTAGAGGGTTTGTTTGACCACATTATTTGATCATTTCTGGCAGTGATTCTTATCTTGTGGGGCTGCAGAGTGACAAGGCTGTGTTTTTGTCAATGGCAAGAAGATGAGGTTGGTCTACATTTCGGCATCGGATCCAAGGAGTAGCTTGAGGCAACAATAACAGCCCCAAAAAGCTTCTCCTGTGACCCGCTTTTAAAATCTAAAACTATATCTTTAATGTTTTCCAGACTCTCTATTATTGAAGACCATTATTTTTAAGAACTGCATAGTGTTCTGTAACATGTGCTTATTATAATTAATTCTCCTCTGTTGAACATCGTAGTTTTTCTATTCTATATGTTTTATAAACACTATGGTTAATTTCCTTAATTATGTGAGTGTATACACATTATGTACTTGTATACATATTACCTGTATGTGTCTGTGTAAATGATATATGTATATTAAAATTTTTCATCTTAAAAAAAAAAGAAAGGAATCACTAGAGGAGTGAGGAGTACATGCTAGCCTAAGGCAATAGCACTGAACAAAAGCCTGATACTACCCATTGGGGGCCCATGATTCAGCATCACCAGAGGACCTGGCAGGATAAGGCCGGGATGGGTGTAGAAGCATGGCCCAGAACCAGGTGATAGAGGACAGTCTTGAATACGAAAGGTTAGGATTTTATTCTGAGGTGATGGATACCAATCTCAAATGTACAAAATAACCTGGGCAGCAAATGTAGGATGAATTGGAGTCAAGCAGATGAATTAGGAGACTGCAGTTATAGCCCAGATGAAACATGCCATGTTGCCTAAACCAGGACGTTGTCACCAAATAATTCAATGTACTGTGTTGGCCAAAAAGTTCGTTCGGTTAGTGAATCCATTGTGCAATAAAGTTCTTGGTGAAAATGAAAAATGTGTCTTTTATTTTTACTTAAAACCGAACAAACTTTTTGGCCAACCCAATAAGTTAACAGCAAATTATACATCCATGCAGAGCACTGATCTCAACCACACAGGGGATGGTAAGACATTGGTCCGCTAGGAGGCACCAATTACGTATCTGATGAAGTAATGCTCCAAAAGTAAAACATGAGGCGGGCCATGATTGGCGATTAATTATCAAAAGAGAAGTGCAAGACCCTTTAGATGGAATGAATCAAGAAACAAAGTGAAGTGGCAATTTTTAGCAGATTTAAAAAATGGGTCGATTAGCAAGGATGAAGTGGAGAGCATCAGGGTGGAGAAACAGTTTAAATAAAGGGAAAGGGGAAAGCAGGATTGCATTTTGCATTGTGCTATGCTATACAACAGCTAAATAAACAGATATTGTAGGCAGATATTTTTGATGGAGATGTATATTTGAAAACTATTGACATTTCAATGAGTTCTTTTTGGCAAATATTTATGAAGAGTTTCTCCGGGCAAGGGAGATGTGAAAGAGCAGGAGAAATGGTCATCTATTGAGAAGGAAAGAAACAGAAAGGCTGGAAATTCAAAATCACAACTAAAAGCTACGCTTTCTTTGCCTTAAAAACTGATTTCTGTAAGATCATCAACCAGCCTCGTCATCAAGCACACCACTGTCATGGTCCTCTCGACTGGAGCTTGATAGGTCAGATCCCATGTCCTGTTTCTCATTTGTTCCCTAGACTACCATCTGAACGTGGACTTTCTCACACAAAATATATGAACTCTGGAATCTCCCAAATCAAGATAAACTCCTATATCTAAGGCTAAAACTTCTCCACCATGTGGCCTTTTCCTGCTCATCCAATCTCATTTCTCACCACTGACCAGAAACATTCAATGATGCATTTTCTTACTGTTCCTGAGATATATTATTTTTCTCCTGTTATGAGATCAAATTGTTCCTCTTGCACAGAACTGCCCTTTCTTTCCCTAGATTTTATTCGTTTTTCAAGGCTCAGATCAAGTTTCACCTTTATGAAATCCTGCCAAGGGAGTCTGTCTTATCTTCCAAATAAAAGGTCAATAACTGGACCATTTTGGCTTATTCTACTTAATTTTTGGAGTAACTAGTAAAGTTCTAGACATGGAAGATACTCAGTGCCCATTGATCATTGATTCAGTAATTAGCTCATTGACTGATTGATTCACAAACTCCTCAGTAAAAATGCATGCAGAGGGCTTCCCTGGTGGCGCAGTGGTTGAGAGTCCATCTGCCGATGCAGGGGACATGGGTTCGTGCCCCGGTCCAGGAGGATCCCACATGCCACAGAGCGGCTGGGCCCGTGAGCCACGGCCGCTAGGCCTGCGCATCCGGAGCCTGTGCTCTGCAACGCGAGAGGCCACAACAGTGAGAGGCCCGCGTACCGCAAAAAAAAAAAAAAAAAAAAAAAGCAGAGATATAAATGACTTAAATTTGCTAAACTCATTTGCAAAACAATGTTTTTTCAGGAGTCAACATAGTTTTTCATTTTCTCTTTACGTTTTTGCCTTGCAAATTTAGAAAAAAAAAAAACTATTAACTGTGTGGATCTTGGATAAGATCCTAACATTAGCTTTTCTCAAATCCCAAATTAATCTGATATTTATATAGTTTAAAAAGCACACTGCCCTATATGGAAACTTCCCTTAAGTGAGGCCATGTGTTTACTTAGCTGTTGTATATCTTAGACATGTACGGACGTCACACCAAATCAAAATAATGAAAAGGAGAAATGGGCCAAAAAAGAGAACAAGAAGAAACTATTGATATCTGCTGCTGTCTGCTTTGGGGTAAGAAGGGACCTGATTTTTTTTTTTTTTTTTTAATGCATTTGCAACTTCCAATCTCATAGGCCTCTTGCCACTTTCACCCCAAATTACTCTTCAGTCTTTCGCTTCGGAATGCAACTACAGCTTGTCTATGACAAGTGCATTTTTAAACTGCGATACTGAAAGAACTAAGAAAATGCACATATGCAGTTATGTGAGCCATGGTGTAGTCTGAGAAAGACCAGATATAAAGCTTTGGTTTGAGAAGCAGGTGGTACTTAGCAGACCTTTACCCTGTTAACAATACAAAAACAGGAAAGTTTACAGTATTAAATCTCTGTTTGGCACAACAGAGATTTGTGCCTTCTCAGAAGTGGCCACTGAGCCTGGTAATCTAAATGTCAGGGCTTAAAGTGCTAACTCTTTCTAATTTCTTCTACCTCTGCTTTCAGATTCCAGAACTTCACAAGTCCTATAACTTTCTACAAAAGTGATAGTACGATGATTAACATTTTAAGAGCAGCTGATAACAATAATTTCTGAAATAATTTTGATCATCAAACAACTATTTTTAGGGAAAAAAAAGTCAGTAATTCACCCCCTACTGAAAATGTTAATAAAGTATCTCTGAACTTTGAGACATTTTTTTCATCCAGGGAATGTAGAAAGAACCCAGAAACAGCATTAAACATAAAATGAGTAAAGTAGTGCTGTCCAATAAAAAAGATAATGTAATATAACATGCCACATAGGTAATTTTAAATCTTATAGCCACATTAAAATATGTAAAAAGAAACAAGTAAAATTAATTTTTTTGTTTGTTTGTTTGTTTGTTGCGGTACGCGGGCCTCTCACTGCTGTGGCCTCACCCGCTGCGGAGCACAGGCTCCGGATGCGCAGGCTCAGCGGCCATGGCTCACGGGAGCAGCCACTCCGCGGTACGCGGGACCCTCCTGGACCGGGGCACAAACCCGTGTCCCCTGCATCGGCAGGTGGACTCTCAACCACTGCGCCACCAGGGAAGCCCAGTAAAGTTAATTTAACAATATATTTTATATAACCCTGAATATTCAGAATGTTATCATTTCAACATGTGATCCATATAATAAATTATGAAAGAGAAATTTTATATGTACTTTTTTCTTATTAAGTGTTCAAAATCTGGTGTATGTTTTTCACTTATAGCACATCCAGGTCCACACCAGCCACCTTCCAAGTGCTCAGCAGCCACATGTGGCTACTGGCTCCCTTATTGCAAAGCATAACAGTAAAAGCTGAATCTGAGATGACAGATTATAAACCAGAATAAATTTACACTTTGCCTTATCTTTTTCCAGTCCCCAAAATATACTTTGTAGCCAGCAGTTCTCAAAATCCTTTACCACCTTGCTGCTTTGGATTAGGAAACCTGCCTTCTATTTGCTGAATAAAGGCAGTCAACTAGATTGTCTGAGATCAGATCCCACCTCCAACTCTTACTGGTTGTGTCACCAAGCAGGGACATATTATGGAACCTCTTAACCTCACTGGCTCTCAGCTATGTAACAGCAAGGAACAGACCCCTTTAACAGGTCTTTCTGCTCTTTTGATTTTTTTCCAAATACATGGATGGATACATGTAAAATGCTTATAACAGTGCTAGCAAATGATGCTTAATAGTAACATTACTTATTTAAGCATTAGCTACTAACACTACTTGGTATAATTTTCTAGACATGATGGAGATCAGTAAATATTGTTGACTGGGGGACCACTAGAAAATCCTGACTTGAAAGAACTAGTTTCTTAAGGGAACTGACTCCTTTACACAGAATTAGAATTAGAATTAGGATTAGGATGTTGCTTTCACACATTCAACAATATTCAGCCCGGTACCCACTAAGCAGCAAACAAGATACATGGTCTCTGCCATCATGGGAATTCTGTTGCAGTAGATATCCCCTCTACAGTCTTCTCGCTTACATCTATCATAGGATGATTTTGTCTGCAAAGAGTCAAAAACCCCAATCAAGCTGGCTTGCAAAATATGGAAATTCAAAGATAGGATAGACCCCAGTCATTGTGCAATCCGGGCTCCTGCTGTGACTGGGCATTGTTTCTCTAGCCCTCCTCTATACTTCTGTTTTGTCAACAGATTGGCTTCCACCATGGTCACAAAAGGGAAGAACCTAGGGGCAGGACAGGAATAAAGATGAAGATTAGAGAATGGACTTGACACGGGGAGGGGGAAGGGTAAACTGAGACCAACGGAAAGAGTGGCATGAACATATATACACTACCCAATGTAAAACAGATAGCTAGTGGGAAGCAGCCCCATAGCACAGGGAGATCAGCTCCGTGCTTTGTGACCACCTAGAAGGGTGGGATAAAGGAGGGTGAGAGGGAGACGCAAGAGGGAGGGGATATAGGGATATATGTATAGCTGATTCACTCTGTTATACAGCAGCAAGTAACACAACAGTGTAAAGCAATTATACCTCAATAAAGATGTTTAAAAAATTTTTAAAAGGGTTGCCACTGGTGAGAGGAGCGATGGAGACGAGATTGCTCCTCCAAGTACAGTGAAAAAGGTTTCTTAAGTCTCCTTGGGTCAACCTGTAGCAGTCCAGAGAAGAAATCATGCACAGATTGGCTTAAGGCTGGGCATTTTTTTTTTTTTTTTTTGCGGTACGCGGGCCTCTCACTGCCGCGGCCTCTCGTGGAGCACAGGCTCCGGACGCGCAGGCTCAGCTGCCATAGCTCACGGGCTCAGCCGCTCCCTAGCATGTAGGATCTTCCCGGACCGGGGCACGAGCCCATGTCCCCTGCATCAGCAGGCGGACTCTCAACCACTGCGCCACCAGGGAAGCCCAAGGTTGGGCTTTTAAATGATCCTTGGCAAAGCTGTGGAATCATCACCAGGATCCAATACTACTCGGTCCAGGAGAGGGATCATGCCTAGGGTTGAGGTGGGTTGCTGAAGGAAAGTAGGGTTTTGTTAGTAAGGAGGAAATGAAACTGTGTGGGCGATCAACAATGTCTATCACACACTCTGCTGAAAAGGAACTGATATTTGTGTGATTGTTCTAAAGCCACTGCAGAGGCAGTCCATGACTCAATAGGGACTTGGGGAGAATACCAGAAAATGGGCCATCATAAAGTGAAATTTAGAACACACATGATTTTTATCCCGACTGCATGGACTATTTATCAGTTCAAACATGACTGGAAAGTATTAAATGAGCAAATAAACATAAAACAAGGAATATATTTAGAAATTTGATTTGCAGCTCCACTGCTTACAACACTACTTTCCAGTGTGTTGCCTGTTCTCTTGGAATTAGAGTCTTCCCTTTCCAACTCACCCTACATACTGAGTCAGATTACTTTTCATAAACACCAACTTTACCATATACTGTGTTTCATTCAGTTTCATTGCTCTCCTATTTCCAAAGCACCATAGGAAGAGCACTGGATTGGAAGTCAACAGAATGAGATTTCTGATCATAACAGCATTAACCATTTAGTTACCTGTCTAGGTCACCCGTCACCTCTCAGCACTCAGTCACTTCATCTTCTTTTTTTTTTAAGATTTTTGTTTTGATGTGGACCATATTTTTTAAAGTCTTTATTGAATTTTTTACAATACTGCTTCTGTTTTGGTTTTTTGGCCCCAAGGCATGTGGGATCTTAATTCCCCGACTAGGGCTCAAACCCACAACCCCTGCATTGGAAGGCGAAGTCTTAACCACTGGACCGCCAGGGAAGTCCCTCCAGCCACTTCATGTTTAAGGGAGTTGATTGGATGGTGAAATCTCTTCTAACTCTAAAATCCTGCTTGGCTTTGGATCTTCTCTGCAATCTGCCTCCCCCCTAACAACCTTAATTTTCCCCCAAACAATCTACCATAAAATCACTGCTTTAATCTCTCTGCTTGCCTCCTTAACCCCATTAACAAAGCCACCATCATTTCACTTGTATTGACCTGCCTGAATAGGTTCCCTACTCCCTTTATCCTACCCATATCCCATAGATGCTTCAAGACTTAACTCACATTCCCATGGCACACCAGTTTATTAATATCTGCCTCTAATCTCTCATTCAGCAATACCTGTTGAGTGCATACTCTGTGCAAAGCCCTGAGGACACCTCGTTGAAGAAGAGAGACAGGTTTCCTGCCCCTGGAACTTACATTCCACTGGGGTCAATAGATAATGAACAAGTAAACGAACAAGTTAATTCTAGATTATGGCAAATGCTTACCAAAAAAAAAATAAGCTAAGTGGTGAGATAGGGAGAAAACTGGGTGGTCTGGGAAGGTACACTTTAGCTGTGCAGTATTGTCAGGTGTCCTGTGAATTTGTATTGACCAACTGATGAACTAAATAAAAGCCTGGCTCTGCTTTGCAATAACAAATCCTCTTTGAATAAAACAGACATAAAACTTGTTTTAGCTAAGCCATAGCTTTCTATTAATTCCAAAATAATTTCTATCCATAAGAAAAAGGATGTTTTCACCAACGTATTACATTCAGTGTTTTTATATTCTAAAAATATAACAACCCCTTGAGGTATTTCTCAAATCAGTACAGATCCCAGGTTTAATCTAAAGTTTTTGCTACTGTTATTATTTTGATACTCCAGGCTGTTTCTAGAGAGCTCCTGACCTTCTGATTGTTTGTTATGGTTTATTTCCTCAGGTAGTAACCTGCTTCTCTTCCTAGTACGCTATCATGTTACTGACTTTATCACATACTTTATTCCCTGGGGTGAAAACCTGTCACTATATCTACTTTTTAAGAAAGTTAGAAACCTCAACCATTCACATTACTGAGTTACTAAACCTCAGAGATTCTCCTCACAGCGCTACTCCTTAAATTTACAATGTGAAGACATCAATAAAACTGGAAAATATAAAATAAAAACAAAATAAAATAGTGGAGAAAGAATTTGCATGAAGACAGCCAACAACAATAGTAGTCTAAGTAATTTACATGAAGACAGTATATCTTTGGGCAGGTCCTCACCACCTCTCACCTGGATTCTTCACTACAACTTTCTACTGAAAGTTCTCCCATCTCCAGCCTGGACACGCTCAGTTCATCCTAAGAAAGGAGTGGAAAGGTTGTGGAGCAGAAAGAATAATCAGATTCCAGTTGTCATCTTGATTCCACCACTGTAATTGTTGTTCAGTCTTTGGCTTAGTACTGAACCTCTCTCAGACTGTTTTCTTACTTGTAAATTGTATCAACCTCATACATGGTTCTAAGAAATCTAAGAAACATTGCATGCACTGTACTTACCACTGTGCAGGCACTTAGTAGCCACCCACGTTTATTAATTCCCTTTCCCTTCCTAAAAATCAAATGAGATCACTTCATTTCTTTACCTAGGAAGACCTGTTCACAACCCCATAGGACTTACATTCAGCTCCAAATCTACTGGCAGGCTCCTCTCATTCTGACTCAATTACTTTTCCAGCTTACTTTCATCGTTTTTTAAAATTATTCTCTTGACTGTCCACTAGGGCACCCTGGCCTGCCACCAAAGCAGACATCTCTACATCCCTTGACAGGAAAAGCTTCTCCGGAGCTCCACGCCCTAGGCCTCAGCATGTATTGTTTTCTTGCCTGAAATGCCCTTCTTTCCTCCTTATTGAGACTGAGATTTCCTTACTCCTTCTTCAAATCCTCGATAAAAATTTGTTTCCTTTAAAACTTCACGGACGGGCTTCCCTGGTGGCGCAGTGGTTGAGAGTCCGCCTGCTGAGTCAGGGGACATGGGTTCGTGCCCTGGTCCGGGAGGATCCCACATGCCGCGGAGCGGCTGGGCCCGTGAGCCATGGCCGCTGGGCCTGCGCTTCCGGAGCCTGTGCCCCACAACGGGAGAGGCCACAACAGTGAGAGGCCCGCATACCCCAAAAAAAAAAAAAAAAAAAAAACTTCACGGACAAACCCCTAGGCAGAAAAAGTACTTCTTTTTTCTGATCACCCACATTATTTTGTTCACGCCTTCATTATAGCTTTTTTTTTTTTTTTTCGGTACGCGGGCCTCTCACTGCTGTGGCCTCCCCCGTTGCGGAGCACAGGCTCCGGACGCGCAGGCTCAGCGGCCATGGCTTACGGGCCCAGCCACTCTGCGGCATGTGGGATCTTCCCAGACCGGGGCACGAACCCGCGTCCCCTGCATCGGCAAGCGGACTCTCAACCACTGCGCCACCAGGGAAGCCCCATTATAGCATTTTTATTGAGATAATATCTATCCCACAACATTAATCTCTTCCCTTGTGCACTTGCTTGTAGAGACATTTCCCTGTCAATCAAAAGCATTCTCAGTGCTTGGGCAAGACGTGGAACTGTTTCTCAGGAAGAAAGAGAACTCTACCTTGTTCAGTGTCCAGTTTGTTTCTTTGTTTATTATTTTTTTTAACACTTCACATATGATCTAGAGCAGAGGTTCTGAACTTGTCCACAGACCTTTTGGGGGTTTGTGCCCTTGGATAGGAGGGAATTACATCTTCATTTTCACTAACCCCAGGCTAAATTTAGCATTTCCTTCCATTGTGAATCTAGCAATAAACCACAACAGTAGTAGTGAGACATGAGACTCTGTCACAAATAGAAAGCACAGATATTTTTACGTCACATTACAATTGTTGAAGATATTTTGAAATCTTATTTACAATCATTATTACTTCCAAATCTCAAGAGTCATTAGACCTGCCAGTAGATCTTGTTTAAAGTGTTAATGAAGAAGTACATGTATTACTCTATCATAGTTTAAGTAAATATTTTATTTTGAGATATTGTAGATTCATGTACAGTTGTAAGAAATAATACAGAGAGATCCTGTGTACTCTCTACTCATTTTCTCCCAATAGTAACATCTCGCAAAACTACAGTAAAATATCACGACTGGTATATTGACATGGATAGTTCAAGATATAGAATATATTTCCGTCACCACAAGGATTCCTTGCCTTGTCTTCTTTATAATCATACATACTTTTCTCCCACCCCACCCTATCCTAAACCCCTGAAAACCACAACCTCCTATCCATTTCTGAAATTTTGTCATTTCTAGAATGTCATACAAATGGAATCTTACAGTATGTAAACTTTAGGGGCTGGCTTTTCCACCAGCATCACACTGGATATTCATCCAAGTTGGTGTGTGTATCAGTGAGCTATTCTTTTTATGCTGAGTCCTATTCCATAGTGTGAGTGTAGCATCATCTGTTTAACCATTTACCCGCTGAAATCCACCTGGATTGCCTACGGTTTGGGCTCTTATAAACAAAACTGCTGCAAACATTCATGTACAGGTTGTTGTGTCAACTCACGTTTTCATTTCTCTGGGATAACAAGAGTGCAATTGCTGGGTTATACGTGTTTCGTTTTGTAAGAAAACCACCAAACTGTTTTTCAGTGGCTGTATCATTTTACATTTTCACCAGCAATGTATGTATGAATAATGTAGTTTTCTCCCATCCTCACCAACATTTTGCGTTAAAATAGTCTTTTATTTTAGCCAGCCTGGTAGGTGTGTAGTGATATCGGTTAGGGTTTTAATTTGTATTTCCCTAAAGACTAATGATGTTGAACATCTTTTCAAGAGCTTACTTGTCGGAATATCCTCTTCGGTGAAATGTCTGTTCGTGTCTTTTTCCATATCATCTTGTGCCTTTTCTGTTTAGGTTATTTGTTTTACTGTGAAAGCTGAAACAGAATGTCTAACATCTGACTTTTAATATCAAACCCTCTTTTACCACTTATGTTTTGAATTGGTTATGGGATGCCTACCTTACTTCCTCTTGCTTTTATAAGAACTAGAAGTAGGTCTAATGGCGGAAAGTGGTCTTCGTTTTCCTTCATCAGAGGATGTCTTGATTTCCCTTTCATTCCTGAAGGGCATTTGCACTGGATACAGAATTTTGTGTTCATGGCTCTTTTCTTTCAGCACTTAAAAGATGATATGCCTTCTAGCCTCCATGGTTTCTGATAAATCTTCTGTCATTTAGATTGTTTTCCCCCTATAGGTAAGGTCATTTCTCTCACTGCTTACAAGATTTTTTCCTTTTGTTTTATCCCCCCTTTTTTATTGAGTTATATTCGTCACAGTATTATATCAGTTTCAGGTGTACAACATAGGATAATTTTGTACGTTATGAAATAATCAGCATAGTAAGACCACTTACCATCTGTTGCCATACAAAGTTGTTACAGTATTATTGACTATATTCTCTATGTGTACGTGACATCCTGTGATTTATTTATTTTATAACTGGAAGTTTGTAACTCTTAATCCCCTTCACCTGTTTCATCTGTCCCTCCCCTACCCCCACCTGGCAACCACCAGTTTGTTCTCTGTATCTATGAGTCTGTTTCTGTTTTGTTTGTTCCTTTGTTTTGTTTTTCAGTTTCCACATATAAGCGAAATCCAATATTTGTTTTTCTCTGTCTGACATTTCACTTAGGATAAGGTCCATCCATGTTATCTCAAACGACAAGATTTCATTTTTTTTTTTTTTTTTTTTTTTTTATGCGTTACGCGGGCCTCTCACTGTTGTGGCCTCTCCCGTTGCGGAGGACAGGCTCCGGACGCGCAGGCTCAGCGGCCATGGCTCACGGGCCCAGCCGCTCCGCGGCATGTGGGATCCTCCCAGACCGGGGCACGAACCCGTGTCCCCTGCATCGGCAGGCGGACTCCCAACCACTGCGCCACCAGGGAAGCCCAAGATTTCATTTTTTAATGGCTAAATGATATTCCATATATAATGAAATATGTATATATATGTACCACATCTTCTTTATCCATTCATGTATCAATGGACACTTAGGTTGTTTTCATATCTTAGCTATTGTTAATAATGCTGCAGTGAACATTGGGGTGCATATGGTTTTTGAATTACTGTTTTCTTTTTCTTTGCATAAATATCCCAAAGTGGAATAACTGGATCATATGGTAGTTCCATTTTCAGTTTTTTTGAGAAATCTCCATTTCAGTTTTAGAAGTTTGACTTTGATATGCTTTGATGTGTATTTCTACAGATTTATCCTTTTTGTGACCCACTCAGCTTCTTGAATATGTAGGTTTAGCTCTCTTGTCAAATTGGGAAGTTTTCAGCCATTTCCTTTCAGCCCCACCCTTTCTCCTCTCTTTTCAAGGCTCTGATGACACAGATGTTAGCTTTTTTGTTACAGTCCCACAGGTACCCGAGGCTCCGTTTGTTTGTTTTTGTTTGTTTGTTTTTCCTCAGTCTATTTTCTTTTTCTCAGATTAAGTAATTCCTATTTTATCTTCTAGTTCACTGTATTGCTGCCTCTGTCTTATCCACTCTGCTATTGGGCCCATTCGTTGACTGTTTTCATTCAATAAACTACTGAATGTTTCAGTTCTAATTTTTCCATTTGGTTCTTCTTTATGTCCTCTATTTCTTTGCTGAAACTTTTTATTTTTCATGTGTTTTACATGTGCTCATAATTGCTTACTGAAGGGTTTTTATGATGGCTTTAAACTCTTTCTCAGGTCATTTTAACATCTCTGTCATCTCACTGTTGGTATCAGCTGGTTATCTTCTTTCATTGAGTTGAGATTTTTCCTGGTTCTTTGCATGACAAGTGATTTCATATTAAAATCTGGACATTTTAAGTATTTTGTTATGAGACCCTGGATCTTATTTAAACCTTCTGTATTAGTTGCCTTCATATCTCCCTACTCCAGTAGGAGAAGATAGATGCTGCCTTATTATTTCCAGGATTAGAAATCCAAGTTTCCCACTTGGCCTCTGTTGACACCTGAGGGGGGACAGATGCTCATTTTTACTGCTGGGGAGGGCTGAGAGTTTCAGTTCCTAACTAGATCTCCACTGAAACCTCACTGGCTCAGAGTCTGACAAAGGTGGAAACCTAGCTCCCCATTCAGACTTTGCTGGCATGGGCATGGGTATGTCCACAGATTTGTGTGTGTGTGTGTGTGTCTGTGTGTGTGCGTGTTTGGTGTTTGGCTGGAACAGAGTACTTATTGTTTAAAAGTTTTCTGTCTCATTAGGCTGAATCCTTCCCTGGTCCTTTGGCTACAGAAAGAAGGCTTTTGTTGAGACTTTTCTGTCTGCCTGCCTTGACATTTCTGGGTTGCCAGCTTTTTCAGCTCCAGATCCAGGAGATGTGAAGCAAAAAGACAATCTAGGAAACTCATCATATTATTATTCTTTGGGCCCTAAAGTCTCCAACTGGTCTTCTTATTCTTTTCACTTCAGAGTCTTTTTATGATTGTTTCATATATAATATGCAGGGATTTTAGTTGTATTTAGTGGGAGGAATAGGGGAAAGAATATCTATTCCATCTTCCAGGAAGTGGAAGTCTCCTCTATTACTGTTTTTTAAGATATTTTGATGATTATATTTCAATATAATTGGTTTCCTTTGCAAGCCTATATGTTTTATTTTTGGATTTATAAGCAATATTCTGAGAATCACCAGCTAGCCATAGAGGTCCACAGCACAGGAACACCACTTTAGAGAAAAATTTTAAAAGGAGAACCTAAGGAGGCAGCACAGAAGTATTTCCAAGATATGCAGTTGGCCCAGCTCCCTTCTTTAGAGCACACACTGGCTCTTCTAACTTCCGTACATCCTCTCCAACCCCACCCAGGGTTATGTGGAGAAGAGAAACCACAACAAGAACTAGGATAATTACATGGAGAGGAGTAAGGAACTGCCCATCACCATGCAAGCTGTCGCTTAGCAGGTGACCCAAGCCGGCGGATCTTCCTCAGAACTCCAGAGAACACCGGCTGCCATCCTGGGAGAAGTGAAGTTAGCCATTCTCCCCATCACTTTGGGTGTAGGTTTTCCACAGGACAGCCCCTTCTTAACTGTGCTATATTGGAAATTCCCTTTTCAGTGACCTAGAATACTCACAGGCATGCCTCCCACCTGAAAGAGATGGCAGTCTTGGTCACCCTGATGGCAGGCAGAGAAGGAGAAGGAAAGACCACACACCAGGACCTGAGAGGGACTGCTCAGCCACTATCACATTACATAGAATGTCTATCCTTTCGTTAGACTGTGAATTCCTCAAAAGAGATTATATATATATATTTTATATACATATATACACACACACATATATAACATGTAATATATATTTTACATATTTAATTACCAGTATTTAGCACAGATTGAGGTGCATGGCAGATGCCTAATAAGTGTGGTTAAATGAACACATAAGCAAATCTATCCCATAGAGAAATGTCATATATAGAATTTACCAAAAGACCTCATGCTTGTATATTTTTATCTTAGTTGAGAAAACATTATTAGATTATCTAAGACAAATTTTAGTCATTTCTTGGGCTTTCATTCCTAAGTTCTTCTTATCCATCCACTACTACTCACCCAAACATAGACAGTAAAGTGTATGCATGCTTTCTCCATGTCACAGACCATCTGGCACAGATGTCATGCATGCTGCTACCTCATAAATATGCTAATGAATGGCTCAAGGTTTCCAGGTCCAGTCACACCAATGCCATTCCCCTCTTCCACCTCCCCATCCCTACCCCAAGGGTCAAGGTGAACATATCCTGTGGCACCAGTCTGGATAGCAGAAGTAAAATTGATTCATAGAAAATTCGAGTGATCAGCCATTGAGTGATGGTAATAGCTTCAGTTCACTAGAGTCTGGAAACACAAAAAGATAAAAATCTTGGGTGCAGCCTCATAAAGGAGAGCCTCATGTAGCTCTCCTCGACAGCAAACTCTTCTTGAAAGCAAATGACAATACAAAGAAACCATCTGCGGGAGACTGGGATTGACATATACACACTAGTATACATAAAATAGATAACTAATAAGGACCCACTGTATAGCACAGGGAACTGTACTCCATGCTCTGTAACGACCTATATGGGAAAAGAATCTAAAACACAGTGGATATATGTGTATATATAACTGACTCATTTTACTGTACAGCAGAAACTAACACAACATTGTAAATCAACTATACTCCAATAAAATCTTAATTTTAAAAAAAGAAAAATGAAAACAAACTGCCCATGTATCTTGGAAATGATGTGTTATACACAAATACATTTACAAATAAAACATATTAAAAATGAAAAAAAAAGAAACCATTTGCATGTCTCAGTGTTAACTAGCTACCCAACCAAGTCTAAGAAATGAAACGAACATTGCCCAAGAGTTGAAAGGCAATGACTAAGGAAGAGCTGGGAAATGGTTCACAGCATCAGGAATGACAGCTTGTAAAGGACGGTGATATTCTTCACTTCCTCTGTGGGCAGGGCATACACGACAGCCTACGAACGGCCATGAAACACAAACCCAGGTTGGTCTTACTAAGGCCAATAACAAAGGAACCTTGGCAGCGAATCTGACAGCTAATACTGTGAGTGAGGCTACTGCCGAAAACAGTGAATACCCTGTCTGGAACTCTTCATCAGCGCAGTGGGAACCACTGAAAAATTAATATGCTCGGGTCTCAGAAAGAACACCTTCTGCATCGCCCAGATAGATAAAGAAATTAAAAGATAAGAGTATCTTTTTAAAGGCAGGTTAATTGATCCCTTTGCTTAAGTAGAAAAGATTTGTTGTTGGAAGTAAAAACAAAACAAATATCTGAAGTAAATAAAAAGTTTTGATGAAATAAAAGACAGATTTTAGATATACTATGAGCATAGGGCAGACAAAACATGGATATTTATTTTGGAATAGATGATGTTTTAAAACTGTCTTGCCTTATTGTTGTAAAATTAGCATTACAGGGTTAGAAGTCTCAAGCTGGATAAAATCATGACAGATGTCGTGCCAAATAAATTGCCTAGATTGGTTAAACTTCCGAATGGATTGACTTCCTTTTCACGCAGGCTTATTGTGTGTGTGTGTGTTCACCCTGGGTCAGACTGGAATTGGGGTAAGGAGAGGCAGCTATTCAAATCTCTTCTACAATCACTGCCTAGAGGAAAAGATGAAAACTTGGGTTGCCCATTCAACTGATCCTTGAAATGCAACAGAAAATAGGAACAGAGAAGTTACATAAATCTAGAAGGGTTTTCTGTAAAACTCTGGAGAATTCTGAGTCATATAGTAACTGATCTCCTTACTGCATCTCAAGATTTCTGCAGGATACAGTTCTCTTTATCTTTTACTAGATTTTTATACTTTCCTGTTGCAAGTACTCCTCCTGGTTGTACTCAGTTCACAGTGGATAATCTCGTTAATCATTCATTTAAAGTAAAAAAAGCTTAATGATACCTGTGAAGAGGAGAACTGCTAGAAGTAAGAAAAACAGTAAATAATGGCACCTATCCTCTTAGTAAGTGTGGGGTACACTACAGTGTACCGTTTAGGGGTGTATTACGAGTAGTTAGGCTACCAGTGCTCAATTATTATAAACAATAAATATTAGTAATTATACTGATGCTGAATAGCAATTCAGTGACTCTATTTTTAACTTAAAAATTCCTCTTGGGACTTCCCTGGTGGTCCCGTGGTTAAGAATTCATGCTTCCGGGCTTCCCTGGTGGCGCAGTGGTTGAGAGTCCGCCTGCCGATGCGGACTCATCGCATCGGCATGCCCTGCCGACTGGGGCACACGGGTTCGTGCCCCAGTCCGGGAAGATCTCACATGCTACGGAGCAGCTGGGCCCGTGAGCCATGGCTGCTGAGCCTGCGCATCCGGGGCCTGTGCTCCGCAACGGGAGAGGCCACAACAGTGAGAGGCCCACGTACCGCAAAAAAAAAAAAAAAAAAAAAAAGAATCCATGCTCCCACTGCAGGGATGCAGGTTTGATCCCTGGTCTCAGAACTAAGATCCCACGTGTCATGACAGTGAGGCCAAAAATAATAATAATAATAATAATAATTAATATGTGAACTCAAAAATTGCTCCTGGCTCCTTGTCTTTTCTCAGGATAGCTGGGGCTCCTGGTATTCCTGCCAGTGGAAGAAAGTAATAGACATGCTTCTCCTAAGCTCTTAAAGTATGAAAAACTTAGTCCTTTGAAAACCATCAACCCAGGAAACAGACAGCTTCATGACGAAAAATAAACAAATAAATAAGCTCCAACTTCAAAAGTGGTATAAGAGCTTGCATCCATTTTGACATTTAAATGTTTTAATTCAACATTTACATTTTGGGGGAAAAATTGCTCATGAACTCAAATGACTTCAGAGATCCTAATAGAACCCCCAAACCTAGCAGTTCTTGATTATTTAGTCCCTCATCTTCAGTGCCAACTTTATTATTTATACTGCTAAGAAGACCTTAGAATTGTATAATAACTCACAGTTTACAAAGCACTTTCACACCCACGTGAACCTTACAATAAGATAATGGGATATAGAATAGGTTTTTAATAGAAAGAGGAACAAATCCAATCTCCTTATTTCACAAGAGAGGAAGAACTGAGGAGCTGAAATGACTTGCCAGTGTCGCTTTGCTCATTTTGGAAGAGAACTCAGATGAGACTTCAGACTCAAGCTACTTCCCTCCACACCAGCTGCCTCAACTAGATTAGCCCATATTTTAAAGACTCCAAACTGAGGTCCCAGGAGTTTAGGTGCCTTTTTTAAGGTTATATGGCAAATAAGTGCCCAAGTCAAAAGTAAACCCACTTGCCAGCTGTCCTTCTCTCTTCTTCATTGATTATGGAACTTGGATTTACTATTGACGACTGTTTCCATATCATTTACATACAAGAAGAACAGATTTTCTATAAATTTAAAAATGAAATTACTTTCCACCATTGGAGATGTAGACATACGTTTTTGTTGGGCTTCTCACTGTTGTGGCCTCTCCCGTTGCATGGCACAGGCTCCGGACGCACAGGCTCAGCAGCCATGGCTCACGGGCCCAGCCGCTCCGCAGCATGTGGGATCTTCCCGGACCACGGCACGAACCCGTGTCCCCTGCATCGGCAGGCGGACCCTCAACCACTGCGCCACCAGGGAAGCCCGACATATGTTTTTTTTCTCCAGGCATTTCAGAATGCACATTTGGAGCCAGGTGGATAAGTCAGGCCTGAAGACTAAGACTCTGGAGTTCTCACTGTGTCTGTATAAGTCAATGCGTGAGAACAAATTAGGTCCCCCAAGAAGAGCCTGTAGTGTGGAGAGACAACAGAAGAGGCTGAGCATCTGTTAGAGGCTATCAGCATTTCAGAGATATGTGGAGACCCAGTGAAAGAGACTGAGAAGCAGTTAACAGAAACAGTAGCAGAGTCAAGAGAGAATGCTATTCGAGAAGCTATGGGAGAAAAGAGTTTTGAAAAAAATAAGTTTGAGTCAAACAATTCAAAATGCTAGGGGACTTGAGGATATGGGGAGGGGGAAGGGAAAGCTGTGACAAAGTGAGAGAGTGGCATGGACATATATACACTACCAAACGTGAAATAGATAGCTAGTGGGAAGCAGTCGCATAGCACAGGGAGATCAGCTCGGTGTTTTGTGACCACCTAGAGGAGTGGGATAGGGAGGGTGGGAGAGAGGGAGATGCAAGAGGGAAGAGATATGGGAACATATGTATATGTATAACTGATTCACTTTGTTATAAAGCAGAAACTAACACACCATTGTAAAGCAATTATACTCCAATAAAGATGTAAAAAAAAAAAAGGAAAAAATAAATAAATAAGTAAAATCACATTAAAAAAATTAAATGCAAAAAAAAATGCTAGGGGAATGTCAAAAAAGAGGTCACTGGACCAGTGTTATTTAAAAACAGCTGGACGCTCCTACACTGTTAGTGGGAATGTAAATTGGTGCAGCCACTACAGAAAACAGTATAGGAGTTCCTTAAAATACTAAAACCAGAGTTACCATACGATCCAGCAATCCCACTCCTGGGCATATATCCAGAAAAGACAAACAGAAAAGATACACAACTAGAAATATGTAATTAGAAAAGATACATGCAGCCCGGTGTTCACTGCAGCACCATTTCCAATAGCCAACACATGGAAGCAACCTGTGTCCATCAACAGAGGAATGGATAAAGAAGATGTGATTCATATATACAATGGAATATTAGCCATAAAAAGAATGAAATAATGCCATTTGCAGCAACATGGATGGAACTAGAGAATATCATACTGAATGAAGTAAGTCAAACGGAGAAAGACAAATATTGTATGATATCACCTATATGTGGAATCTAAAAAATAATACAAATAATTTTCTTTATGAAGTAGAAACAGACTCACAGACATAGAAAACAAATTTATGGTTACCCAAGGGGAAAGAGGGAGAGGGATAAATTAGGAGTGTAGGATTAACAGATACACACTACTATATATAAAATAGAAAAGCAACAAGGATTTACTATATAGCACAGGGAACTATATTCAATATCTTGTAATAACCTATAATGGAAAAGAATTTGAAAAATTATACATACATATGCACAACTGAATCACTTAGCTGTACACCTAAAACTAACACAATATTGCAAATCAACTATACCTCAGTTTTTTAAAAAGCCATTATCAACCCCCGATAAAACACACCTGGTTAAAGATTTTGTACTTTATTGTTAAAAAAAGATACAGAGAATCTTTTTAGACCATTTTTGTGCAAGAGAGTAACAAGACGAGAATTGTCCTCAACAAATCTGACTTGGCCAGTTCATGTAGGGTAGATTGAGATGAGGAGAAATTGCAAGAAAGACAGCTTACAATTGTGCAGGTATGAAAAAATGAAAATTGAAACTAGGATGATATCAGTAGGGACAGAAATTTGAAAGGAGATGCAATCAATATTTGGAAAAAGTTAAAGCAAATATATATACATTACAATTCTAGCCTTTGAGGAATTTAGTTGAGGGGAAAATAAATTCTTACACAATGAAAATATTGGTCGATGTTACAAGTCCATATTTACTTACTAAGAGGCAATTCTCTGATACAGTAAGTGCTGATATCAGGGAAGGCTTGATAAAGAAGTATGGGTACAAGCAGATCGCTCAAGATACATTTAATTCATATAGAAGCCAGGCAACAGTTTTTTAGAGCTGAAGAGAAAGTGATGGCTTAAAACTATGTATTAACTTCTAATAAGGAGACCAGTCATTAAGTCGA
This sequence comes from Phocoena sinus, assembly GCF_008692025.1. Lineage (NCBI taxonomy): Eukaryota > Metazoa > Chordata > Mammalia > Artiodactyla > Phocoenidae > Phocoena > Phocoena sinus. The sequence goes on from NC_045763.1 coordinate 176,979,526, forward strand.
GGTGGATTTAGTCATTTAAACAGGCACCTGGTCAAACCAGTAATGATGACTTCTTTCCATTTCCAAAGAGAAAAATTATTTTGGGTGGCTTTATAGATGTAGTTCTCTAAATACTGTGGCTAAGAGTCCAGTTTTAAATGACCGTTTGCCAACGTTCTCTAAATAGTATTTTGCCATGTCCCCTGAAGTGCCTGTGAAGACATCAAGAGAAAAATGCGAAACACCAAAGTCTATGATTGACAGGCACTGTATTGCCAGATTCTAAGAGGAAATTCTGTTACCCCAACATCCCATGGAGCTGATTTAGGAACCACAATCTTTTGAGGACTCATGGTTTACAACCTGAAAAAGAATAGAACTGTCTGCCTGAGGCTATGGAGAGAGATTTTCCCCCAGTACCCGCCTTTAGGCACAAAAACCAGGGGACCCAAGGGAACTGCGTTAGGGTGAGGGTTACCTGCCCTCACATACACAGGTAGAGACAGCAACTCCCTCCACCCGCTCCTTTTTTGCTTCGCAAAAAAAGGAAGCAAGGAAAAGATTGAGGGGCTGGTAGAGAAGCATGGAGTCCTGGGAGGAGAGTGCCAACAAGCACAGCACGTAGAGGAGGTGGTGGATGAAAGAGGTGGTGGAGGAGACAGGGACCAGTCCTGGAAGCAGTGCCCAGGGGCGAGTTGCAGCATCTGTGCATTTCACTGCTTCCGAGAGAAAGAGGACCAGGTAATAGGGATGGACCATCCGCCTCCATATATCAAAGTCTTATGTGCAGAATACCTTCAAGATGCTAGGAACGGGGCCATGAGTTTAAATGCATCAATATACCCTCAGTATGTCACCCAAGAAATGAGATTCTCACGCCCAAATGTCCACACACCGTTAATGAACTCCAAGATTGAAGCACTGGGTGTTCTTGGCTACTCTCCTGACTCTCTGACCTCGCCTTTGTGGTCTCTTTTGCTAACTTTCAGGCTCTTCTTCTAAACCTCTTTGCCTGATAGGAATGCATCTGAGAAGAAACCCTTCTGAAAAAGACCAAGAGTTCAAGGTGACATAAATCAACAGTTGATGGTGGTTGCCCAAAATTGAATGCAGGGTTGGGCTATGTTAATAGAGGTAGAGGATATAGGATGAGGGAGGTGACAGACCAACTCTGCTGTGGACCTGTCACAGCACAAGCATCACTACAGTCCTGGACCCTGTGCTACGCAAAGAACATGTCCTCCTTGTGCTTCCAACCAAGGGTCTCTCTTTCCTCAGTCTCCCACTTTCCTGGACCATCTCCTCTCTGTTGGCATCCGGTTGGTTATGAAGGGAGTGTCTGATACAAAGCCACCTGATCAAGGAGGAGGGAATTTAGTCATAGCTGGAGTCCTGGTTAGTGTAGGAGCAGAGTTGACCTTGTGGGAGGGAGGGATGCAGCACAGCTTTCTAATGATTTGGCCCAGAGGGAGCGTTCTTTTCTAAACATCACGAAAGATGTGTTTGCCAGCAGGCAGCCCTGCATTTCATGCACTCTCACGGCTCCGATTATCATTTCTATATTGATATCTGCCTTCAGCTCAGATAGATCTACGCCCAGCTGCTATTGGACAGGAGAATGTTGGTGTGAAGCTTCTGAGAAAGTTGTACTCAATTTTGAAAGAAATATGAGAAAACGCCTTCTCTCTTTCTGCTAGATGTGAATAAGAAAGTGGGTAATCCTGATTGCAAAAAGCAGCCTTCTTGTTACCACAAGAAGGACCAACATCTAGATGAAGCTGATGTGGGACTTCCCTGGCGGTACAGTGGTTAGGACTCCACGCTTCCACTGTAGGGGGCACAGGTTCAATCCCTGATCAGGGAACTAAGATACCGTAAGCCGCACAGTGCCGGCAAAAAAAAAAAATCTGGGTGAAGTTGATGCTATGGACCACAGTGTAGAGGTGAAAAGACCACTGATCTTGGTAACATCACTTAGCTGGTGAATCAACCAACCCAGAAGATCACTCTACGTCTGAACTCCTTTTATGTCAGATAACAAAAGTCTTAACTGTTCAATCCAGTTTTAATTGGATTTTCAGTAACAAAGTCAAAAACATCCTCACCAAAACATTACGTATCAATACTAGGTATTTGATTGATTGGGGCAAGGGCTTTGCACTGAACTCTACACATTTACTAAATGGGCCCCTAAAGGGGGAGACTTATCATTTAGTCTTATTAAAAAACTAGAGATATAAGACCAGTAGCGATCTTTTATGATGAATATATTTCGGTGCCTCAGAGGGGATGTTAGAATCCCAGCTTGAGCACCGAGTAGCTGTGTGACGGCTGAGAAAGTTACTTAGATTCTCTGGGACTCAATTTCTTCCCCCACAAATGGAGATAATCACCGTACCTATCTCAGAGGGTTATTGTCAGGACCAAATGAAATGATACATGCGTATTAGTTAGGATTGTTTCAGCTATGAATAGCATTTAAAAAATAACTGGCTTAAACAAGAAAGAAGTTTCCTGCACTCTCACGTTCAAGTGTACAAAGATATGCATCTCAGGACAGGCATGGCCTTTTGTAGTATCAGAGACTCAGACTAAATCTACTTGGTTGCCTCTGCCTCAAGCTTCCCTCATGGTACACAGTTCAGTCCCCCTTCCACGCAGGACACAGGCAGAAAAGAAGGGGATGTACTTATTCTTTTTTAAAGGTTTTACTCCATGTATAGTTATTATAAAATATTGGCTATATTCCCTGTGTTGTACAATATATCCTTGTAGCTTATTTACTTTATACATAGCAGTTTGTACCTCTTAATCCCCTTCCCCTATGGTGCCCCTCCCTCCTTCCCTCTTTCCACTGGTAACCACTAGTTTCTTCTCTATATCAAACTAGTCTGCTTCTTTTTTGTTTTATTCACTAGTTTGTTGTATTTTTTAGATTCCAAAGATACGTGATATCATACAGTATTTGTCTTCATCTGACATTTCACTAAGATGATACTCTCCAAGTCCATTCATGTTGTTGCCAATGGCAAGATTTCATTTTTCATGGCTGAGTAATATTCCATTGTATACATGTACCACCTCTTGCTTCTCCATTCATCTGTTGATGGACACCTAGGTTGCTTCCATTCCCTGGCAATTGTAAATTATGCTGCTGTGAATATTGGGGGGCATGTATCTTTTCAAACTAGGGTTTTTGTTTTCTTAGGATATATATTCTCAGAAGTGGAATCGCTGGGTCATTGTTAGTTCTATTTTTAATTTTTTGAGGAACCTCCATACTGTTCTCCACAGTGGCTGCACCAATTTACATTCCCACCAACAGTGCAGGAGGGTTCCCTTTTCTCCACACCCTGTCCAGCATTTGTTATCTGCAGTCTGTTTGATGATGGCCATTCTGACAGGTGTGAGGCTCCTACTCTTTAGGACGTTTCCTGGAAGCGGCACACACCACTTCTGCATGTGGGCTGAGCTAAAAATCAAGGGGTTTGCTATGGGAAATGGGGAGAAAGCATCCAACATCCTCTGCTACAACCGGTGAGGTATGAACAGCAGCATCAGTGCATGGCAGTTATTCTTATTAGAAATCTCTGCTGCTTGAGGTCCTGCCCTATGAAACAACATGGATGAACCTGGAGCACATCCTGCTAGGCGAAGTGAGCCAGACACAGAAGGACAAATACCGCATGATTCCACTTACATGAGAAATCAAAAACAGTCAGACTCCAGAGCCTGTGCTCCGCAACGGGAGAGGCCACAGCAGTGAGAGGCCCGCGTACCGCAAAAAAAAAAAAAAAAGAAAGAAAGAAAACAGTCAGACTCATAGAAGTAGAGGTAGAAGGGTGCCTGCCAGCGGCTGGGGAAGGGAAATGGGGAGTTGCTCTCCAATGGGTCTAAAGTTTCAGTTACATAAGCTCTAGAAATCTGCTATATAACACACACTTTAAAATTTAAGAGAGTAGATCTCATATTAAGTGTTCTTACCCAATTTTTTAAAACTCTCCTCTTTATCACAAGAGCAGGTCCTCTCCCAAGCCCCCACTCCCAGCTTCACTTCCATCCAAATCCCACCCAATCTCTTAGGCCCACTGGGGGTCTATTTAAACTACAAGTTATTGAGATACCACTCTGTATAGGCACAAGACATGCAGAAATATACAATTCCCACTCTCAAGCATCTCACTGTAAAGCAAGAGAAGTTACTGCCGAGTTGCCGCATGTGAAGCTGTGCCTGGCTCACAAGAAGTGCACAGTGAGTCTCTGCAATCCTTACTCTTGTGGCTAAGGGCCTAGATAATGGGGTCAGGAGGACTTGAGCTTGAACTCCTGCTCTACCACTTACTGTGTGACCTTGGGCAAGCCACTAAACCTCTCTGTGCAGTTGCCTTGTTTTCATTCTTTGACAGCTGCATCCAGCATTTCATGTATTACAGGAAAGAACAATGCATCATAAAATTCTTTTCTAAACTTGAAACAGCCTCAGGTCTTATAGATCACAGCACTCCAAGAAGCTACTGTCTAGAATGTGACTTCTAAATGTCCCTCTATGAAAAAGGAAAGTGATTATTTTTCTCTAAATTCTGTCATGGTGTCTGATAAAGAGGTTTTAAACCAGCTCTTTTAACCAGTCATACTAACAGCACGTCTTGTCAAGCATTTGAGTTTCCAATATACCAGAACAATCCTGTGACAAAGGAACAAACAGTCTAGAAAACACATAAAACATCTTTGTTCAAATTTACTCATCTTCCAAGTAAAGATAAGACAGGTAGCACTTGTCATCATGTATCTTGGAAATCTAAAAATAGCTTTTACAGGAAACGTCAGATCTCCAAAACATGAAATAGAGAAGTAGGTAAACGGATCATTTAGGCTTGTCTATCTACAAGATTTCTGGTAGTTGGAGTTAAGGATGAATAAAGATTTGGTTGGATGGGTTCACAGTCAATATATTGGTTTTATCATGAGAAGCTTAAAGATAGATGGATATTTCCAGTGAAAAATATTCCCTAGGTTTGCTAGAATAAAAAACGAAGGGAGAGGGAGGGAGAAGGAGAAGTTAAAGGAGGAAGGAAAGGGAAAGGAATTTTAACTTGTCTATGTTTACAGGAAATGAGAGTTCTGGGAACCTCCAGAGAGGAATGAGCGTCCAGTGCTTGGTGCTGACAAAAGAATGCACAATTCACTCTCTCAGAGGTAGCCTCACTGGATAGGAAGACAAGCTCAGTCACAGAGTATCTGATCACTTTCTAGAGGGACAGTCTGATTTTAAGTTATCAAAAATGTTTATCATCCCTTTCTACAACAAATGACTCTGTAAGTCAAAGACCACCATTGAACAGTTTGTGGAGCAAGTGGTCTGCTTCAGGGGGTGCAGTTTTATCTACAACATGCCTTGCCAGAAGGTTTCCGAATCCTCACTCAAAGCCTAAAAACCTAAAACTGTGAGTTGACAGTATTCACAAAAAATAGCGTTCTCGAAACTAAAGCTTCTGAGGTTTCTCTAAATAAGTACATAACACTATCTTAGGAGATGCCCAATCTAAAGAGCACATCTCCTGTTCCCTTGCTCATCTGTCACATTCTGTTCCTCAGTGGTTACTGTGGCCCATCCAAAGGGAGTCTCGCTGTGACAACCAAGCGAGAGCAATGCTATCAGATCAACATTTCCCAAAGAACAGCCCAGAGGCGACTCAGTTTATAGATCCAGAGTCTAAAGATCAGGAGGTTTTTCAGGCTCCAAGATGTTAGCAAAAGAAGTGAAGACCTGGGGGAAATGTTCTCAGTGCCTTACGGTTGGTTATGATGCTTCGGTTTAGGAGTAACAAATCTGACTCAAATGATTCAACCAAACTGAAGAAAGAGGGAAAAAAGGAAGTGTGCAGACTCAGTGTTGTGTTCGGTCGTGATCTGATCAAGAGGCCACCCTGTATCTGCTTCTCTGTGCCACCTTGTCCTCTGCCTGACTTCCTTCATCACGGGAAGATCTGCAGGAATTCCAGACTTCATGGTCTCCCGCCACAATGTCTAGAGGAAGTGGCAACATCTCCATCACTCTCCCACGTGTGAGTGGGGGTGTTTGTCCTAGAATCTCCTCACCCATCCACTTACGTGTGCTGGGGGGAAGGGGGGTGTTCACAGGCCCCCTCTGAAACTGACCACTGTGACAAAAGCAAGGGCTTAGCTGATTGGCAGTGAGGGCTCTTCCCTGGGCCTGAGGGTAAGGCCAGCCTTACCTACTTCACCCACCATAATCATTAAGAATGTTAAAATAAAGATGGGTGGAGTCATGAAAGAATTTTGAGGAGGTAAACAATAGATGTTTACTACAATTATTTAGGATTCTTCTTTTTTAAACTACAGAAACCAATTGTAACTAACCTAAGTAGAAAATGGAACTGTATTATAAAAATCCCCCCAAATCTCTTAGGTTTAAAGGCACAAATGCTACTGGACTTCTGGAAGGGTCAGGAATGGAGGGTACAAAATCACTGGAATTTTCTCTCCATCTTTGATTTCTCCTCCGTGTATGTATGGTTTCTTCTCTGGGTGTGGACTGGTTTCCTTTGTTCTAATGTCCACATGGTGGGTAAGATTTCCACTGGCTCCTGACTAGACGTGAGGTCCAGTTCCCAGAGAAAATGCTCTGGGTCTCAGTTTTAGTATTCTAGGAAAGAGATTCTAATAGTTCGTATCAGGTGACTCCCTGGTCATGAGATGGAGTTCCATTTTATGAAAGGACTCCCAAAGATCCACGTTGGTGACTTTATGAATGGCAGGACCGCAGTGGCAGTTCCCAGAGAGGGGATGGCTGAGAAAACCCTCCAGTAAGTATTCAGTGTGTACCTACGACAATATGTTTTGCATGATATTGGCCACCTGAAACATTTAGAGCCGTGGTCCCCAAGCTTTTTGGCACCAGGGACCAGTTTTGTGGAAGACAATTTTTCCACGGACCGGGGGTGGGGGGATGGTTTGGGGATGATTCAAGCGCATTACCTTTATCGTGCACTTTATTTCTATTATTATTACATTGTGATATATAATGAAATAATTATACAAGTCACCATAATGCAGACAGGAGGCGGAGCACAGTTAGTAATGGGAGCGATGGGGAGCGGCTATAAATACAGATGAAACTTCGCTCACCCACCCACGGCTCACCTCCTGCTGTGTGGCCAGGTTCCTAACAGGCCACGGACTGGTACTAGTTCGTGGCCCGGGGGTTGGGGACCCCTGATTTAGAGTATAAACTTTGTCCTAAAAGTGAAAATGTACATAAAAAGAAGCAAACTCTCAAACCTGGGACTTCAAAGAAAGAAGCAAGAGAAAGCTGTTATTCCTCCCCATCATTTGGCTGAAATCCTCCTGAGCATCACTGTGCTCCAGAAACACTTGATACTGGTGCCCGTGAGCACACCTGACTCCATCATCACAGTTATTTCCAAGGGTGTTTCCCTGAGAACACAGCATCCTTTTAGAGTTGGAGAGAGTTTTCAATTCACTGTATCCAACAACCATTGTAGTACCTATCTCAGAGCTAAAACTCATTCCTAGTCATGCAACAGATGGGTTAATGATGATAAGTCTGAGATTATCTCATTCCTTCATTCATTAAGCATTTGAATACATGCTTTCTTTGAAGAACTATTTGAGGAATTACAGAAAAAGTTAAACATTGTATACCTTGCTTCTCCCACCATGACCTGTACATACGTGAAAAGAAGTTCAAAATGTACTTAAATGAAAAAACAACCTATGCTCCCTTAATAAGCATTTTCTCATTCTGTCTCAAAGTATTTAGTTGACCATTGTTAATTTAAGGTTGTCTTTTGTTATGAAACTCTATAAAAAGGAGTTTAATACCATGTACTTGGAATAGAATAGGACTTGATAAATACTTGTTAGTGAATGAATGTTGACTCTAATCTTACCTTACAAAATGCTTCCCAACATTTTTCACATCATGGCATATCTAAAAAATTATGGTTCTTTGGTCAAGACCATTAGGTAGGCTCCATGAGGCCACTCCAGGTCCAAGGTAATTAGGGATGTATGGTTTTAACAACCTCAGGCAAGAACTGCAGTGATCAATATCTTAGCACTTCTTCATATGACAGCCAACAGGAAGAGTAAATGAAGCATGGTCTGAATTTTTCATCCTAGATGACTCAACTCCTTTTAGGCTGAGTGACACTTGCAGAGAGCTTTCTGTTTTAAAATCATCTTTTAGGTAAGTCATTTGTAGCATTACTGTCTACATCAGTATTTCTTTACAATGAGGGATTGTGATTCCCAGCAGAACTGTGGGGAAAATTGATCTGGAGTGATGCTTCCTAGTATCTCAGCTCCCAAAGCACCAACTATTAGAGGTTTGGATTTCTAGCTGATGAAATAATATGTGCTTTTCTTCTCTCCATCTCTTTTCCTCCTCTATTTTCAGGAGTTAGCCTAGCTGCAAAATCTGGGAATGTTGAATTAGATTTCCCAGCAGGCAGAGACAATACACAAAACCACTTAATGACATTTTCAAACACCAGAACCGTATATTCTTTTGCCTATAAAACTTGTCTTCCAGGATGATTCACAGACACTCTCAAACTTAGCTCATTCCCAGCCCCTCCTCTTACAGACATTCGCTCTCTCCTCTCCAGGGCCCCCTGTCCTCCTCCTTCTCTTGCCTTTTCCTGTGTCTCCACCTACAGTCACCCAGGCCCGAGTCTCATAGTTGCCATGAGTCTCTCCCTCCCATCCCCTTGCCTCCTTTAGCGAAACAGCCACTTAGTCTTAGCATTTTACCAGATAAGCTGCCTCAAATTGTTTTCCCTCCACCCTCATCTTTTCTTCCTGGAGTCTTTTCAAAATTCCCCTGCCTTCATTCCCACCACCTTGACTCAATTCCCACTACTCTAGCTACAGTGAAATTTCAAAATATAGGAAAACACAGAAGTCCCCACATAGCCAAAGCAATCCTGAGAAAGAAAAACAGAGCTGGAGGATTCAGGTGCCCTGACTTTGGACTATATGACAAAGCTACAGACATCAAAACAGTATGGTACTGGCACAAAAACAGAGATATAGATCAATGGAACAAGATAGAAAGCCCAGAAATAAACCCACACCTATGGTCACCTAATCTATGACAAAGGAGGCAAGAATATACAATGGAGAAAAGACAGTCTCTTCAGTAAGTGGTTCTGGGAAAACTAGACAGCTACATGTAAAAGAATGAAATTAGAACACTCCCTAACACCATACACAAAAATAAACCCAAAATGGATTAAAGACCTAAATGTAAGGCCAGATACTATAAAACTCTTAGGGGAAAACACAGGCAGAATACTTTCTGACATAAATTGCAGCAGGACCTTTTTTGATCCACCTCCTAGAGTAATGAAAATAAAAATAAGAATAAACAAATGGGACCTAATTAAACTTAAAAGCTTTTGCATAGCAAAGTAAACCATAAACAAAACAAAAAGACAACCTATATAATGGGAGAAAATATTTTCAAATGAAGCAAATGACAAGGAATTGATCTCCAAAATATACAAAGAGCTCATGCAGCTCAATATCAAAAAAACAAACAACCCAATCAAAAAATGGGCAGAAGATCTAAATAGACATTTCTGCAAAGAAGACATACAGATGGCCAAAAAACACATGAAAAGATGCACAACATCACTAATTATTAGAGAAATGCAAATCAAAACTACAACAAGGTATCATTTCACACAAGTCAGAATGGCCATCAGCAAAATAATCTACAGACAATAAATGCTGGAGAGGGTGTGGAGAAAAGAGAACCCTTCTACACTGTTGGTGGGAATGTAAATTGGTACAACCACTATGGAGAACAGTATGGAGGTCCCTTAAGCAACTAAAAATAGAGCTACTAAAATTGCTGGAGTAGGATCCAGCAATCCCACTCCTGGGCATATATCCAGAGGAAACCATAATTCGAAAAGATACATGCACCCCAATGTTCATTACAACACTATTTACAATAGCCAGGACATGGAAGCAATGTAAATATCCATCAACAGAGGAAAGGATAAAGAAGATGGGGTACATATATACAATGGAATATTACTCAGCCATAAAAAAGAACAAAGTAATGCCATCTGCGGAAACATGGATGGACCTAGAGACTGTCACCCTGAGTGAAGTAAGTCAACAGAGAAAGACAAGTATCATGTGACATCACTTATATGTGGAATCTTAAAAAATGGTATAGACATTGGGTGCGGAGTCAAGATGGCAGATAAGGAGGATGCAGAATTCGCGTCTCCTCACAAATAGGGCACCTACCAGGCATCGGTGGGGGACTATGGACACCTAAGGAGACCGGAGGAACCCCCAGCAACCAGGTACGATGTGGGGCATGGGGGGAGTGAAGCGGGAGGAGAAGTGGAGGTGGGACGGGACTGGTGACCCTGAGGGGCTGCTGGAGGAGGGGAAGGGATCCCACACCCGAAGGGGGAAATTGGGGAACCATTGGGAGGGCAGAGGATGACAAGGGAGTATGGCCAGGTTTCCCCTGCCCACTTGGGCCCCCAGGAACCTGCTGAGATCCCAGGCCTGATCCTCTGCCCACCTAGGCCCCCTCTAGCCACACGGGTCCTGAGGGAATGGGAGGGAGGGAAGGGGGAGCAAAAGTAAAGGCTGGACCTCCAGGACTGGCACCCGAAGGGTGGCTGGGGGAAGAGACGAGTTCCTACACCCAGAGAGACCCACCCACGGTTAGGGGTCCAGCAGGGACAGGGGCGACCCTGGGGGAGACAGTGGGGGTGGTGTGGAGGAATAGAAGGGAATGGGGCCAGTGTTTTCCCTGTCCATTTAGGCACCAGGGAGCCTGGTGGGCTCCCAGGCCTAATCCTCTGCCCTTGGAGCCTCCCTCCTGCTGTGCAGAACCAAATCTCCATCTCTACACCCCCACCCAGGGCCCTACCTCTCCACTCGGAGACCCCCTCTGAGACCCCCTCCAATGTGCTGGGCCTAAACCCCACCCACACACCCTCATCAGGGCCACGCCTCCAAACTCGGGAACTCCACACTCCAGAGGCCCTCCTTTCCACTTGCTGCCTCTCCCCTTCAGTGCAGGTCCTAAGCAGAGGCCCCACTCATGCTTGAAGTCACCCCACCTAGGCCCCGCCCCCAACACCTTTTCCAGCAGCATGGGTCCTGAGTCTAGGCCCCGCCCCACAAAGATCACCCTCACACCTGCCTAGGTTCCACCGGACCCTAAGCCCCACCCCTGCCTAAGTTCCACCCCCGCCTAAACTCCACTCCCATAGTCAAGGTTTTTTTTTCTTCTTCTTTTCTCTTTTAAATTGGGGTTCTGCTTTACTTTGTTGATTCACTGTTGTTGATTCATTTATATTTTTATTTCTCTAATAAATATTTTATTTCTCTAATTCTATTTTATTCATTACACTGTTATTGTTCTCTCCTTTTGGCTCATTCCCCCCAGCCCCCCCTTTTCTTCCTTTTTCTGTTGTAGTTTTATTTTACTTGTTGCAGTTGTTTCAATTATATTTTTCCTTTTCCTAATATATTTTTTACCTTTGCAATTTTATTTTGTTTTTATTCTTTGATATTTTACTGCTCCTTTTTTTCTTTCTTTTTTGTTTTGTTTTGTTTTGTTTTGTTTTTTGCTGTGCACACAGCTTGCAGGATCGTGCATCACAGGCCGGAGGTCAGCCCAGGCTCCTGTGGTGGGAGCTCCGAATCCAAACCACTGGAATAACAGAGAACCACAGACCCCAGTGAGATCTCCCAGACATCCTAATCTCAGCACCAACGCCTGGCTCTATCCAAATGCTTGCAAACGCCAGTGCTGGACGCCTCAGGCCAAACAAACAGTAAGACTGGAATACAGCACCACCCATCAAAAAAAAAAAAAAAAAAGAAACTGAAATGACAAAAAAATATGTTACAGACAAAGGAGCAAGGTAAAAAACTAAAAGACCAAATAAATGAAGACAAAATAGGCAACATACCTGAAAAAGAATCCAGAGTAATGGTAGTAAAGATGATCCAAAATCTCAGAAATAGAATGAAGAAAATAGAAGAAACATTTAACAAGGATCTAGAAAAACTAAAGAGCAAACAAACAGTGATGAACAACACAATAACTGAATTTAATAAGATTCTAGAAGGAATCAATAGCAGAATAACTGAGGCAGAAGAACGGATAAGTGACCTGGAAGATGAAAAGGTGGAAATAACTGCCAAGGAGCAGAATAAAGAAAGAAGAATGAAAAGAATTGAGGACAGTCTCAAAGACCTCTGGGACAACATTAAATGCACCAACATTCGAATTATAAGGGGTCCCAGAAGAAGAGAAAAAGTACGAGTCTGAGAAAATATTTGAAGAGATTATAGTTGAACACTTCCCTAACATGGGAAAGGAAATAGTCAGTGAAGTTTAGGAAGCCCAGACTGTCCCATACATGATAAATCCAAGGAGAAACACGCCAAGACACATGTTAATCAAACTGTCAAAAATTAAATGCAAAGAAAAAATATTAAAACCAGCAAGGGAAAAGCAACAAATAACATACAATGGAATCCCCATAAGGTTAACAGCTAACCTTTCAGCAGAAACTCTGCAAGCCAGAAGGGACTGGCAGGACATATTGAAAGTGACGAAAGGGAAAAAACCTACAACCAAGATTACTCTACCCAGCAAGGATCTCATTCAGATTGGAAAGAGAAATCAAAATCTTTACAGACAAGCAAAAGTTAAGAGAATTCAGCACCACCAAACCAGCTTCACAAAAATGCTAAAGGAAATTCTCTCGGCAGGAAACACAAGAGAAGGAAAAGACCTACAATAACAAACCCAAAACAATTGAGAAAATGGTAATAGGAACATACATATTGATAATTACCTGAAATGTAAGTGGATTAAATGCTCCAAGCAAAAGACATAGACTGGCTGAATGGATACAAAAAAAATGCTCAGATATATGCTGTATAAAAGAGACCCACTTCAGACCTAGGGACACATACAGACTGAAAGTGAGGGGATGGAAAATGATATTCCATGCAAATGGAAATCAAAAGAAAGCTGCAGTAGCAATTCTCATATCAGACAAAATAGACTTTAAAATAAAGACTATTAAAAGAGACAAAGAAGGACACTACATAATGATCAAAGGATCGATCCAAGAAGAAGATATAACAATTGTAAATACTTATGCACCCAACATAGAGGCACCTCAATACATAAGGCAAATGCTAACAGCCATAAAAGGGGAAATCTACAGTAACACAATTATAGTAGGGGACTTTAACACCCCACTTTCACCAATGGACAGATCATCCAAAATGAAAACAAATAAGGAAACACAAGCTTTAAATGATACATTAAACAAGATGGGCTTAATTGATATTTATAGGACATTCCATCCAAAAACAACAGAATACACGTTCTTCTCAAGTGCTCACGGAAATTCTCCAGGATAGATCATATCTTGGGTCACAAATCAAGCCTTGGTAAATTTAAGAAAATTGAAATTGTATCAAGTGTCTTTTCTAACCACAATGCTATAAGACTAGATATCAATTACAGGAAAATATCTGTAAAAAATACAAACACATGGAGGCTAAACAATACACTACTTAATAAACAAGAGATCACTGAAGAAATCAAAGAGGAAATCAAAATATACCTAGAAACAAAGGACAATGAAAACATGATGACCAAAAACCTATGGGATGCAGCAAAAGCAGTTCTAAGAGGGAAGTTTATAGCAATACAATCCTACCTCAAGAAACAGGAAACAGCTCAAATAAACAACCTAACCTTACACCTAGAGCAATTAGAGAAAGAAGAACAAAAAAAAAACCCCCAAAGTTAGCAGAAGGAAAGATATCATGAAGATCAGATCAGAAATAAATGAAGGAAACAATAGCAAAGATCAATAAAACTAAAAGCTGGTTCTTTGAGAAGATAAACAAAATTGATAAACCATTAGACAGCTTCATCAAGACAAAAAGGGAGAAGACCCAGATCAACAGAATTAGAAATGAAAAAGGAGAAATAACAACAGACATTGCAGAAATACAAAGGATCATGAGAGATTACTACAAGCAACAATATGCCAATAAAATGGACTACCTGGAAGAAATGGACAAATTCTTAGAAAAGCCCAACCTTCTGAGACTGAACCGGGAAGAAATAAAAAATATAAACAGACCAATCACAAGCACTGAAATTGAAACCGTGATTAAAAATCTTCCAACAAACAAAAGCCCAGGACCAGATGGCTTCACAGAATTCTATCAAACATTTAGAGAAGAGCTAACGCCTATCATTTTCAAACTCTTCCAAAATATAACAGAGGGAGGAATACTCCCAAACTCATTCTATGAGGCCATCATCACCCTGATACCAAAACCAGACAAAGATGTCACAAAAAAAGAAAACTACAGGCCAATATCACTGATGAACATAGATGTAAAAATCCTCAACAAGATACTAGCTAACAGAATCCAACAGCACATTAAAAGGAGCATACACCATGATCAAGTGGGGTTTATCCCAGGAATGCAAGAATTCTTCAATATACACAAATCAATCAATGTGATACACCATATTAACAAATTGAAGGAGAAAAACCATGATAACCTCAATAGATGCAGAAAAAGCTTTTGACAAAATTCAACAACCATTTATGAGAAAAGCTCTCCAGAAAGTAGGCATAGAGGGAACCTACCTCAAAACAATAAAGGCCATATATGACAAACCCACAGCCAACATCATTCTCAATGGTGAAAAACTGAAACCACTTCCTGTAAGATCAGGAACAAGACAAGACAATCAGGTGAGTGCCCACTCTCACCCACTATTATTCAACATAGTTTTGGAAGTTTTAGCCACAGCAACCAGAGAAGAAAAAGAAATAAAAAGAATCCAAATCAGAAAAGAAGAAATAAAACTGTCACTGTATGCAAATGTCATGATACTCTACATAGAGAATCCTAAAGATGCTACCAGAAAACTGCTAGAGCTAATCAATGAATTTGTTAAGTAGCAGGATACAAAATTAATGCACAGAAGTCTCTTGCAGTCCTATACATCAATGATGAAAAATCTGAAAGAGAAATTAAGGAAACAATTTTGCAACATTTACCATTGCAACAGAAAACATAAAATACCTAGGAAAAAACCTACCTAAGGAGTCAAAAGGCCTGTATGCAGAAAACTATAAGACACTGATGAAAGAAATTGAAGACAATACAAACAGATGGAGACATATACCTCTTGGACTGTAAGAATCAATATTGTGAAAATGACTATACTACCCAAAGCAATCTACAGATTCAATTTAATCCCTATCAAATAACCAATGGCATTTTTTACAGAACTAGAAAAAAAATTTTTTTAATTTATATGGAGATACAAAAGACCCCAAGTAGCCAATGCTGTCTTGAGAAAGAAAAACAGAGCTGGAGGAATCAGGCTCCCTGACTTCAGACTATACTGCAAAGCTACAGTAATCAAGATAGTATGGTACTGGCACAAAAACAGAAATACAGATCAATGGAACAGGATAGAAAGCCCAGAGATAAACCCACGCACATATGGTCACCTTATCTTTGATAAAGGAGGCAAGAGTATACAATGGAGAAAAGACAGCCTCTTCAATAAGTGGTGCTGGGAAAACTGGATAGTTACATGTAAAAGAATGAAATTAGAACACTCCCTGACACTGTATACAAAAATAAACTCAAAATGGATTAAAGACTTAAATGTAAGGCCAAACACTATCAAACTCTTAGAGGAAAACATAGGCAGATCACTCTATGACATAAATCACAGTGAGATCCTTTATGACCCACCTCCTAGAGAAATGGAAATAAAAACAAAAATAAACAAATGGGACCTAATGAAACTTCAAAGCTTTTGCACAGCAAAGGAAACCATAAACAACACCAAAAGACAACCCTCAGAATGGGAGAAAATATTTGCAAATGAAGCAACTGACAAAGGATTAATCTACAAAATATACAAGCAGCTCATGCAGCTCAGTATCAAAAAAAACAAACAGCCCAATCCAAAACTGGGCAGAAGGCCTAAATAGACGTTTCTCCAAAGAAGATATACAGATTGCCAACAAACACATGAAAAGATGCTCAACATCACTAATCATTAGAGAAATGCAAACCAACTACAATGAGGTATCATCTCATACCAGTCAGAATGGCCACCATTAAAAAATCTACAAACAGGGCTTCCCTGGTGGCGCAGTGGTTGAGAGTCCGCCTGTCGATGCAGGGGACACGGGTTTGTGCCCCAGTCCAGGAAGATCCCACATACTGCAGAGTGGCTAGGCCCGTGAACCATGGCTGCTGAGCCTGCACGTCCAGAGCCTGTACTCCACAACGGGAGAGGCCACAACAGTGAGTTGCCCGCATACCGCAAAAAAAAAAAAAAAAATCTACAAACAATAAATGCTGGAGAGGGTGTGGAGAAAAGGGAACCCTCTTGCACTGTTGGTGGGAATGTAAATTGATACAGCCACTATGGAGGACAGTATGGAGGTTCCTTAAAAAACTAAAAATAGAACTACCATACAACCCAGCAATCCCACTACTGGGCATATACCCTGAGAAAACCATAATTCAAATATAGTCATGTACCGCAATGTTCATTGCAGCACTATTTACAATAGTCAGGACCTGGAAGAAACCTAAGTGTGCATCGACAAATGAATGGATAAAGAAGATGTGGCACATATATACAATGGAATATTACTCAGCCATAAAAAGAAATGAAACTGAGTTATTTGTAGTGAGGTGGATGGACCTAGAGAATGTCATACAGAGTGAAGTAAGTCAGAAAGAGAAAAACAAATACCATATGCTAACACATATATTTGGAAGCTTAAAAAAAAAAATCAGAAGAACCTAGGGGCAATACAGGAATAAAAATGCAGACCTACTAGAGAATGGACTTGAGGATACGCGGAGGGGGAAAGGTAATCTGGGACAAAGTGAGACAGTGGCATGGACATATATACACTACCAAACGTAATATAGATAGCTAGTGGGAAGCAGCCACATAGCACAGGGAGATCAGCTCGGTGCTTTGTGACCACCTAGAGGGGTGGGATAGGGAGGGTGGGAGGGAGGGAGATGCAAGAAGAAATAGATATGGGGACACATGTATATGTATAACTGATTCACTTTGTTATAAAGCAGAAACTAACACACCATTGTAAAGCAATTATACTCCAATAAAGATGTTAAAGAAAAAAAGAAAGAGAAAAACAAATACCATATGCTAACACATATATATATGGAATCCAAAAATAAAAAAACAACAACTGGTCTGAAGAACCTAGAGGCAGGACAGGAATAAAGACACAGACGTAGAGAATGGACTTGAGGACACGGGGAGGGGGAAGGCTAAGCTGGGATGAAGTGAGAGAGTAGCATTGACATATATACACTACCAAATGTAAAATACATAGCTAGTGTGAAGTGGATGCATTGCACAGGGAGATCTGCTCGGTGCTTTGTGACCACCTAGAGGGGTGGGATAGGAAGGGTGGGAGGGAGATGCAAGAGGGTGGGGATATGGGGATATATGTATACATATAGTTGGTTCACTTTGTTATAAAGCAGAAACTAACACAACATTGTAAAGAAATTATACTCCAATAAAGATGTTAAAAAAAAAAAAAGAGCCATCTGGAAAACACTAAGCTTGAGGTTCCAGGTGTATAAGCAACATCTGGGGGCTAACATGTTTGAACTGATTGCTGGTTTGCATAGAGGGTCTTGAGACCTCTACAAATATTGAGTTTATAATTTTATACCCACACATAATTTTATACACATAAAGGTTATTATAAACTTTCAGCAAATTCAGAACATAAGGAGGACATAAATTATGCCATTGAAGAGAAGAGAGACTTTATTATAGCTCAGTTAGTTCCAATATATTGTATTATATTTCTTCCTTTTCAATTCATCAATAGAGAACCATATGACGTTTCTATTCTACAAATATGGTGAACGATGGCCATAATATATATTGATAGTAATTTATGAATCACCATTTTCATTATTTGTAAATTAATAAAATAATTTACAGAGATGTGGATTTTCAGTTACCTTTTATTTCTTTTATGGCTCTTTTAAATACAGTTGTCACTTCCTAGATAATTTATCAATATTAAATTATTAAATCTGCACTAATGCAATATCAAACATTCATCATTCAAAGATTCTTGTTTCTCATAATTTATATGTGCTTTAAGGAAGAAACAGCCATGCAACTGGACATTTTTTTTTTTAGCTTTTTTTGGAATAAAACATTTTTCTTAATCTCTGCTTTGTATTATATTGTGTTTTCAAAAAATTAGAAAACAGAAATTTCATAAAAATCATTAAATTTTAACTTAAATCACCTGACATTTTTCTGAAAAGAACCACTTTATTCATATAGTCTTTCTAGCTTGTTTTCTACATGCTCATCTAATTTAATGTTTATGTGATTTATCACATCTTGAACTGTGAACAATTTAACTATATAACAAATGCCTTTGTATTAGTCATCAGTTTATGTACATGATAAAATCAATCCTATTATTTACTATGCTGTTAATTAGAGCCTCTTTCTAGCTACTAATTCTGTATTTAGAAATAAAGTGATATCACTCTGAAGCATCTAGATTAGGCCCTTCGGTATTCACTGAAATATATTCAAATTAGATTTAAAGTATATCTAATAACGTTATTCTCTGTAAATTACTAATACAAGTAGTATACAAATCATATTTTTAACCACACATCTTCATCAATCAAAGGTCAGAAACACATTTACTTAGCACAGAACCCACATTTCTTTTCCATACCTAAGAGAAATACAAAAAGTGAAATTTGTGGAAAGTTTTCAATGAGCTTATGAGCCTTCCAATGAAATAAGATATTTGTGAAGATATAATTAAAAGCACTACAAAAATTTTACAATGACAGCTAAATGAGTAATGATAACTAATATCAAAGTTATTTTGACACAATCGTCTTGTATCTTTTTTCAGATCTCCTCATATCACTAACTCCTCCTTGAGGTCAAATGGACTCAAAGAAGACAACATGTAAACCGTAGATCTCTATGTTTGACCAGTTAATACTGGTACATCATTTATAGGAAGCACCTCTTGATTTATGACCAGTACCAGTTTCCATAAGATTTCATTGCTTATAACTGTTAAACACCTTACAATTGAGTAAGAATCCTGCTGCAACATGAGAAAAAATTCAGTTGGCTTTAAGCAACTGTGGTCAGTTGTGTTTTTTTTTAATGGGTACATTCTGTTCTAGTCTTATTTATATTTAGGGAGATTTTTCTTTTCCTGCATCTCCTCAAAGATTAATTTTATTTATTTTGTTTCATTTGCCAATGACGCATTGTTTAGAGGAGGGTCAGTTATTCTAAAACAGGGATGACTTCTCTTGTTAGACAACGTCCAATCAAAACAAAGCAATTAATATTTCTATAGCAAATCTTGACATCTGAACGATTTTCAAAAAGTTTTTCCTCCTGTGTAGGGATTTCTTTTTAATGCGATAAGTACAGTGCCTAGAGAAAGAAATTGAGAGATTTTTGAGTATCAATAAAATGACCAACATAGCTGAATACTGACGAGAGTTCTTCCCGTGCCTCAGCTTCTCAACTATTTTCACTTATTGTTAGAGTTGCATGTTTGAACTTGTCTTCTGATTATCACCCATTAATAGAGATTACAAGTCTTGGCTCATTGTTTTACAAAACATGCTGTAATTCAAACGCCTTAATAGCAGTTAAGAAGCAAGGACACAAACCAGGTTATTCTCTTTTGAAAGCCTTAAGTTCACTTCTTGTAAAAGGTGATATTTCTTACCATTAAATGTGTACAAATCATTTTTAGAATATGTTCTGTCTAGTCAACAGCTTGGTGTAAAAGTCAAGTATATACCAGAAATTAGAGAAGGGTAAGGGTAATAAAATCCTCAACCTGTAAAGTGGATTAGCTGTCTCCTGAAAACCAGCCCAGAAGGAATTCACTCTATGATGTGGTTAGTCATGAGCAAACCACTTGGAAAATAATCAGTCAGAAATTATATAATCTAAAACATAGACATTGTAATAGACTATAACAATATATTAAGATGAGAGAGTGAAATTGTAGTCAGTGCAAATCCAAAGTACTGATCACAAAAGAGTTTCAGGAAAATTAGAGCTGAAAAATATAAATGAATCCATCCTGGTTTAAGATCCCAGATGATGATTTCAGACTAATCAGAGGAGAAAAACTCTTCGGGGTATCGCAACTTGATAAAAGATGTCTTTAAAATATTCAGTTTCCTTTGCTTATTCCCTATTCACTAAATTCCTAAATAATATTTTTCTTCCTGAGTGGAAATTTCCAGGAAGAGAATACCTTGGGCAGAATTTGCTCTTATAAAATTAATAAATCTGTGAACTTGTGAAGCAGAAATCAATTAAAACCTTCTGAGACCTAAAATCCAGACTGGGAACAAAAACATACCAATTCGTTATACTTGAGCCAGACTGCCAATCCCCCTTCTACCCTGCTGTTGCCAGTTCATTGCTAAATATGGACCATTTATAAACATTTATAAACATCACAAATCAAGTTTACATAAGCAGAATCTCTAAGACTGTGATGTGATACCCATATAAGTGGACCTGAAGACTTTTTATTTTTAACATTAAAGGCCCAGCTACATAGAAAGTTGAAAGAACTTAAAACTTTAAAATTTCCACTTATGTAAAAAAAAAACATGTAAAATGATGACCTCAGACCAGAATAAATAAAACACTGATCACTTTCTGTGTGTGAGGCATATAAAAATAAATAAGACATAGTTCCTGTCTTCAGAGCAGTCACAGTCAATTTGGAAAGATAAGATCCATGAATAAATAAAAAAGTTCACTAACAAAGTCAGGCATGACACCAAGGTGAAGGAGAAATCTGTGTAGATTAGGGATGAATGAACTCTAAGAAGAAGGTATGATTGGAGCAGGCCTTAAAGGAAAGGAATGGGAAAATAGGTAAGGAAAGATATTTACCTAGGTAGGCATAAAGGATAAACAAAGCACATTCAGGGAGAAGATGGCCACATGTGGGACTTCAGTAGAGAGTTTATGATTGAGTGGGAGATACATTTAGGAAAATAGAGTAGGATCAGATTTTAAAAGCCATCGAATGTAAAGATTTATCAACCTTTAAGACTGCATTTGAGGACAGGAACTATGTCTTATTTATTTTGGTAGTTTCCTGTTAGCCTAACCTACTGCCTTTTACAAAGTAGGTACTCTGTGTGTGTGTGTGTGTGTGTGTGTAATTTGAGTTGGCTTCTCTTGGAAATGTAAAACAATTAAAGTCTTTTAATAGTGACATGACATGAAAAACAATTTCATAAAAAGATTTATGTAGCTAAGCTAGATGCTCTAGATGGGGAAACACCAATGGGAGGAGACCACTTATGAATTAGGAAAGTCAAACCTACTTTATGTTTGTTTTAGTAGAATTTAAGCACCTCTTACGGGTTTATAGACAAGATGATAGTTAAAGTTGGCACTTAAAAGATGCTCACATGTTAATTAACCCACCACATGACTATGGGAATGAAAGTTGTACAAAACAAATGTTATAATTATGATGTTTGTAATTATTATCAGCTGCAGCATCTAAGTTGCGGCCAAACATTTCTACCAGATCTAGAAAGTGTTAGGGAATACATCTACTGACTCTCCCTGATACGATTTTCCTGGTAAAAGAAAAGCAAAAATACTTTGACGTTTCCTGTGGAAAGTATCTGAAAATTTCAGTTATTACAATTGATACATCATAAAATGCTGAAGCTATTTTAAACAGGGTTTTGATGGGAATTCAGGCTTAATTTAACATGTAAGGTATTTGGAAAACTGAGGCAAATATGTGATTTGGTTCCAGATATCTGATTCATGAAAAGGAAAAAGTAAAGAAAAAGGAAGAAACAGTTGATTGTTGCTGTTTTTTTAAATCACCAATTGTACAAATAAGTTTCATATATAGGCTTGGCTTTAGAATAAAATCACTTGTGAGGTTTTATATTTTACAGTTTTCTGTTTCTAGGAAGAATACCATGGTCCTTCAACAGGTGTCCTAATCATCACATCAGCACAACTGATCTTCACATGGAAACCAAATTGCACTTAGACCCCTACCCAGTAGGAGATTAAACAACATACACTGTGCACCTGGGAGGACAAGAAGTCAAAGGCACATCTATCACCTCTGAATCACAGCGAGGCCTATTTCAAAACAAGATTTTCCTCTTCAGGACCATTTTAAATAGTCAGTTAGTAGGTGGTTGGGAGGAGCTAAGAAAGGAGGGCCTGGGAAAGATAGGCATCAGATAGAGTCATCCCACAGGGATTCGTATCCACTGCAATGTGCAGAATGACTTAAGTTTGAACAAAAGCCTTTCAAAAATAAAGTTGGATTCAGTGCAATCCCTATCAAAATACCAGTGGCATTTTTTTCACTAGAAATAGAACAAATAATTTAAAAATTTGTATGAAAACACAGAAGACCTTGAATAACCAAAACAATCTTGGGAAAGAAAAACAGAGCTGGAGGAATCATGCACCCTGATTTCACACTATACTACAAAGCTACAGTACTCAAAACAGTATGGTACTGGCACAAAAACATACACATATATCAATGGAACAGAATAAAGAGTCCAGAAATAAGCCCACATAAATCACTCCAGTAAACTGAGACTTTGTAATTTCATCAGGTTACTATTAAGAAGCAAAAGTTTCACTTAGAACAACATAGAGGTCATTAGACCCCTCAAACATTTATTAAACCATTTATTGATTTGTCAAATATTTTTAATGCCTACCATTCTAGGTCCAGGAAGTAAAGAGGAGGGTAAAGTCCCTCCTCTCATGGAATTTACATACTAGTGAGGAGAGAGACAATAATCATATATATCAAATGCCAGGAGGGATTGGTATCAATGAAAAAAAAATAACAGGGTAAAGGTGATCATGATGGTGATGGAGGGATGGGGGTACAATTTTCTATTGCAGGCTTAAGAAAGGTCTCAGAAAAGGGGACACGGGAGATGGGAAGGAGGTGAGGGAATGAGCCATCTAATTATATCTGGGAAAAGAGTGACCCCGACAGAGGAACAGCAAATGCCAAGCCCCCAACGCAGGAGAGTTTTATACACAGCAAGTCACCTGGTGTGCCTGGAGTGGGGATGGGAATAAGGGGGACACAGTGGATGACAAAGGTGCTGGGTGGGGGGATTCCAGAAGGAGGTCAGAAAGATTATATAGAACCTTTCAGGCCACAGCAAGTATTTTAGCATTTCCTTTCAATGGAAAGCTGTTTGATGATTTTGAGCAGAGGAATGATTTGCCATTTTGGAAGGATCACTGTGGCAGCTGTATGACAAGGAGATGGGGTGGATGGAGAAAGGGAGACCGAAGAGGCAGCATTATAATCATCGAAGTGAGAGGTGATCCCCGCTTGGAGTAAGGAGAAAGCAGTTGAGGTGGTAAGAAGTAGTAGTGCACATGATATATTTTGCAATAGACCCATAAAATTTTGTTTATGGCCTGCCTAGGGAGTGTGGAAAAATCGAAGATGAACACAATGTTTTTGGTCTGAAAAACTGAAAGGATGGAGTTGCCATACCCTGGAGAACTCGGGAGGACGTACCACTGAGAGGCTGAGAGGATGGTGGAATTAATAGTACAGTTTTGATAGGTAAAGGGGATTAAGAGGTACAAACTAGCAGTTATAAAATAAACAAGTCACAGGGATGTAACGTACAGTACAGGAAATATAGTCAATATTTTATACCATCTCTGTACGGTGTATAGTCTACAAAATATAAAATCACTATGCTGTACACCTGAAACTAATATAAGTCAACCATACTTCGATAAATTACTAAAAAAAAAAAAAAAGAGTACAGTTTTGAATGTGAGATGCCTATGGGACACCTGAATGGAAAAATCAAGGAGCCAATTATAAATATGTATGGAGTTCTAGTGAGAGATCGAAGGTGAAAATATAAACTTGGGAATCATTAGCTTTTGGATGATATTTAAAGGTATGGGATCGGATGAGGTTACATGGGGTGTGAATACAGAGAAAGAAGGTGAGGTTCTGATACTGAAGCAAAATCTAGAGTTTGGGAACAAGAGTAGGAACCAGCAAAGGAAGACTGAAAAAAAGTGGGGTAGTCAAGCAGAGGAATAAACAAGAATGAACAGGGTCCTGAAAGCCAACTGAAGAAAGTGTTTCAAAAAAGGAAGGAGCAACCTTCAGTGCTGCTGACTGGCCCAGGGAGCTCTGAACCAAGAATTTGACTTTCGATTTGCCAATGTGTAAGTCATTAATAACCTTGACAAAGGAAGTTTCTGTGGAGAGGTGGAAAATAAATACTAATTGGAATGGGTGAAGAAGAATCAGAGAGGGAGAATCAGAGACAGTGTAGACAACTCCTTTAAGAGCTTACTTGTAAAAAGCAGAGAAACGGTAACTAGAGAGATAGGGATTCAAGGAGGGAGTTATTAAAATGAAAATTGCTTCAGCATGTTTGTTTCTTGGTGGGGAGCCAATAAAGATGGCGGAAAGATAAAGGGAGACAATTATAGGAGCATGTCCTTTATAACACAGGAGAGGTGGAACCCAACAATGAAAGATGGTGATTGCTTTAGATAAGAGCCCTGAGGGTGGTTCTTAGTGTATCAGTTGATCAAATTAGCATCCTGTTTGAGGACTGATGATAAAGCTTTATTGAGCACTTACAGTGTACCAGGCACTGTTTTAGTCACTTGACATATTCTCTGTCTCATCCTCAAAACAACTCTATGAATCAAACTGAGCCCACAGCTCATTCATGTATTGAATCATTGAACAAAGAGTGAATAAGATCCCACTGTGTTCCAAACACTATACCAGCTGTCGGGGAATAAAAAGTAAACGATAAATTATCTGGTAAGAATTGTGTAATGTTCATGATGGACCAGGCTTTTTGCTTATAACTCCATATTTATAACCTCATTTACTTCTCATACCAACCCTGTGAGGTTGGTATTACTGTTCACAGTTCATAGATTAGAAAACTGAGGATTAGGGAGTTTAAATAATATCTAGGAGAACATGTCAACGATTCAAACTCAGACTGTATGATTCCACTGTGTTACTTGCATGTTCCCTGCCCTCTATCCTTTACATCTGCATTACTGAGATAAACAAAAACCATGCAAACAAAAAATTTTTAAATAAGAAAAAAGAACTGCAACATGCCAAGCACAAGAAAATGACTAGGTGCTGAACCAGAGAATGATGGAGGAATAGGATTGGGGAAATCTGTAAAAAAGAATCGTCAGGGAAAGCTACTTTCTAAGGAAGCAACATTTCAGCCAAGACCTAAGAGATAAGAAATATTGAATGAGGGTGGGAAGAAACTTCCAGGTCAAGGGAAGAGTAGTAAGTGCAAAGGCCCTGAGGTAGAAAAAAATCTGTGCATGCTCAAGGGAACAGACTAGAATCGATCTGGCTGGAGCATAAAGGAAGAACATAAGAGTGACTTGAGATAAAGTGAGGAACTAGGGAGAGCTCTGATTCTGCAGGGTCTTGAAGACCCAGAAAAGAGGAGTTTAAATTGCATTCTAAGTTTAGTGAGAAATCAGTGAAAATTTTAAGCAGGAGAGGACACACCAGATTGATATTTGAGGTTAACTCTTTTTTTTTTTTTGCAGTACGCAGGCCTCTCATGGTTGTGGCCTCTCCCGTCACGGAGCACAGGCTCTGGACGCGCAGGCTCAGCGGCCATGGCTCACAGGCCCAGCCGCTCCACGGCATGTGGGATCTTCCCGGTCCCGGGCATGAGGTTAACTCTTGAGCAGTGTAGCAGATGAACTAGAAATATTGGTAGGGAGGGGCAGGATGCAATAGTGGAAAGAGGGAGACAAGTTGGCAGGCTATGCAGCAGTGGCCCAGAAGACAGATAGTGGTGATGAATAGACATGGAAAGAACTAGTAGGATCTGAGAAATATTTTGCAGATGGCATATACAGGATTTGGTGATGAAATGGATGCAAGGGATAAGAGGAAAGGGGGATGAGTCCGTGTTTTTAACTTGAGCAACTGAGTGGGCGGTGAATCCATTTACTGAGATGGGGAAACTTAAGGGCTGGGGCAGCAGACAGGTTTGGGAAGAATCAAGAATTCTCCTTTTGGAAAATTTTTGTTAGAAATATTAGAGAACTGAATGTTGGGAGAACTCTGGGCTACAGACATAAATTGGGGAGTCAATGGTATAAAGACAGTATTTAAAGTAACGGATACGGATGAGATTACCTAGGAGGACAATAGTGAGGTGAGGAAGGAAGGGAAGGGAAGAGAATAGGATACAAGAAAAGCCCTCAAGAACTTCAAACTTTAACATTTGGATAAGGAATGAGAAGCTGGCAAAAAATGTGAGGGCTGAGAAACGTGTCCAGTGTGTTCAGAGGAATGTGGTGCCAGGAAGCCAGGAGAGGGGTTCATTTAGAGAAAGGGACTGGTCAGTTATACCAAACGCTGGTGAGAACTGAGAAAAACAAGGATAGGGACTTCCCTGGTTGTCCAGCGGTTAAGACGCAGGGGGTGCGGGTTCGATCCCTGGTTGGGGAACTAAGCTCCCACTTGCCTCACAGCATGGCCCAAAAAATAAATAAATAAAACAGTGGGTATGTAAATCAACTATACTTCAATTAAAACAAACAAACAAAAGCTTAAAAGAAAGAAAAACAAGGATAGAGAAGCATTGGTTGCATTTGGCTACGTGGAATTTACTAGCAAACGTGGCAAAAGTGTTTTAGGAGGGATGGTAGAATACGGACAGGGTATGGGGGCATTGAAGAGTACACGAGAGCGGGGACGAGAAGTAAGGAAGTGCAACAAGGGCTTTTTCAACACAGGAATGTCAAAAGATAAGCTGAGGAATATTAAAGAACTTTAAGAGTTCATTTGAGGGCTTCCCTGGTGGCGCAGTGGTTGAGAGTCCGCCTGCCGAAGCAGGGGACACGGGTTCGTGCCCCGGTCCGGGAGGATCCCACATGCCGCAGAGCGGCTGGGCCCGTGAGCCGTGGCCGCTGAGCCTGAGCGTCCGGAGCCTGTGCTCCGCAACGGGAGAGGCCACAACAGTGAGAGGCCCGCGTACCGCAAAAAAAAAAAAAAAAAAAAAAAGAGTTCATTTGAGCAAAAAATCAATTCAAATCAGGTGGCTAGGAGCAGAAGTGGCTTCAAACCAGAAGTGGCTAGGAGCATTCCATAGACAGGAGCGGAGGGAAAGACCTCTATAGAGAAGAGGTGGAAGCAAAGCAAGGACATTATTTGATTGGCTGTAACTTAAGCCTTTGCCTTATTTGGAAAGTTCTGCGTGGTTGGCTGTTTGTGATTGCTCGTCCTTAGGTTTTGATTTCTTACCCTTCAGGCTGTGGTTTTGGTTTGCCTCCTCAGGCTGCTGAGGTATTAAAGCCACCTCAGTCTAACAACCTCTTTGTTTAATTTGTTTAACAGGAGACACGAAAGCCTGTTAGTATGCTGATAGAAATGACCTGGTAGAGAGGAGTCTCATGTACTGTAGATAACACTGAAAAGAGAATACTGTGTGATTCCTAAAGCAAGTGAGAGAAAAAAAAGGGGTCCATGACACAGGTGGAGACAATAGACATTAATGTAAGAGAGACACGACCTCTTCCTTACTAGGGGAAGAAGCAGAAAACAGGTGCCAATGTAGGTTGGTTTGCAAATTTCACAATGGGCAGGAAGATAAAGAAATTTGCTTATGAAACACAAAGCCAAAGTCTGAACTCAGGTCTGTCCACATCGAAGCAGCCTGGCCATGGACACACAGCCTCTGTTTTAAAAATTTTTATTGGAGTATGGTTGTTTTACAATGTTGTATTAGTTTCTACTGTACAGCAAAGTGAGGCAGCTATGCAGAAAGAGAAAAACAAATATCATATATTAATGTATATATGTGGAATCTAAAAAAATGGTATAGATGATCTTATTTGCAAAGCACACAGCCTTTTGAAAACGGTTTCCAGTTACTGAGCAGGGTCTCTGCCCAGCCTGGTGAATCACTATTTTCCCAGAGCAAAAATGGCCGTAACTTTGCCCCCACCTTGCGAGAGATGTCCTGCCTGTACCTGCCTCCTAACAGGATCATGGCTTGGAGACTTTAGCCCAGGAGAGAAAGAAGAGAGCTTTCCTGATTCTGGGGAATCAAGCAGGCTGATGCCTGCCCCACACCATCCCACTCAGTCTCTTTTTCTTGGCCATTTCATGTGATAAATTTGAAATCTAAATATTGAGCATTTCTAGGTTTTAAACTCCATATCAGCTACTGTTACTCATATCAAACTTGAAAACTGTTTCAGAGAACAATTTTTCCAAATTACTGCTTATTAAAGCACTCTTTTCCATCCCCAGCCCTCCTCTACCCTCTTCTCCCCTCCTTTCTGTACCATTATCTTGACTGGTCCTCCCCGTTTCTGCCAAGGCAACATCAAAGCTTTTCTCTCCCTCTTGTTCTCTTTCCTTGTCTTTGCCACCTACATTTTCTAATCATTTTCTAACCAGGCAATAATGTTCTTCCCATCACAATTCTCAGGTTAGCACCATGTGTCCTTCAAGATGGCATTTGACAGAGGCCAGACTTTGTTTTCCAGAATGGTTTCTATCAAAGTCACAGAAAAACCTTGAATTGAAGAATTAAACTGCTCAAACTAATTCTGTTTGAAAACCCACATCAATATGGTTCCCCTCCCACCAAGCCATTACAAGACTGGCATTTTTGTTATTGGATTTTCCACCCAACCCTTACTCTTGGCGCCCCTGGCTGCTCCCTGCCTATTATCGTTCATCTCTCATTTTGCTAGCAATTCCACCCACTCATCATCATTCTCCTCAGTAATCCTGTCAAGAACTCAATTTTCTCCTTCCTCTGCTATTAAACAAAGTGGCTTACCCAGCAATTCTTCCCTTTTATGGAAGAGAAATGAGGGTAGAAGTAAGCTCTCCTCTGCTCGTCCCGAACATAGCATGACTGGGTTTCCAACACAGGTACTGTGTCATTTTAGATAACTCACAGAGACCGCGCACTTAAACCTCATTAAAATGGAAATATTCATTATAATTAGAGAGTGCTTGCTGAATTGTACATTACTTGTTCACTGAAAGCACTTACTTTTAGGGTAATGTGATGATAATAAATGCTACTGTGGGAGAAACCTTGCATTTGCCCAAAACTAGACCAGAAACAAAGGGACCAGGAAATTAAAAAAAGATTTCAGACCTGTAGGGAATTCTGGATCTTAGATGCTAAAGCAGCCTAATTAGGGCTGGGTCTGCCATGCAATTAGTCCACCTAGCGGAAGGGAAGGTAAAGATATTGTCAGTATTTGGAAATTATACCCCAACACTTAGAATTAGGGATTTTCCTC
Source organism: Phocoena sinus (assembly GCF_008692025.1). NCBI lineage: Eukaryota > Metazoa > Chordata > Mammalia > Artiodactyla > Phocoenidae > Phocoena > Phocoena sinus. The sequence continues at coordinate 177,009,044 of NC_045763.1, forward strand.
TGAAAAGTTTTAAACTGTGAAGTTAGCACACAGAGATGGAAGGTTTCCTTCAAGGTAGCTGCTATAACCCTAAATAATGACTTGTAAGTAGGAGGCTGAAGATTCTCCTCTACGTGAATAAGGTATAGATGTAATTGGGATTCTCAGTATTGAAAACTGTGGCATTGAGAATATAAACAAAATTGATAAACCATTAGCCAGACTCATCAAGAAAAAAAGAAAGAAGACTCAAATCAATAGAATTAGAAATGAAAAAGGAGAAGTAACAACTGACACTGCAGAAAAACAAAAGATCATGAGAGATTACTACAAGAAACTATATGCCAATAAAATGGACAACCTGGAAGAAATGGACAAATTCATAGAAATGCACAACCTGCCAAGACTGAATCAGGAAGAAATAGAAAATATGAACAGACCAATCACAAGCACTGAAATTGAAACTGTGATTAAAAATCTTCCAACAGGGCTTCCCTGGTGGAGCAGTGGTTGAGAGTCTGCCTGCCGATGCAGGGGACACGGGTTCGTGCCCCGGTCCAGGAGGATCCCACATGCCGCGGAGTGGCTGGTGCTGTGAGCCATGGCTGCTCGGCCTGTGCGTCCAGAGCCTGTGCTCCGCAACGGGAGAGGCCACAACAGTGAGAGGCCCGCGTACCACAAAAAAAAAAAAAAAAAAAAAAAAATCTTCCAACAAACAAAAGCCCAGGACCAGATGGCTTCACAGGCAAATTCTATCAAACATTTAGAGAAGAGCTAACACCTATCCTTCTCAAACTCTTCCAAAATATAGCAGAGGGAGGAACACTCCCAAACTCATTCTACGAGGCCACCAATCACCTTGATACCAAAACCAGACAAGGATGTCACAAAGAAACAAAACTACAGGCCAATATCACTGATGAACATAGATGCAAAAATCTTCAACAAAATACTAGCAAACAGAATCCAACAGCACATTAAACGGATCATACACCATGATCAAGTGGGGTTTATTCCAGGAATGCAAGGATTCTTCAATGTACTCAAAACAATCAATGTGATAAACCATATTAACAAATTGAAGGAGAAAAACCATATGATCATCTCAACAGATACAGAGAAAGCTTTCAACAAAATTCAACACCCATTTATGAATGAAAAACCCTTCATAAAGTAGGCATAGAGAGAACTTTCCTCAACATAATAAAGGCCATATATGACAAACCCACAGCCAACATTGTCCTCAATGGTGAAAAACAGAAAGCATTTCCACTAAGATCAGGAACAAGACAAGATTGCCTACTCTCACCACTCTTATTCAACATAGTTTTGGAAGTTTTAGCCACAGCAATCAGAGAAGAAAAGGAAATAAAAGGAATCCAAATCGGAAAAGAAGAAGTAAAGCTGTCACTGTTTGCAGATGACATGATACTATACATAGAGAATCCTAAAGATGCTACCAGAAAACTACTAGAGCTAATCAGTGATTCTGGTAAAGTAGCAGGATACAAAATTAATTCACAGAAAATTCTGGCATTCCTATACACTAATGATGAAAAATCTGAAAGTGAAATCAAGAAAACACTCCCATTTACCACTGCAACAAAAAGAATAAAATATCTAGGAATAAACCTACCTAAGGAGACAAAGGACCTGTATGCAGAAAATTATAAGATGCTGATGAAAGAAATTAAAGATGATACAAATAGATGGAGAGATATACCATGTTCTTGGATTGGAAGAATCAACATTGTGAAAATGACTCTACTACCCAAAGCAATCTACAGATTCAATGCAATCCCTATCAAACTACCACTGGCATTTTTCACAGAACTAGAACAAAACATTTCACCATTTATATGGAAACACAAAACACCCCAAATAGCCAAAGCAATCTTGAGAACGGAAAACGGAGCTGGAGGAATCAGGCTCCCTGACTTCAGACTATACTACAAAGCTACAGTAATCAAGACAGTATGGTACTGGCACAAAAACAGAAATATAGATCAATGGAACAGGATAGAAAGCCCAGAGATAAACTCACGCACATATGGTCACCTTATCTTTGATAAAGGAGGCAGGAATGTACAGTGGAGAAAGGACAGCCTCTTCAATAAGTGGTGCTGGGAAAACTGGACAGGTACATGTAAAAGTATGAGATTAGATAACTCCCTAACACCATACACAAAAATAAACTCAAAATGGATTAAAGACCTAAATGTAAGGCCAGAAACTATCAAACCCTTAGAGGAAAACATAGGCAGAACACTCTATGACATAAATCACAGCAAGATCCTTTTTGACCCACCTCCTAGAGAAATGGAAATAAAAACAAAAATAAACAAATGGGACCTAATGAAACTTCAAAGCTTTTGCACAGCAAAGGAAACCATAAACACCACCAAAAGACAACCCTCAGAATGGGAGGATATATTTGCAAATGAAGCAACTGACAAAGGATTAATCTCCAAAATTTATAAGCAGCTCATGCAGCTCAATAACAAAAAAACAAACAACCCAATCCAATAATGGGCAGAAAGCCTAAATAGACATTTCTTCAAAGAAGATATACAGACTGCCAACAAACACAAGAAAGAATGTTCAACTTCATTAGTCATTAGAGAAATACAAATCAAAACTACAATGAGATATCATCTCACACCAGTCAGAATGGCCATCATCAAAAAGTCTAGAAACAATAAATGCTGGAAGGGTGTGCAGAAAAGGGAACACTCTTGCACTGCTGGTGGGAATGTGAATTGGTACAGCCACTATGGAGAACAGTATGGAGGTTCCTTAAAAAACTACAACTAGAACTACCATATGACCCAGCAATCCCACTACTGGGCATATACCCTGAGAAAACCATAATTCAAAAAGAGTCATGTACCAAAATGTTCATTGCAGCTCTATTTACAATAGCCCGGAGATGGAAACAACCTAAGTGTCCATCATTGGATGAATGGATAAAGAAGATGTGGCACATATATAAAATGGAATATTACTCAGCCATGAAAAGAAATGAAATTGAGCTATTTGTAATGAGGTGGATAGACCTAGAGTCTGTCATACAGAGTGAAGTAAGTCAGAAAGAGAAAGACAAATACCGTATGCTAACACATATATATGGAATTTAAGGGAAAAAATGTCATGAAGAACCTAGGGGTAAGACAGGAATAAAGGCACCGACCTACTAGATAATGGACTTGAGGATATGGGAAGGGGGAAGGGTAAGCTATGACAAAGCGAGAGAGTGGCATGGACATATATACACTACCAAATGTGAGGTATATAGCTAGTGGGAAGCAGCCGCATAGCACAGGGAGATCAGCTCGGTGCTCTGTGACCGCCTGGAGGGGTGGTATAGGGAGGGTGGGAGGGAGGGAGACGCAAGAGGGAAGAGATGTATAACTGATTCACTTTGTTATAAAGCAGAGAAAAAAAAAGACATAAAAAAAAAATAAGAAATCTGTGGCACTGATACCAGTATGTATATACCTAAGAAGAGAACAAGAAGAAAAGGGAGGGTATAGGTCCTGAGACATCCTGCATCCTGTCACGCTGTGACTCCAGAGGTCCATCCAAGGGACCCCAAAAGTGGGTTTTCCAGTAGCAAGCTCTCTGTATAGAGCATTGATTCAAAATGGTGATTGCTTTTAAATTTACATTTTGATATAATTTATGTTAGTATTTCCTCTGTCTCTCTCTTTTTTCTGCATTATTTGCTTCTAAGTTACAGATGTAATGCCCTATTAAAAACCCCAAAATGGAGTCATTTGCCCCCATGACGGCAAATCAAGACAATTGCAGTTTCAACCTCTTCCAGGAATGTGACCTTTAAACAGACGGTCTGAAATTTCCTAACCAGCACCAGTGAGGTAATCTATATAACAGGATTCCTGCTATTCCCTGCCCCCCGAAAGAAGATTGCCTGTCCGCAAATAATTCTTTCTTTCCCCTTGCCAATAACTTCTGGGCTGCACCCTCCTTCTGCCTTCCATCGTGTACCACTCTTCGGAGACCCCTTGTAGTTGCTAGATGGGATGTTGTCTGATTTATGAATCACTTAACAAAGCCAAAGAGATCTTCTCAGTTGGATTTTGTTTCTTAACAGCCCTTTACGCCTAAACACTTCAGTGTGTATTTCTTATCTAGCCACGGTATGATGATCAAAACCAGGAAATTAATTTTGGCTCAATACTTTCACCTGTTCTATGGATCCTATTTGGATTTCACCAATTATCCCAGTAATGTCCTTTCTAACAACAACAAAAATCAAGGATCAAGCATTGATTCAGTCGTCATGTTAGCCTCTTACCTGGAACTCTTCCTCAGTCCTTCATGACAGTGACATTTGAAAAGTGTATCTGATAGAATGGCCCTCAATTGGAGTTTCTCTGATGCTTCCTTAGGATTAGGTTTACTTTAAGCATTTTTGGCAGGAATGTCACAGAGCGATGTTCTTCTCTTCTTGGTGCTTAGTGATTTGTATCAGGAGGCACTGATGTCAGCTTGCCCTATTACAGTGATGTTAACTTTAATCATTGGGTTAAGGTGTTTTCTGCCAGGTTTCTCAACTGTAAACTTATTCTTTTTCCCTTTAGAGCTCATGAGTATTTGGTGGGGAGCTATTATGTAAATGTCCTGTCACTACTCAAACTTTCACGCATGAGAATTAGAATTTAATGGTGACGTCTGCCTCAATTCATTATTATTATCATGGTTGCCAAATGGTCATTTTCAAATTCCATCACTCTTGCATCATTTATTAGTTAGCTTTGACTATAAGGAAGACCTTTCCCTCCATCCCTGTGATTTCCTTTATTTACATCTCAATATAAACTCACATGGTAGATCATAACACACACATAAGGTAACGGATTATATTTTTTGCTATCATTTATTTTGTTTTTTGGATTTTTTTAAATATTTTAATTTTATTGGAGTATAGTTGATTTACAATGTTGTGTTAGTTTCAGGTGTACAGCAATGTGATTCAGTTATACATATACATATACATATATTCATTCTTTTTAGATTCTTTTCTCATATAGGTTATCACAGAATATTAGGTAGAGTTCCCTGTGCTATCTAGTAGGTCCTTGTTGGTTATTTTTCTTATATATAGTAGTGTGCATGGCTATCATTTATTTTCTTTTTTTTTTTTTTTTTTTTTGTGGTACGCGGGCCTCTCACTGCTGTGGCCTCTCCCATTGCCGAGCACAGGCTCCGGATGCGCAGGCTCAGCAGCCATGGCTCACGGGTCCAGCCGCTCCGCGGCCTGTGGGATCCTCCCGGACCGGGGCACGAACCCGCGTCCCCCGCATCGGCAGGCGGACCCTCAACCACTGCGCCACCAGGGAAGCCCGGCTATCATTTATTTTGATTCTCAAATTGATGCTCAGATTTAGCCACAAACTTATTTAAAAAAAATAATTCAGATTTCTGGCTTTTATTGAAAAATCAGTGTTCTGGAGAAAATGGGGCAATAATTCCATGGATCAGAGTAGCTGAGAAAAACGTAAGCAGTCTTGTCTTCTCCAATTTCTGGATTTTACCTCCCTCCCCCCACCAGCAGTTGACCTGACTCATACCTAACTTAGCACGTATGCATCTGACTCTATTACAGAAGGACTTCTCATGCACAGATACAAATTCTTTTTGATTTTAACCTCTCCAGCGAAACTCGCTGATGATGATTCCCTGGTAGATTGACTCCAGGTAAAACATGAGCTGAACACACAGGTTTTTCGTTTCTCATAACAGTTATTTCTTATAGTAAATTATTAAATTGGCATTTTGGTGCCTACCTAAGTCTTGTTTGGATTTGAGTTATTGCTACTTAGTCTCTCGGGATCTACTTAGACCTGGACACTAACAGGAGTGTGTCTTTGGCCTCTGAAATAGAGGACAGGTTCCACAGTAGCAAGTCAAGGCACTACTGGCCTTCTCTGCCCCAATCAGACTTTCACTAGACCACACGGGCACCAAGTCCACCCCCAAGTAAGCAAGGGTAGTTTATAAAGAGCAGATACAAAGCAAGAGTACATATACAAAGAGAAATGTTTGTGAAGGACTAATATGGGGAGAAATAATGACATAAATGGAAGTTGATGACTTACTCAAGCAACAAAAGGCAGAAAAAAGAAAAGAAAATCCTGAAAGACCAGAAGCAGTGAGGCAATGAGAAAGTTGTGATTGAAAAATGAAGGGAAAAATACCTAAGGAGAGATTAAGATAAATGCCAAGCAAACCAAGCAAGTCGAACTGCCCACCCAGGTTTCTTCTTGTGATATAAGTTGTATCTAAATGGTTTATCGTCCAATGTTGCTTTTTTTTAACAGTTCAGTTTAGGGTAAAGAGGCCCTGAACTGAGCTTAATGGGGATCTCCATCTGGAAGTGTTGTGACATAAAGGTTGTTGGTAAATCTGATGTCATTTAATAATCTATTCAAATTGTCTTTTAGAGTAGTGTAAATAAATACAGTGTTTAAACACAATTACAATTAAAATCTACAACTTAACACATATATGCCAAATAAACATGATTTTCCAAAATCATGAAAAATGTTGGAGAATTTTGAATATTATAACCAGTCTTTTGCTGCTAAAGAGATGAAAGAGAGAAAAATACAGCGTTCAGCGTTTTGTTTTGCAGGAGCCCTTATAGAATGAGAGCGGCACTGCCCAGCTCCTTCCCCGAGAACCACACTCAGCATCCCAGCATCAAGCTGTCATAGCTTTAAACTGTGTCTGTGAGCATCTGTACTTTATCTCCATTTATTTTGTGCATCGTTAGCAAGATGTATCCTGAGATAATCACTTCTTCACTTTATGCCATTTCGGATAAGGAAAGATTTCATAGGAACATTGTATTTTCAGAGAGTGGAGGAAGCCTGTATCACAACTCAGCTACTTCGTGGAGAGGGTTTAAAGGTCAAATCTCCCCACCTAGAGCCCACAATTCCAGCCTGCTGCTACCAGGCCTTTGTAGAACTTTCCTGCAATAATCCCAGAGTAGGCGAAGGGCCTGGGTTTCCCCCTTCTCTAAATCCCAGTGTCCCTCACTTTTCTCTGCCCTTGCAGTCCAAAGAGGCATAGAGCAAGACAGAAGGTGGAGTCACCTACAGCTAATTAAAAATAAATAAAATGACCGAGGCCCATTAACCAAGCCGCCATCTGGGGTGGGAGACAGGATGGTGGCTTTAGAACATCCACATCAGCCTTTGACTCTGAACCTCTTGTTTGCTCTGTATCTTATCCTCTCTATGTTTCTCTTCTTTCCTGGCCAAAAACCAAAAACAAAACAACAACAACAAAAAAAAAAAAAACAAGAAAATAGTATCATCCTTGCTCCCAAGGTGCTCAAGGGATTCAATAAGTCCTAAAGGTAGAGCACTTCAGTTTTAAACAGTGCCCAATCAAGGGGGATGCTGATGAGTGATTTTGACTATTTAAACCTGTGTTAAGTGGCATAAATTATTGAGGGGAAGAGGAAAGTATGATACCACCTAACCCCCCAAAGCTAGGCCTGTTCAAAGACTTCTAATTTCGATTCATCCCCACTCAAATAAGGAGGGGCTATGTCTGTTTTCCCTCCTGTCCCCTAGCACAAGGCAAGCATATAACTATTGAATCTGTGAATTTGAAAACCATTGCTCTAATGAAGAAGCCTAAGGTCCCAGTCATAGGTCTGACTCTGATATTTCAGTAAGTCATTTAATTCCTGCTTGTCCTAGTTTACCTGCTAGTTGGAAGGACTAATGCTTGTCTCTGCTTAGCCAAGAGTCATGAGAAAAATGAGAAATGGGCAGACCTGCCATAGGACAAATGGAAACTAAGACATTCAAATGATAATGTTTTATTTTCTTTCTGTAAGGATATTATTAAGCAAAATAGGTATAATAATACCCACTTTTCAAATGTCAATAAGTTGGTACAGCCACTATGGAAAACAGTATGGAGGTTCCTCAGAAAACTAAAAATAGAATTACCATATGATCCAGCAATCCCACTCCTGGGAATATACCCAGACAAAACTATGATTCAAAAAGATATATGTGGGAAGAGATATGGGAACATTATGTACATCAATAACTGATTCACTTTGTTATAAAGCAGAAACTAACACACCATTGTAAAGCAATTATACCCCAATAAAGATGTTAAAAAAAAAAAGATACATGCACTCCTATGTTCACAGCAGCACTGTTCACAATAGCCAAGATATGGAATCAACCTACATGTCCATTGACAGATGAATGCATAAAAAAGATGTGGTGCATATATACAATGGAATATTACTCAGCCATAAAAAAGAATGAAATAATGCCATTTGCAGCAACATAGATGCAACTAGAGATTATCATACTGTGAAGTTACGTCAGAAAGAGAAAGACAAATACCGTATGATATCACTTATATGTAGAATCTAAAATATGGCACAAATGAGCCTATCAACAAAACAGAAACAGACTCATAAACAAAGAGAACAGACTTGTAGTTACCAAGGGGGAGAGGAGGAGGGAGAGGGATGGACTGGAAGTTTGGGGTTGGTAGATGCCAACTATTACATTTAGAATAGATAAACAACAAGGTCCTAATATATAGCACAGGGAATATACTCAGTATCCTGTGATAAACCATAATGGAAAAGAATATAAAAAGTGAATGCATATATGTGTATAACTTTGCTGCACAGCAGAGACAGTCACAACGTTGTAAATCAACTATACTTCAATAAAAAATTTTTTTAAATAATAGTAATACCCACCTTTCACAGGGTTACTTTGAGAATTAGAAATACTGCATGTAAAACCCTTGCAGTGATTGATGTAAAATAGGAGACCAATAAATTATAGCCATGATTTTTATCATTATTATTGCTGAGGGACTTTAAAGTCATTTCTGCCTCCTGTAAAACGAAGAGCACAGAACAGCTGTGCAAACAATATACAAGTTCCTTGGAATTAATAGAATATGTGCACATCTCAACTTTCAGGAGTCCACTGTGTTCTTGTTTACTAAATGAGGACACCATGAGCAATGAACATGAGTCAGTTCTGCCCAGTCTTCCTTAGATGTTACAAAAATCAGCAGAATGGTAATTAGCAGGAGTCAGGGCTCTTTAAGACTCACACTGGTGTGTCTCATCAGAATTGCATTACAACAGAAATAGGATGTTTATTTTTATCACCACACCTTGAAAGTCGCCAAGGGTTTAGAAGTCAGTCTGTCACTGAGAAACTCCCAAAGCAAATAATATGAATATCTCTTTACAGGCTTATCATTCAGTCAGGATGAACATGGGACCACATGCTTGGATGATCTTTTTGAAAGTTCCCTAGCTGTGTGATCTATATGAAGTATATTACACTCGCCTAACATGTTTTCATTATTCTTAGCTTAGTCAATTCTCATACTGCCCCCACATGAGAGGTTTCAGTAGGTGTTATGATATCCACGTTACTGATTGAAAAACTGAGATGCCATGACTTCCTCAGGGTCAGTGATTAAAGCAGAACTAGAGTCCAAATTTCTGGGTCTACCTTCCTTCCACTGCATTTTGCTATTTCCACATACCTCCAGTGCTCCAGGAAAATAAAATGCTTCTAAGCAATTCACCCTTTTTTTTTTAATGACCATAAACAATACAACCAGACAGGTATAATACTAATTATTTTAGGGAGTCAATCTGATCTTGCTATTAGTAACATATAAGAGGAAAAGAACTTGGTGTCTCAGAAGAGAAACTTCCATAATCACTGAAGATAAGAACTAATCTGGGACTTCCCTGGTGGCTCAGTGGTTAAGAATCCGCCTGCCAATGCAGGGGACACGGGTTCGAGCCCTGGTCCGGGAAGATCCCACATGCCGCGGAGCAACTAAGCCCATGCGCCACAGCTACTAAGCCTGCACTCTACAGCCTGAAAGCCACAACTACTGAGCCCATGTGCCACAACTCCTAAGACTGCACTCCAGAGCTCGCACACCACACCTACTGAAGCCCGTGTGCCTAGAGCCCATGCTCTGCAACAGAAGCCACCGCAATGAGAAGCCCGTGCACCGCAACAAAGAGTAGCCCCCGCTTGTCACAACTAGAGAAAAGTCCACGTGCAGCAATGAAGACCCAATGCAGCCAAAAATAAATAAATCAAATAAATTAAAAAAAAAAAAAAAAAGAACTAATCTGTCAGAAAACGGACCCCAGCTAAGTGTGCAGGCAATGGGAGGAGCTTCAGGTAGAAGTCTGTGTTCCAGGCTAATTCTGGCTCTAATTAGCTGTGTGACTTTGGATAAATTCCTTCTCCCTCTAGGGTTGCAGTGTTATCATCTATATAATAAGGGAGTTGGAATGAATGTAGCTGCAGGATGTTGAAATGACCATATTTACAAATCAGCACCAACTCCATGGAGGCGCTCAGCACTTTAGCATGAACACTGATAAGATGAAGATTAGAGACTAATAAAGTTTACAGTAGTGTTCTGTACAATAAAAGACGTGAATTATCCTCATGGATAAGCTGTAATAAAATATATGGTTGCACCAATAAGTGCCTCAGAGCCTTATCAGCGTCAGAATGAACGATTATGGCCTCCGTTCACGGGGCTTACTGAAATGTCCCTGTCACTGCGATTTTCTAATTTTAAGAATATCAGGTTTTCTTTTTTGTGCCCAGTTCACCCTTGGGTGCTGGGCAGCAAGGAAAAGCAGCCTCCCTAAGGTCACCCCAGGCCTTGAAGAGAGCTTGTTTGTCCAGGAAAAGCCAGCCAACCTGACCACCCACTTCAGAAGGTGCTTCTCTAGGAGAGAGGGGACTGCCTTGCCTCACTTTCCACGCACACAGTCCGCAAAATGTATTTTTTATGATTTTCTTCCCTCCTAAAGACTTCCCTGAAATTTATTCAAACCTGGTTTTACCTGACCCCAGCCCCAGAAATTTGTTTTTTCTTAGCATAATTGCCATTTAAAGTAATCAAAAATTCCTTAGGAAAAAAATGTCAACTTTCTCTAGCTTTATAAATATGAAGCAAATATATCTGTTTATCTTGAATTTTGATGAATGTCCCTTTTAACACTTTACTCATCTTGAGAGAAATGAATTCTCATATTCCTCAGAAGTTCCTTGAGAGACCATCAATGAATAATACATCCTTAATGCTGCCCTAGAGAAAGAGAGATGATTTCAGATGTCTGAAAAATAACCTTTTATCTTTCCTTAAAAATTTGAAAAAAATTCATTATTGTACCACAGTATACCATTTTGTATATAACCTCAAAAAGAGCAGAACCAATTTTCAGAATTCTAAGAAGGGTTCTAGACACAACTCTGGTGTCTTTCCTTCAAAATTGTTCAAAATATGGGTTATTCTGGACTTCCCTGGTGGCACAGTGGTTAAGAATCCGCCTGCCAACGCAGGGGACATGGGTTCGAACCCTGGTCCGGGAAGAAACCACATGCCGCGGAGCAACTAAGCCCATGCGTCACTACTGAGCCTGCGTTCTAGGGCCCGTGAGCCACAACTACTGAGCCCACATGCCACAGCTACTGAAGCCCACGTGCCTAGAGCCCATGCTCTGCAACAAGAGAAATCACTGCAATGAGAAACCCGTGCACCGCAGCGAAGTAGCCCACGCTCGACACAACTAGAGAAAGCCTGTGCACAGCAACAAAGACCCAACACAGCCAACAATAAATAAATATATTTATAAAAAAACCACATATGGGTTATTCCATAATATAGCAAGTATATGATCTAGGTTTTCTGTGACCATCCTAATTTGAAAGACTCCATCCCACCCTATAAATAAGTAAACTTCTGCCTGTCAGACTATGAATTGGATATAATATCATGATATGCACTGACCACAGGGAAAATGTCTTCCCTTAGAAATACTCTAACCCCTTTGCACAGTAACACAAAGAATTTATACAGAAATAATTTATGAATATTATTAATTAGTACATTAGTATATAATACTAATGTTATATAAATTCGTATACTATATTTTATATAATAATTTAACATTAATTAATTAAATTAATGATACCTTCAACTCTCTTAGGAATATGAAAATGAGAAATGGCATTTTTAATTCACGCAGTTGTCTCGTTTTTGATGTTGGCTTGCTAGCCTCAAATGGCTTACAAATGTGAAGTGGAGGTATGTATCTTTCTACTGTATACATATACTAGGGCTTTATACACTCCCTGGGTCTAAGCTACCATCTCTATAAAGATGACTTGAATCGATAATTCTAGTAGCCTGTCCTTTTTCTTTGACCTGTCTTTTGAACCCCAGACCTATACATGTTCAGCTGACATATCCAACTCACATTTCGAATTCAACAAAATCATACCACCCTCCCCTAATCAACTGAGGGAGACACATTAGAGTTAATTCCTTTCCTTAGTCATCAAATTAAAAAGAACATTCATAATTTTCAAACCAAAAGCCTCTCAAACTAAAAGTGTTATTGCAGTCAGCATAGGACAGTGGTCCAGTATGTGAATTTTTTTTTTTTTTTTTTTTTAGATGTTGGGGGTAGGAGTTTATTAATTAATTTATTTTTGCTGGGTTGGGTCTTCGTTTCTGTGCGAGGGCTTTCTTTAGTCGTGGCAAGCGGGGGGCCACTCTTCATCACGGTGCGCAGGCCTCTCACTATCGCGGCCTTTCTTGCTGCGGAGCACAGGCTCCAGATGCGCAGGCTCAGTAGGTGTGGCTCACGGGCCCAGCCGCTCCGCGGCATGTGGGATCCTCCCGGACCGGGGCACGAACCCGTGTCCCCTGCATCGGCAGGCGGACTCTCAACCACTGCGCCACCAGGGAAGCCCAGTATGTGAATTTTGACATAAGACAGAGCTGAGTTTTAATCACCACTCTGCCACTGCTGGTATGACAGTAGGCAAATTATTCAGTCTCTCTGAATAGTTTTAACCAGACAATGGGCATAAGCAAACCAATCCTATAGGGCTGTGTGAGGATTTACAAAGGTAACACATGCTCAGGAATTAGCGTAGTCCCCAGCTCAGAGTAAGATCATCTTCTTCTCTGTCTTTCCTAGACTATGATGCTAGACTACTTGGCTGTCTCTCTGCTTTCTGTCTTCTTCTTAGTCCTTCCTCCACAATCTTTGCTTTTCCACAATGAAGACCTAATTACAGCTTCCTGTTTTGCCAAGGAAAACCAAACTTTGTATTGGAGGAATGAAGCTGCCATCACTGCAATCCAATGGTCAACCTTGGCACCACAAACAGCGATGAAATCTGACAAGTAGTATCTCTTGATGAGATAAAATATGAAGTACCCAACATTACATGTGTTATATCAGAGCAAAAAATGTTTCACTGGAATCCACTCAAGCCTGTAGGTGTAATTTGTACTTTATAAGAAATACAGAGAATAGAAGCTGAACACCACCAACAAATCAGACAAACCCAGAAGATGGAACACAGGTAACTGGACTGGCGAGAGAAGGGACTACTCTAAATTAAAAGATGTCAAGGACCTACCGATATAATGGTGGTCCTGGGTTGGATCCTCGTGTTGACAAACCAGCTATAAAGACATGTGGGGACTACTGGAAATGTTTACTATAGACTGAATAATAGATAATGTTAAGAAATTATTATTAATTTTAAAAGTTTCTATAGTGTTATTTTTATATAGGAAAATGTTATTTTTTAGAGATATGACTAAATCATTTGGGGATAAATCATGATGTTGGCAGTTTAAAGTGCTTCAGTATTAAAATCAATAAATTTTTTAAAAATCCATAATCTTGAGTACATTACCGTTGTCTATAAAACAGCGCTACTAAAATAGAAATGTAATGCAAGCCACATACATATCTTAAAATTTTCTAATAGCTACATTAAAAAGGTAAAAATAAACAGGTGACAAATTTTAATAACATATTTAATATATCCAAAATATTATCATTTTAACATATAAGCAGTATAATACATTATTAGTGAGATTGGGTAACATTCTTTTTTTTTTATACTAATCTTCAAAATCCAATGTGTGTTTCACATATACAAGCTCATCTCACCTTGGAGTAGCCATATTTCAAGTGGTTCATAGCCACATGCAGTTAGTGTCTCCGGTATTGGACTGTGCAGGATTATGTAAGGTAAAGTTCAAATCCCTCTAGAATGGCATAACAGGCTATTTTTAATCTGCCTTTAGCCTGTGCTTTCAACCCCATCTCCTCTGTACGCCCTATGCTTCAGCCATTCTGTAATATGCCCAACTCATGCGTACCACGTGCTTTTACACAGACCACATCCCTCCAACAGACTGAGCCCTCGGCTGTTCACAGTCTGAAGAACTTCAACTCTCCTGGCGACAAAGACACTCGTTTAATTACATCTCATTGTGCACCTGCGATTCTTACCAGTGCTTGTTCTTTCCAACCCTGGTTAAATAGTAAGCTTTTTAACAGGGGACTGTCACACTCGTTTTTGTACTCCCAGCATGTTGATGGAGGAAGGAACAGAGGGAGGGAGCGAGGCAGGGAGGAAAGGAGGTTTTTTGTTGCTTCCAACTCTTCATACTTTTATCCCCATCTTACAAAACCACAAATATAGAACACAAATACTTTTTTAAATTGGAAACACCAAAATTATGACATCAAATTAAAAGCATGGGCTGCAATAATACTGACCCTTCACTGATACTGAGATGGGGATCAGAGTAGCCATGAAGTGGAAATAATCTTTTGGAGAAAAAATAATCTTTTCTTTTCTCCTTTAATTTATTTATTTAGATTAAAAGAATGACTAGCTGTGTGAGGTTTATGAACTTGGGCAATTCAATTAATTTAAGCCTCAGATTCTTATTCTGTAAAACAAGGAGATTGAATTAAGTGATCACTAAAATTTATTTCAGTTTTAAAATTTTATGGTTTTAGGGTTTATCTATGCATATATGAGAAACATTCATGACTGCACTAAAAACTTCACGATAATACTTTAGGATAGCGAGAGGAGGGGTTGAGTAAAAGCAGTGCTGTGATCAGGGCCAAAAGGAAGAAAGCAGGCTTGCACGTAGCTGCAGAATCTTTTCACATCAGAGGCCCTTGCAACATGCTGGGTTATTATCATCCCCTCTTCTCTCTAGGCCCCTCCCATTTTGGGGCTAAGATTTACCACCCACTCTATCATAAAACACTTCCAAGGAGCACGTGTGGCACCATTAATCTCTACGACACACAGTTAAAGTCAGACACTAGGTTTCCAAGACAAGACAGTGAAGACTCCCCACTTTCTTCTTTCAGGCCCTTAAGAAACCAGATATCCAGAGAGCAATGAATTAAAATATTTATTTTGAGAGGCAATTAAAGTAACTGCAAAATAAGTGTGATCACTGAGCTTTTCGTTTGCTTGCTTTTTTAGGGTTTTTTGGTTATACCTTCTCTGTTTGTATCACGCTTCTCAAAAATCTCATTAGCACTGGTGTGATGGGTCTGCAGCACAATACAGTCTGCTCGGACAGCATATGATACCTGGAATCGTAAACAAGTGTTTAAAAAAGTCACTTTTTTTTTTTTTTTAATGGGGAAAGGGTGATCAGAGCAGTGTTTTTCAATGTGCGGCTTGAGGTCCACCTGGATAAGAATTATTTGAGGAACTCAGTAAACAGGCAGATTCCTGAACCCTATTCCATACCTGCAGAATCACAAACCCTATGTGGAACCTGGGAATTCTGGTTTTTATCAACTGCCCCAGATGATTTTAATGCACTGATCTAAAGATCTTCCAAACTTAAGCAAAGATTCCTATAGGAATTTCTGTAACAGGTAGTGGGAAATAAATCTACGTTGTGTGTGTATGTGTATTTAACAAACTGTATGCTCAATGCTGGCAAGAACAAACTAAAATGATTGGTCATTTGTCCTTTGATTCAAATAGTTGTGGTGAGTCTTTGGCCACGCTGTTGTAGTAGTTTACAACTATCAGCAAACAGAAAATTAATAAACTAACAAGGCACCAGTTACTAGATAAAATGGATCTAGTTCTCATGGTTTATGTACCTTAGCCTTCTTTTTCATCCTTGGGAGCTCTTATTCCTAATACTCTTATGACAACCAGTCATGATCAACATAACGAAACCATACTGCAAATTATTTCATTATGTTGAGTCCAAAAGTCTTGGGATGAACAAGGAAAGAGAAATGCCTGTATTTTATCCAATTTCTATCAAAAGACCACCAAATATCTGCATGTAACAATACAAATGTATTTATATATTTCTAGATATCTGGATATGTTTGATATTATACAAATAGTCAAAATGCCTGGATTTTTGCTTTAAAATATCCACTTTTCTTTATCATGTTTTTAAGCCCTCTTACTATCAAAAATTATTTCTAGAAAAATCTTCTACCTTGTGAACACTATATCTGAGCTGAGCTGTGCAGATAATAATACAATTAAATAGCTTTTCTCTAATTCTGCTATTATAAGTAAAACTAATCCATGATTAAACAATTTGAGAAAGTACTACCTAAAAGGGAATGGAATTGTATTGATGCTGATTTTCTCCCCAGAAAAATTCTGTCTTGAAACCGATCTAGAGAATCTTTTTGAACGTAACATATCCTAATGATTCTTCAGATAAAACTTTGCAATAGCATAATTTTCTTTTCATTTAACAATGTTAAACCTAAAGTGATCCACAATATGCTTTGAAAATAAAATAAAACAATCACACATTTAAGAGTTTGCAAAAAAAATGAGAACCAGGATAGCATTCTTTCCCTTTATTGAATTATGCAATCATTTTTTTCATAAACAGCTGGTGAGCACTTTCTCAATGATATATATGACATGAGAGAGGGGAAGAGATAGATACAATTCCTGTTTTTTTTTTTTTTTTTTTTTTTACAATTCCTGTTTTTAAGTGATTTGCATTCTCAGTAGAGTTCAAAGACAATACAGATATAGGTAGCTATTATAAACTAAGAAAACATACAAGGAGAATGTCATTTCTTCCAAATGACTCACGGAAAAACATAGACAGAAGAGGGAGAGGAGAGTAGAATTTAATGACTAACGTACAATCTCAATGATCGTCAAGGCTATACCAGTACACTAGGAGCTACCTTTGTCACTCTGGGTCCCTGTGACAGCACCCCGTTTTGGCAGTTCACCAACTTCAGAACTTTCCTTACACTCATATACTATCACAACAATTACTCGCTTTGTGTTCCAGTCCTTGGGGAACTGGCATTTTTAATCATTAATTTTAATTAATATGATCATAGTAAATTAAGGTGTTATACCTTCTCGATAATATTTATATTTTAGTAGCACTTTTCTACCTCATTAAGTTATGTTATTAAAGAGTGTCTTAATTTGGGTTCTCTCAGAAACTGATCCTGAATCAGGATTCAAGTAGTGCAAATAGTTATTTTGGAAGATTTTCCAGGAAATGGTGGAGGAATGAGGAAGTGCAGGGCGGGGGGGTTGGGCAGTGAGTGGAAAGTTGGAGCAAATAAAGGGTAAATTATCAGGCAATTTACCATGGTGGTAAATAGAACGTAATCTCTCTGGGGAACCCTGGGCCCCGATGGACACACCTCCAAGTAGAGTAGGAGCTGGGGTATTTATACTCCAACTACCACCTCAGGGCTGCTCCAAAGGGGCATTAATTCTTTGGCACTTTCAGCCACTTCACAAAGTTGACTAAGGCAGCCAGAGAAAACCCTCAAACAAGAAATGCAGGGGGTGACAGTTGGTGGTTCGGCCTCCCTAAAGGAGATTCACAGGGAGACAGATGGCAGCCCTAGCAGTACTTGCTCCAGAGAAGAATCATTTGAAAACATTTTGTTTTTGTTTTTCTTTTGCGGTACGCGGGCCTCTCACTGTTGTGGCCTCTCCCGTTGCGGAGCACAGGCTCCGGATGCACAGGCTCAGCGGCCATGGCTCACGGGCCCAGCCGCTCCGCGGCATGTGGGATCTTCCCGGACCAGGGCACGAACCCGTGTACCCTGCATCGGCAGGCGGACTCTCAACCACTGCGCCACCAGGGAAGCCCAAAAACATTTTGAAAGAAATAATTATTTTTTCTCCTCCTTCTGGCTTCACCTACACAATGCTTTGCATATAAACTTCTCTAGCTCTATTACAGAACTGAAGTCAAAACGTGTGTATTAGTTTACATTCTACTGTTTGTCACATAATTTATCATCTATTTTCATATGTCTACATGTTAATAAATTTCACTTGAAAGATTACATAATATTCTTTCCTACAGATGTATTTACTATTCATCTCTTCTTATACTCACTGAGCACCGGCTGGGAGGCAGGCACTGTGCCCAGGGGCTGAGGATTGAGATGCAAATGAATGTGAAGGTTTTGAAGAATGAGCTCGATGTGTACTAAGTTCAATGCTAGAAATATGTTCAACTGAAAGAGATAACTGGGAAGAGGGTGATTAGCTGAGGGCCCTCAGAGGAGGTTCCAAACTGGGGGATGTTGTATTTAGATTTTGAAGGACAAACAGTGAGGGCGTGTAAAGGACTGAGGTGTGAGTGTTGACTATTGTCAGAGTGTGTGCAAGTAAAGAGCATAAAGAATCCATTTCACAATTCTCCTCTTGTTGGATATTTTCATTGTTTTCCTCTCTTTGTTGTTACAGATCATATTGCAATTGACACCTCTATGCTTCCAACTTTTTATTTCCCTTAGATTATTTTTTAAATGTGAACTTCTGAAACTGGAAATACCTGGCCAAAGGAAAGTCTTTTTTAAATCGGGAGCTATGTCTTAACTCTGCAGTGTGGATAATGGCATTTCCAGCGAAACTATCCAGTGACCTAAAGTGACTAGACAGAGCCTGCATTTTTCTTCCTTTCTGTCTCTTCTGTTCAGCTTTGGGCGTTTTCTTTGCAAGTTTCTACAGGGTGGCTCAGCTTTGGGGCCATGTGCTTGGAGACTCTACTCAGGCTAAACATGGTAAACAGAGTGGAACTCTAGAGTTCAGACTATAAATCATCTTGTATTATAACAGAACTGTTTTTTTTTGTTTTGGGGTTTCTTTTTCTTTTAACATATATCTACTCTTTTTTGCATTTCCTTTAGGTCACCACAGAGCATTGAGTAGAGTTCCCTGTGCTATATAGTAGGTTCTTAATAGTTATCTACTTTATACATACTATCAATAGTGTATATATGTCAATCCCAATCTCCCGATTCATCCAACCACCTCCCCTTCCCCCTTTGTACCATAGGTTTCTTCTCTACATCTGTTTAAAAATTGCTCCTCGAGGAGCTTCAAGACGGCGGAACAGTAAGACGCGGAGATCACCGTCCTCCCCACAGATACACCAGAAGTACATCTACCCAAAAGGCAAGAAATGCCCCACGTACCTGGGTAGGGCAAAAGAAGAAAGAAAAAACAGACAAAAGAATAGGGACGGGACCTGCACCAGTGGGAAGGAGCTGTGGAGGAGGAAAGGTTTCCACACACCAGAAGCCCCTTCACGAGCAGAGACTGCAGCTGGCGGAGGGGGGAAGCTTCGGGGCCGTGGAGGAGAGCACAGCAACAGGGGTGTGGAGGGCAAAACGGAGAGATTCCCACAGAGAGGATTGGTGCCGACCGGCACTCATCAGCCCGAGAGGCTTGTCTGCTCACCCGCCAGGGCGGGCGGGGATGGGAGCTGAGGCTCGGGCTTCAGTCGGAGCGCCGGGAGAGGACTGGGGTTGGCAGCGTGAACACAGTCTGCAGGGGGTTAGTGTGCCACGGCTAGCAGGGAGGGAGTCCGGGAAAAGTCTGGACCTGACAAAGAGGCAGGAGACTTTTTCTTGCCTCTTTGTTTCCTGGTGCGCGAGGAGAGGGGATTCAGAGCGCCGCTGAAAGGAGTTCCAGGGATGGGCGCGAGCCGCGGCTAAAAGCGCATACCGCAGAGACGGGCTTGAGACGCTAAGGCTGCTGCTGCTGCCACCAAGAAGCCTGTATGCGAGCACAGGGCACTATCCACACCCCCCTTCCGGGGGGCCTGTGCAGCCCACCACTGCCAGGGTCCCAGGATCGAGGGACAACTCCCCTGGGAGAACGCACGGCGCGCCTCAGGCTGGTGCAACGTCATGCCGGCCTCTGCTGCCGCAGGCTCACCCCGCCTCCGTACCCCTCCCTCCCCTCAGCCTGAGTGAGCCAGAGTTCCCGAAGCAGCTGATCCTTTAACCCCGTGCTGTCTGAGCAAAGAACAGATGCCCTCTGGTGACCTACACGCAGAGGCGGGGCCAAACCCAAAGCTCAGCCCCAGGAGCTGTGAGAACAAAGAGAAAGGGAAATCTCTCCCAGCAGCCTCAGGAGCAGCGGATTAAATCTCCACAATCACCTTGATGTACCCTGCATCTGCGGAATACCTGAATAGACAATGAATCATCCCAAATTGAGGAGGTGGACTTTGGGAGAAAAAATATGTATATTTTTTCCCCTTTTCTCTTTTTGTGAGTGTGTATGTATATGCTTCTGTGTGTGATTTTGTCTGTATACATTTGCTTTTACCATTTCTCTTAGGCTTCTGCCTATCCTTCGGTTTTTTTTTCTTCTTTTTTTTGTATAGTTTTTAGCACTTGTTTTTTGCTTTGGTTGCTCTTTCTTTTCTTTATTACTTTTTAAATTTTTTTTTATATTTATTTTTTATTTTAATTATTTTATTTTATTTCATTTTATTTTATCTTTTTCATTCATTTTTCTCCCTTTTATTCTGAGCCATGTGGATGACAGGCTCTTGGTGCTCCATCCAGGGGTCAGGGCTGTGCCCCTAATGTGAGAGAGTCAAGTTCAGGACATTGCTTCACCAGATACCTCCCAGCTCCACGTAGTATCAAAAGGCAAAAATCTCCCAGAGATCTCCATCTCAATGCCAAGACCCAGCTACACTCAACGACCAGCAAGCTACAGTGCTGGACACCCTATGCCAAACAACTAGCAAGACAGGAACACAACACTACCTATTATGTCTGCCTAAAATCATAATAAGTCCACAGACACCCAAAAACACACCACCAGACGTGGACCTACCCACCAGAAAGACAAGATCCAGCCTCATTCACTAGAACACAGGCACTACTCCCCTCCACCAGGAAGCCTACACAACCCACTGAATCAACCTTAGCCACGTGGGGGCAGACACCAAAAACAACGGGAACTACGAACCTGCAGCCTGCAAAAAGGAGACCCCAAACACAGTAAGTTAAGAAAAATGAGAAGTAAAACACACAGCAGATGAAGGAGCAAGATAAAAACCCACCAAACCTAACAAATGAAGAGGAAATAGGCAGTCTACCTGAAAAAGAATTCAGAATAATGATAGTAAAGATGATCCAAAATCTTGGAAATAGAATGGAGAAAATACAAGAAATGTTTAACAAGGACCTAGAAGAACTAAAGAGCAAACAAACAACAACGAACAACACAATAAATGAAATTTAAAATTCTTTAGAAGGGATCAATAGCAGAATAACTGAGGCAGAAGAATGGATAAGTGACGTGGAAGATAAAATAGTGGAAATAACTACTGCAGAGCACAATACACACAAAAAAATGAAAATAATTGAGAACAGTCTCAGACACCTCTGGGACAACACTAAACGCACCAACAATCGAATTATAGGGGATCCAGAAGAAGAAGAGAAAAAGAAAGGGACTGAGAAAATATTTGAAGAGATAATAGTTGAAAACTTCCCTAATATGGGAAAGGAAATAGTTAAGCAAGTCCAGGAAGCACACAGAGTCCCATACAGGATAAATCCAAGGAGAAACACACCAAGACACATATCAAACTATCAAAAATTAAATAGAAGGAAAAAATATTACAGGCAGCAAGAGAAAGACAAAAAATAATATAAAAGAGAATCCCCATAAGGATAGCAGCTGATCTTTCAGCACAAACTCTGCAAGCCAGAAGGGAGTGGCAGGACATATTTAAAGTGATAAACGGGAAAAACCTACAACAAAGAGTACTCTACCCAGCAAGGATCTCATTTAGATTTGACAGTGAAATTAAAACCTTTACAGACAAGAAAAAACTAAGAGAATTCAGCACCATCAAACCAGCTTTCAAACAAAGGCTAAAGGAATGTCTCTAGGCAGGAAACACAAGAGAAAGAAAAGACGTACAATAACAAACCCAAAACAATTGAGAAAATGGTCATAGGAACATACATATCGATAATTACCTTAAATGTAAATGGATTAAATGCTCCAACTAAAAGACACAGACTAGCTGAATGGATACAAAAACAAGACCCATATATACGCTGTCTACAAGAGACCCACTTCAGACCTAGAGACACATACAGACTGAAAGTGAGGGGATGGAAAATGATATTCCATGCAAATGGGAATCAAAAGAAAGCTGAAGTAGCAATTCTCATATTAGACAAAATAGACTTTAAAATAAAGACTATTACAAAAGACAAAGAAGGACACTACATAATGATAAAGGGATCGATCCAAGTAGAAGATATAACAATTGTAAATATTTATGCCCCCAACATAGGAGCACCTCAATACATAAGGCAAATACTAACAGCCATAAAACGGGAAATCGACAGCAACACACTCATAGTAGGGGAATTTAACGCCCCACTTTCACCAATGGACAGATCATCCAAAATGAAAATAAATAAGGAGACACAAGCTTTAAATGATACATTAAACAGATGGACTTAATTGATATTTATAGGACACTCCATCCAAAAACAACAGAATACACTTTCTTCTCAAGTGCTCATGGAACATTCTCCAGGATAGATCATATCATGGGTCACAAATCAAGCCTTGGTAAATTTAAGAAAATTGAAATTGTATCAAGTATCTTTTCTAACCACAATGCTATAAGACTAGATATCAATTACAGGAAAAGATCTGTAAAAAATACAAACACACGGAGGCTAAACAATACACTACTTAATAATGAAGTGATCACTGAAGAAATCAAAGAGGAAATTAAAAAATACCTGGAAACTAATGACAATGAAAACTCGATGATCAAAAACCTATGGGATGCAGCAAAAGCAGTTCTAAGAGGGAAGTTTATAGCAATACAATCCTACCTCAAGAAAGGAAAAATCTCAAATAAACAACCGAGCCTTACACCTAAAGCAACTGGAGAAAGAAGAAAAAAAAATTCCCAAGTTACAGAAGGAAAGAAAGCAGAAAGATCAGACCAGAAATAAATGAAAAAGAAATGAAGGAAGTGGTAGTAAAGATCAATAAAACTAAAAGCTGGTTCTTTGAGAAGGTAAACAAAATTGATAACCCATTAGGCAAACTCATCAAGAAAAAGAGGGAGAAGACTCAAATCAATAGAATAAGAAATGAAAAAGGAGAAGGAACAACTGTCACTGCAGAAATAAAGAGGATCATGAGAGATTACTACAAGCACCTATATGACAATAAAATGGACAACCTGGAAGAAATGGACAAATTCTTAGAAATGCACAACCTGCCAAGACTGAACTGGGAAGAAATACAAAATATGAACAGACCAATCACAAGCACTGAAATTGAAACTGTGATTAAAAATCTTCCAACAAACAAAAGCCCAGGACCGGATGGCTTCACAGGCGAATTCTATCAAACATTTAGAGAAGAGCTAACACCTATCCATCTCAAACTCTTCCAAAATATAGCAGAGGGAGGAACACTCCCAAACTCATTCTACGAGGCCACCATCACCCTGATACCAATACCAGACAAATATGTCACAAAGAAAGAAAACTACAGGCCAATATCACTGATGAACATAGATGCAAAAATCCTCAACAAAAAACTAGAATCCGACAGCACATTAAAAGGATCACACACCGGGCTTCCCTGGTGGCGCAGTGGTTGAGAGTTCGCCTGCCGATGGAGGGGACGTGGGTTCGTGCCCCGGT
Organism: Phocoena sinus; assembly: GCF_008692025.1. Taxonomy (NCBI): domain Eukaryota; kingdom Metazoa; phylum Chordata; class Mammalia; order Artiodactyla; family Phocoenidae; genus Phocoena; species Phocoena sinus. The sequence goes on from NC_045763.1 coordinate 177,032,925, forward strand.
CCGGGAGGGTCCCACGTGCCGCGGAGCGGCTGGGCCCGTGAGCCGTGGCCGCTGGGCCTGCGCGTCCGGAGCCTGTGCTCCGCGGCGGGAGAGGCCACAGCAGTGAGAGGGCCGCGTACCACAAAAAAAAAAAAAAAAAAAAAAAAAAAATTTGAAAAAAAAGGATCACACACCATGATCAAGTGGGGTTTATCCCAGGAATGCAAGGATTCTTCAATATATGCAAATCAATCAATGTGAGACACCATATTAACAAACTGAAGGAGAAAAACCATATGATCATCTCAATAGATGCAGAGAAAGCTTTCGACATAATTCAGCACCCATTTATGATAAAAATCCTGAAGAAAGTAGGCATAGAGGGAACTTTCCTCAACATAATAAAGGCAATATATGACAAGTCCACAGCCAACATTGTCCTCAATGGTGAAAAACTGAAACCATTTCCACTAAGATTGGGAAGAAGACAAGGTTGCCCACTCTCACCACTGTTACTGAACATAGTTTTGGAAGTTTTAGCCACAGCAATCAGAGAAGAAAAAGAAATAAAAGGAATCCAAATTAGAAAAGAAGTAAATCTGTCACTGTTTGCAGATGACATGAATACATAAAGAATCCTAAAGATACTACCAGAAAACTACTAGAGCTAATCAATGAATTTGGTAAAGTAGCAGGATACAAAATTAATGCACAGAAATCTCTGGCATTCCTATACACTAATGATGAAAAAATCTGAAAGTGAAATTAAGAAAACACTCCCATTTACGATTGCAACAAAAAGAATAAAATACCTAGGAATAAACCTACCTAAGGAGACAAAAGACCTGTATGCAGAAAATTATAAGACACTGATTAAAGAAATTAAAGATGATACAAATAGAAGGAGAGATATACCATGTTCTTGGATTGGCAGAATCAACATTGTGAAAATGACTCTACTACCCAAAGCAATCTACAGATTCAATGCAATCCGTATCAAACTACGACTAGCATTTTTCACAGAACTAGAACAAAGAATTTCACCATTTATATGGAAAAGACAAAAGACCCCATATAGCCAAAACAATCTTGAGAAAGAAATAAGAGCTGGAGGAATCAGGCTCCCAGCCTGCTCCCAGCCTTCAGACTATACTACAAAGCTACAGTAATCAAAAGAGTATGATACTGGCACAAAAACAGAAAGATAGATCAATGGAACAGGATAGAAAGCCCAGAGATAAACCCACGCACATATGGTCACCTTATCTTTGATAAAGGAGGCAAGAATATACAATGGAGAAAAGACAGCCTCTTCAATAAGTGGTGCTGGGAAAACTGAACAGCTACATGTAAAAGAATGAAATTAGAACACTCCCTAACACCATACACAAAAATAAACTCAAAATGGATTAAAGACCTAAATGTAAGGCCAGATACTATAAAACTCTTAGAGGAAAACACAGGCAGAACAATCTATGACATAAATCACAGCAAGATCCTTTTTGACCCACCTCCTAGAGAAATGGAAACAAAAATAAACAAATCGGACCTAATGAAACTTAAAAGCTTTTGCATTGCAAAGGAAACAAGACGAAAAGTCAACCCTCAGAATGGGAGAAAATATTTGCAAATGAAGCAACCGAAAAAGGATTAATTTCCAAAATTTACAAGCAGCTCATGCAGCTCAATATCAAAAAGACAAACAACCCAATCCAAAAATGGGCAGAAGACCTAAATAGACATTTCTCCAAAGAAGATATACAGATTGCCAACAAAGACATGAAAGAATGCTCAACATCATTAATCATTAGAGAAATGCAAATCAAAACTACAATGAGATATCATCTCACACCAGTCAGAATGGCCATCATCAAAAAATCTACAAACCATAAATGCTGGAGAGGGTGTGGAGAAAAGGGAACCCTCCTGCACTGTTGGTGGGAACGTAAATTGATACAGCCACTATGGAAAACAGTACGGAGGTTCCTTAAAAAGCTAAAAATAGAAGTACCATACGACCCAGCAATCCCACTACTGGGCATATACCCTGAGAAAACCATAATTCAAAAAGAGTCATGTACCACAATGTTCACTGCAGCTCTATTTACAATAGCCAGGACGTGGAAGCAACCTAAATGTCCACTGACAGACGAATGGATAAAAAGATGTGGCACATATATACAATGGAATACTCAGCCATAAAAAATAATAATATTGAGTTATTTGTATTGAGGTGGATGGACCTAGAGAATGTCATACAGAGTGAAGTAAGTCAGAAAAAGAAAAACAAATACCATATGTTAACACATATATATGGGATATAAAAAAAAAAAATGATCATGAAGTACCTAGGGGCAAGACGGGAATAAAGACGCAGACCTAATAGAGAATGGACTTGAGGACACGGGGAGGGGGAAGGGTAAGCTGCGACAAAGTGAGAGAGTGGCATGGGCATATATACACTACGAAACATAAAATGGATAGCTAGTGAGAAGCAGCTGCATAGCACAGGGAGATTAGCTTGGTGGTTTGTGACCACCTAGAGGGGTGGGATAGGGAGTGTGGGAGGGAGGGAGAAGCAAGAGGGAAGAGATATGGGGATATATGTATATGTATAACTGATTCACTTTGTTATAAAGCAGAAACTAACATACCATTGTAAAGCAATTATACTCCAATAAAGATGTTAAAGATAATAATAATAATAAATAAAAATAAATAAATTGCAGAACACGAATATGACAGAATGCTAAAAAAAAAAATTGCTCCTCTTTCAAGATAGAAGAATCCCCATACTGACTGAATTGATCTAGCAACTAGAAGGCACGTTGTTGCCTGTTATTCAAAATAAAAATTAATAACTTTGAAGACTATTTCAATTACTTATATTTTCTATTTCTAAAGCATTTAACCAATATTTTGATGAAATGAACGACAAGGTTTTCTTTCTACTCACCAAATCTTCAAATTAAAAGAAAGGTGATTTACATGAGAAAGAGAAAAGTCTCCTAAGTCCTTTATCAGTAGTTTTTACATAAAAACTAGTAGTTTGGGGTTAATTACTTTTTAAAATTATACAGCATGTCAGGTACAAAATTTTTGTCCATATATAGAGAGGAACAAGTATTTGAATCCATATTCACCAAAATCTTAGTGTAAAGCTCTTAGGAAGTTTTAACTAAGTCCAATACAGGGGGAGAAATACTATATTTACACACATACTTATTTCGCTCACAGAATTCAAGACAATACTTGACTTAGTCATATCCCAGACATAAAAAAATAAATAATCCCGATTCACACAATTCCTGGCTTTTACAGTCAGTAATGTTGTTCATTTTCCTGTTTTCAATTTTTCTTGATTAGTTGCATACTTGCAGTTGTTATTGCTTCAGTTTTCTAAATGGAATTATGAAATGTCTCTCACTCCTTTGATTTTTAAAAACAATCATTTCTTTTCAAAGTAGAGTAAGAAAAATATAACATAGAAAACCTCTCCTATAGATTTACCTAGTGTAGCTTCTATCTAGGGATGAAATTCAAATTATCTTTTGGGCCATCTGGTCCTCACTCAAGCAGAGTTATTCTTAAGAGGGAGTTGGAGGTGCTAACTTCTAAATCTCTCTCTCTCCCTTATTTTATTTAAACAAACTCCTTGAGACAGAATCTTCATACTGACTCCTGGCTACCCACACCCACCCTGGCAGCAGTCTGTATCCTATACATCTCAAACCCATCAAAATGGCACAGTTTGGCGTCCTAATAATTGATGCCATCGTCTGATAACTAATCCTTAATAAGATGTTAAAGGCTTGTTTAATCAAGTGGCTTGATGTAATCAAATGCCATATTGGAAAGAGCAATGCATTTGAAATCTAAAGATGCTCTCATAATCTTCCTCTACCACTTGCTGAGTTATCTGAGCTTCCATTTAACAGTGTAGTTCACATTATTGAGCACCTATTATGTGCCACTATTCTGTGCCAGGGACTGGGGATACAAAAATAACTGAGAAAAACCTGGTCAATGTGCTAGGGTAGTTTGCCAGTGGTGAATGAAACAGAAAAGTGAAAAAAAAGATCATTTCAATACATTGATATTAGACACATACTCTGCAGGGAGGAAATGGAAAGCTAACTGACATTCAGGATTTTTTCTTTTTCCCCAAAATGTGAAGCTTTGTTAAACACCTCTCAGAAAAGACAAGTTTCCCCTCTTACTGGAACTGGAAAGTCTTCTTACTTTCTCTCACTAAACCTTATTTGTCCTAGTTTAAAGACAATATATGAAGCTTCCTTAGGGATGTTGCTGCTGATTTAGGAAAGATTTGCAAGCCCTGTGTCAATGAAGTCACTGCTATGTTGGGCACATGTCGAAAGTAAGTGGATGAGAAGATCTAATCTAGCTACTGGAAACAAAGAGAACATCCGGTCATCACTTATTTACAGGTGAAGAGAGGGAGTTTGGAGAGGTCAAGTGGCTTGTCCAAGGCCACACAGCAAGTGGTTAAGAAGACTCAAAGCTAGGTCCCCTGACTTTCACTCATTCTCTCATCCATTCCCTTAATGGACACTTACAGAGTATCCACAGCACACAAATTGTGCGAAGCACTACAGGGAATTCAGCATGCATGACACAGGCTCTCTGTTCCTTCTCATTCAATTTAACGCTGAATGTCAACTGCATTTTATGACCGAGATGAAGAGTTAGATTGGAGAGACCCTGTTTATCTGAAGAGATGAAATGAACAAAATTTAAAAGGCTGAATTAATATGAAGTATACAAGGTGACATGAGTCCTCAGGGTAATACAGTTAATGAGCCATAGCTTATTGGTAGCAACTAAAGAATATTCACACTCTAATCAGAATAGTAGCTCTGTTGAGTGAGGGTAAGTGACCTGAACTGTGCCTTTGATCTTAATCTTAGGGACAAAGAAGAGACAGAAACAGCAGCAGGGAACCAGCTTTCTAAACAAAGGAGTAAGGGAAAGACTAAGATAGAAAATTTGCTCCTATTCATTGACCAAAAAGGGGTGGGAGTTTTATCTTGTGGGCCCTCTAGTTCAAAGTGTTAGCTCTACAGAACCAGACTATCATGGGATTCCGACTGAATTAGAACTCCTACTGAAATCCCTTTAGGTTTAAAAAAAAAAAAGTATATGAAAAGTAAACAAAAATAAAATTATCTCTGTGAATCCTTTATTGCAGTGTTTATTGAACTGTTCTGAGATGTGATTCAGTGGATTCAGCTGTCAGATGTGGCTGGTGTGGCAGTCTCAGTAATCACGATCTCTTTCAACACTAAGAAACTGCATTCCAACCAAAAATCCAAACTGAGAGATGGATTTGTTGCTCCTTGTGTCTTTGGCTCCTAGAATCTCTGTAAGAACTCTCTCTCTGTTTGTCGTCCTTTCTGATGTACGGACTTGTACATCCCAGACTGCTGGGTGTACCACTGGTTTCCACAGACCTCAGATGCTATAAATTTGGGAGTTGCCATTTTTCATCCTTTTTCTGCCTAAATCTTCTTTGGACACAACGACTGGTCATTTCACTGCTACGCATTCCGTAATTTCATTATTCCGTAATTTCATTATGATTAAGTGGTCACAGTAAAAAGAACACCCTTGTCCAAGTCTTGTTGATACCGGGTAATGTACACAGTTAAGTGTATCCCTTTAAACACAGAAGAAGCTAATATCTGTTGTATACCATCTGTGACAGGAGAAAATAGCCTAAAAGAGAAGCAAGGGCCACAAGTGTGTCTTATCTTGTGTGAATTCCTCCTTTTCCAGTCACTACCAGGCAGAATATTAATATCCCTATCTCCTTTTCTAAGGGAACTTGTACTTGAAGTGAGGAAAAAGCAAGATTTGGCTTCATAGAAATACTGAGTTAATCCTTTCAAAAGCAAATGAAAAAAGGTTGACAATTTTAGTCCCATTTTTAAAAAATGTCTTCTTATGAATGCCTTCATTTTCTCAATGCACCACATGAGAGAACGTGGGTTTTTATAGGCCTTTGGGGTCAGGAAAAATGTGTGCCTGGAATAAAGCATGTCAGGCTTCCAAGCTGTAACTAAAGTCATCCACAGCTGTAGGGATCTTCTTAGGTTTTCAGAAACAGGTTTTCAGAAATTGTGTGTAGACTTACAGAGAGTAGCCTATAAATGTCCACTGCAGGTCTGCAAGGAGCAGCACATTCAATGAATGTAATTGGGCTGTAAATCCTATACAAGAAGGTCATAGCAATATTTCCACTTTATCTTCCCCCAAATCTCTGATGAACACAAAAATCAGACAAGTGTACATTCTTTGTTTGCTTTTGGGGTTTGAAGGATTTTTGCTATTTTAATTCTTGTTTAAACTAGTGCTTGAGGAACCTCTTCTGAGTTCAGTATTGGTCAAGCTTTGGGCTGAAACAAGCTGAATTAGGTCCTCTTTGCTAACATGCTTAGTTCCTCAGATTAGATACATTCTGTACACCTAAAAATTGTGCAAGTATGAGAAAAGGGCACTCGTGGTTGACCACAAAGCAGATTGGGTAAATTACCATAATGCAAGGTTACTAGGCAGAGTCTTCAGAGGTGACTGACCCGTTTTTCCTATATCTGGCCCTTCTCACTACCTTAGGACAATAGTACTGGAAAAAACTCAGGCTACAACAGCAGCAGACAGGCAAACCCATTGACTTCTTTCATATTCTAAACAGTCCCAGAGCATGGATGAGGCAGGAGCTTTGCTGATCACCCTGTCCACAACCGGCCCTCTCTCTTGTTCAACCATCTATAGTATAACTATGCAAAACACTCCTTGTGTTAACTTCATTTTTTTTTTAATTTTTTTTTTGCAGTATGCGGGCCTCTCACTGTTGTGGCCTCTCCCGCTGTGGAGCACAGGCTCGGGACGCGCAGGCTCAGTGGCCATGGCTCACGGGCCCAGCCGCTCCGCGGCATGTGGGATCTTCCCGGACCGGGGCACGAACCCGTGTCCCCTGCATCGGCAGGCGGACTCTCAACCACTGTGCCACCAGGGAAGCCCTTAACTTCATTTTCTAAATCCAGCTTGGGATGTGGGGTTCATGCGACGCAGTGAAGTCAGACAGACTGGATTCAGATTCTGAACTCAAGCACGCTGGACTCGCTGTGTACTCTGAGCAGGGTACTTGAACTCTCTGGGCTTTCACGGTCCCATCTGCAGCGCAGTTCGGTACAATCCCGTTCAGCAGGTATTTATGAAATGCCGCAGACTGTGCTGGGCGGACGGGTGGAATCCATATGGACCAGCCTTGACAAGTAGGGGGAAAAACACAGCAGGCATGTAAGGAGGCCGCAGAATCCCCACAGCACGTGTGCAGGGCCGAAGGCAAGTCATCTGGGTACCGTGACTCCTCGGGGCCCGGATACTTTTGCTGACGAAACCCACAATGGGCCATGAGGCAGGGAGGTCTCACATGGCATTTCCCAGCCCTCGAGAGGGATGGGTTGCTCTCCAGCTATGATGTTCCCTAGCGGCTCGTGGAACTGAACCAGACGGGCCCAGGAGGAAGCTACCAGGAGCTCTTGCCAAGTTTGGAAAAACTCAGACCTGGATCCTCCTCCAGAAACAACCACCCACTTCTCTTTTGAGAAGAAGAAAGGAGAGAGGGAACCTGAGGGCAAGGGAACTTGGCAAGTAGGCAGAGGGGACACTTAGCACGCTCTTTCCTTTCAGCGGCTGAGTCAGGGAACCCAGCAAAGCCTCGCAGAGAGAGAAAGGAAGTGGGGAGAAGGGCACAGTGTCCTGCAGGCAAGCGCTCTGGGGTTTGCTCTGCACAGCTGCTGTGAAACAGTCTGTCTTCTCATCGTCCAAACCCAGGATGAGGCCAGATTGGTGCTCAGATTCCTGAAAGCCTTGACGTGCCCCAAAATGATGCCCAAGAGAGCATCGGCACACAGGAGGGGCCCGTGAAATATGTGTTGACTCTATGAAGAAATGATTGAGACAGAAGTGACCCCAGTCCTCCGAGCTCCCCATTCTAGTGGGAACTCAGTCACATGTGATGCCAGAGAGCAAGCCAGGGCTGGGGGACGCAGGGCAGGAAGTTACCCCAGATCTAGGACACCAGATCTGGGAGGAAATGGTGTATCAAGTGTGACCCAGAAAAATGAGAAGTTAGACAAACAAAAAGCAAAAAACAAGGGTTGGGATGAAATGAATTCAGTAAAAAGAAAAAAAACATATTTCAGGCCAAAGGAATGGTTCAAAGATGGCAAACTGGCAGCGAATGAGTGGATTCCATCAGCAGAGATGTTTCATTCAGCCAGAGAGTTGGCTCATGTTTAGAAATTAGAATTTACTTTAAATACCCGCAATTACAGTTTCTCTTTAAAGGCACGAAGGAAGCCTGTAAAGACGCTGACAGCTGAAGGAGACGTGGTGCATTTAAAGCGTTGAAGATGTGCTGTGGCTAAAACGTAATGTGTAACCCGGAGAGTGGAGATACGATCCTGTCTTGAAGGCCTCTGAATGCCATTTTAAGCAGTTTGAACTTTAATGCAAGAAAAACAAAGAGCCACTGAATCGCTTTAAGTGAGTGAGTGACAGCTCATGTCTGTGTTCCAGGAAGGTCGCTCAGCTTGAAGTCTGCTGAGTGGAAGGAGTTGTGCAAGAGACCAGAGGTTAAGTGACCCATTAGAAGATAATTGCAGGAATCCAGGCAAGATGGGATATTTGCCTAGGCGTGGAAGGAGTGGGAAAGGGGATGGGGAGATTCTAGCAGCATCCATTCTCCCCTTCCTCATTCTTAACATTACCCTCCTTTGTTTAGGATGACGTTATGCCCAGTAAAACACCTCCCCGGATTCCGCTGTGCAGCCTTGTCAATTTCCCAGAACAGCTGTACCAGTCCTGGACTGTTTCCCTGCATGTTGTTTGTCGGGTGACAAAAATAAGTCTGTTTCTGATCAGTATGCATTCAATACACTGCATCTATCAGGAGACAGAACTGACAGAATTTAGTAGACATAGGAGGGTACTTACTTTGTAGAGCTGTAAGGATTTAGCATGTAGAGTACCTAACACTCTCCAAAATAGACGCTGGCAACAAACACTTATTTTATAATATTCTCTCTTCCTGTCCCTGATGAGAAGTAAGCTGACGTAGGTCAGAAACAAAACTTCTGGTCCTCCTTCTACATTTATTTAGTAACTAGCATGTGAAAGGCATCTTCCACATTGTACACACCAAGCATTTGATACTGACTCGCCAGCAATTTTAATAAATGTTTAAATATTACTTAGATATACAGAAAGTAATGTTTGTAGCAAATGTCCTCAGACACAAGTAAAATCCCAAATGGATTATTCAGGCTGATGTAGCTACAGAAGATAACTGTACCAGATTTTTTTTATTCTATTTTATTTAGCACTTCTAGCAATTTGATCAGTTTTGACTCATAGTCATGGGGAAAGCAGAAATGAACTTTATGTTTGAAGATTTTACTTTGGGTAATATCAGATCGTGGATGAGAATATTGAAAGCAGAAAGCAAACATAAGAAGGCCGCAGAGAAACAGCAAAGTAAACAATAAACTACATACAGTTTCCTCTCTTTCAATGCAGTTTTTTTATGTAAAGAGGGATAGAGGTAAATGCTTAGGTAAATGTGTCTTGATCTGCTTGATATCTGCTGAGAACAAAGTGAAATTAAGGCAAAAACCAATCAAAAAGTAGCTCTAGATATGATCTCAATTCTATTGGGAAAACAATTATGTATCTACGTGCGTAGTGAGGAAAGCCATACAAGAGGCCGGGAAGGAAATGTACTAGGAAGTGACCACATATTCTCATGGAATAATTTAGCTGCGTGTGTTTTGCTGTATTTCCAAGTTTTCTGTGATGGCATTTAGTACTTTTATAATCAAGAAAAAAGATGTTTATTAGAAAGCATATTGTGCATCATTCCTTTGACTTGACAAACAGAGTTGTTTATGGGTCTTAACTTAGCAAATCTATTCTTAAATTAATTTTTATTGGAGTATAGTTGCTTTACAATGTTGTGTTAGTTTCTGCTGTATAGCAAAGTCAATCAGCTATATATATATATATATATATATATATGTATATATATATCCCCTCTTTTCTGGATTTCCTTCCCATTTAGGTCACCACAGAGCACTGAATAGAGTTCCCTGTGCTATACAGTAGGTTCTCATTCGTTATCTGTTTTATACATAGTATCAATAGTGTATGTGTCAATCCCAATCTCCCAATTGCTCCCACCCCCCTTTTCCCCCTTGGTATCCATATGTTTGTTCTCTACGTCTGTGTCTCTATTTCTGCTTTGCAAATAAGATCATCTATACCATTTTTAACTTAGCAAGTCTTTGGAGTGGCTCCAGTCTCTGTGGATGTTTATCCCCTTTCACAGGAGTATGAAGAAGGGGAAATAATATGAAGTGTGGATGAAGTAACACAGTCGGGGGACAAGAACAGAACCATGGACAGAAGCACCCAACAATATTAACTTTGAAAATTTATATTAATAAACCAACAAGTGCTTTGAGTTTGAACTTCTAAAATTATTTTGATATATACAAGTCCATTAAACACAATACAACAGGATTGTACTGTAAACAGATGTGATGAATAGGGTTTGTGCTTTGTCTCGCCACACTTAATAGTATACGAATGCTCTTTGGGAACGGGGGAAATCTAGTCAACTATAAATAAAGGGAACTATGATGCCCTCAAACCAAAGCTCATTCAAATCAATTGGATGAGCAATTCTGTCCTAGAAATTTGACCCTTTGCGGTTAGCTAATCTCATTTACCAGAGAAAAATACATTAGTTGAAAAACTAAATTGGCTTCTAAAAAGAAATGTGATCTTCCAAGCATATCTGGTAAGATGTATTTTACTCAGGTATTTGGGGAAAGGGGGTGTCTTTGGGCAAAGAGATTTGATGACTTATTATTTCCAAAGAAAAGAACTGTTCCTCCAGTGGGAAGAAACTCAATGATACTAATTGATGAGCAAAATATTAAAGGTTAAAGAAATAGAGCTAAGTAAATTTTCTTTCCTTGGGTAATAGAATAAGAATAAAGGAAAGGACATGGGGTTAAGAAACCTTAGGGGCAAAGCAAATCAAGTTGGTTGACTGGTTGACAGAAGTTTGCTTTTGACCTCTCAAAAAAAAAAAAAAGGCATGCTAAGGCAGTGAGCTAAGAAAGTGAATTGTTATGTGCATGGCTACGGTGTGATGTCCTTGCAGTGTTGAAAGTAAGAGGAGTATCTGAAAGTCAGGACAGTACACAGGGGCTATAAAAGCAAGAGGTGCAACAAAACGCAGGATGATGAAGTGAAAGGAGAGTTAGACAGAAGCACAGCCGTCCAAGAGGCAGTGTAAAGTCAGATGCCATCAAACTTTACCACGAGGAGATAAAAGAAAAGGCCAACGTTGATAACAAAAGACAAACTGTACTATCCGAAGAGAAATGGGGAAGATCGAAGTCACATGTCCTCATGTGAATATCTGGATGGTTCCCAGATACACTTAGCTTAAGCAGGATTGCGTGATCTCTGAGTTCTTCCCCCCTCTGCTTGGCAAAAAATGATGGAAGGTTGTCTCCAATTTTGACTTGATTTCCTTTTTTGCAACAATAAGGCAGGTTGTTTACATGCAGGAGGGGGAAGAAAAATAAGGAGCAAAAACAAACATGCTATTAATTTGGAAAACAGAAATGTAATTCTAATGATCAAGCAATCTTGCTTGCTAACAGAGCAATTTCCTGAACACTGTGATAAAGAACAAAATGTATAGAAATTGATTCTTTAAACATTGGATTTTTAGCAAACCCTCTTATTTGGTGAGGTCTTTCTTGAAACAAAGCTGACCTTCTTTTGTTTTAGGTCACACCAGAGAATTTCCACTGAAAATGCCTAACTGTTGCTCTTACCAAAATGGTTTTCATTCTGTGACATTATTTTGTTTCCACCCCAACTGCTATACTGCAAATCCTTTTCTGGTACTAACCACCCCACAAGTTAAGGGCTTAGTCCTCCACAAGACTGACTCCACTTCAGAGGCCAGCCACACTTTTGGGGTTCCCAGGCCACCCATATTTCTGACTGCCTGGTTACAAATGGGGGGATTCCCATGACCTTCTCAGGTTCGATAATCCACTGGGATGGCTCACAGAACTCAGGGAAATGCAATACTTAGCGTTATCATTTTACTATAAAGGATATAGATCGGGACCAGCCAAATGAAGCGACTCACAGAGCAAGGTCTAGGAGGACCCTCAAGGCAGAGCTTCTGTGCCCGCTGCCCATCGAATCGAGGTGCATCACCTTCCTGGCACATCAATGTGTTCACCAACCCGGAAGCTCCACTAAGCTTTGGTGCCCAGAGCTTCCATTATATAGGCCTGATTAATGAAAGCACTGGCCACGTGACTGAACTCAATCTCCAGTCCCCCTTCCCTCCATGGAGGTCAGGCTGGCTCAAAGTCCCAATTCTCTATAATCTTGTGGTTGCTCTTTCTGGAGACCACCCCCATCCTGAAGGCATCTAGGGAATGGCCAAGGGTTACCTTATTAGCATAAACTCAGGTGTGATCCGGGGGGCTCATGAAGACCAAAAGCACTTCTATCACTTAGGAAACCCCAAGGGTTCTAGAAGCTTCCTGTCAGGGACTGGGGACAAAGACAAGACAAATTCCTTTTAAGCAACAGACATATTAAACCAAGAACTGAAAACTGACACAAAAACAACAGACATTTGCAGGACAAATAGAAAATTCTGTGGTTCTCGTTTACAGTATACATTTGAAGGATGAGAATGACAAGTCTGGTATAAATCACACAAAGTTTTTGTGACTTGAACATATATCACAGTAAGAAAACATCAATCCTATCCCAAAGGAGGGTTGGCTTGAGCAAAAAACAAAGGCAAAATCGGGTTCTTTTCAATACACTCACTCACTTTTTATTTCAATGCTCTCCATTTCCCTAAGTGTCAGGCTCGCTTGTAGTTCTCTGTTGAATATTTCTTCCAAAGTGTTAACTTCAATAAACATTTATTCGGCACCCCCAATGTACAAAGACTGTCATAACTAGGTCCCTGTCCTCACAAACCTGTCAGTCCAAAGGAGGTGACAATTATGTTAACAATTAAGCAGCATGACAAAGGTAAAAACAAAGGACTTTGGGAGCGTTTGAAGCATAAGCATTTTTGAGAGAAATCTTGGAGGTGGCTAGGAGGAGGCAGCACTTCCAAATGGTCTTGAAGAATGAGTGGGATTTCAGTACAAGACGGAAAGGCAAGAACTTTCCCAGCTGAGTGAAGGGGCAGAGAGACCCAGAAGCTTAAAACCCTGTTTAGTGAACCCAGGTGGCTGCAACAAAATGCACGTGGCTGAAAAGGTGGTTGAGGCCGTATCGGGGGGGCTTTAAATTTTGAGCTGATGAGTTTGAATGTTATTCTTCGGGCAATGGAGAGCCACGGAAGGTTGTTGAAGAAGATGCTTCACTGTGCCTCAGATTACTCTTCTCTAAGTCCTTCGGAAGCTTACAGACAAAAACTGAACCAATGAAAAGATTATTGAAATAGTCCAGACAACAAATCACAAAGAACCATGGTACTGAAGAATGAAAGAAATACCAGAAAAGAGAACCAACAGAATTAAGGAATGGATTGTGGGAGCAGAAACAGGAGGAACTGAAGACAATTTCCAAATGTCTAGCCTGTCTGCCTGGGAATGTGGTGTCATTGAAAGAAATGAGGAAATGTCTTAGTCTGCTCAGGCTGCTATAATAAAACACCATAAACTGGGTGGTATCAACAGCATTTATTTCTCACAGTCCTGGAAGCTGGGAAGTCCAAGATTTAGGTGCCAGCCAGTTCAGTTCCTGGGAGGGCTCTCTTTCTGGCCTGCCAATAGCTAAGCTGTCTTCTTGCTGTGTCCTCACAAGGCAGAGGAAGAGAGGAAGCAAGCGCTCCAGATCAGTAACAACTAGCACCATTTACCATAATTCTAAAACCTGGCATTGCACTCAGCCCAAACATCCTCACCCTGACCCCCAAGGTATCCCTGACCTGGTTCCTGCCTCTTTCTTCAATATCACTTATTATCACTTCATTTCGCTCTCTTCATTCAATAATATTGAGATACATATAATTCATGGATAGGTCACAATGTTTTAAGGTTCCCTATCCTCACGTATGCTGTTCCTTGTCTAGAGTGCTCTTTTCATACCCTAGTCTTCATTTTCTTAATGGTACCCCTCTTTCAAGGTTCAGTTCAGACATCATCTTTTCATAAAACTTTGCTGGGACATATCCCATAAGCTGAATTGAAATGTCATCAAATGTCATCATAGGATATACTGCACCCTAAAGTGGTCATTGATTCACTTGTCTGCTTTTTCCACTGGATTGTTAGTCCTTGAGAGCAGGGATTGTTTCGTTCTGCTTTCTATCTCCAACACCTAATAGTATACAGCAGATGACTGCCTGTAAGAAAGAAAACAACAACCCAAAAGCGTGCCCAGTTAATTAACTGACTTCTCGGTACTCAAACATTCATGGGTGATTAATGTACAAAACAGCACCCTCAAATGTTCTGCTCCTCTTTCCCTCGTGCTACACTTGTTATTTAAGGGCCTATTTAAAGGGGCTGTGTCTAGACTAGCCAAAGAAGGCAAGAACAAAAATTATAAATGTAAATCTCTCAATTTCTCTCAAGTAACATGATCTATTTTTAAAGCAACCCTGTGGACCATTCCCACAGGGTTTAATTCTTCAATCTAAAACCTAACATTTTTTGGGCACCTACTGTATATGAGGAATTAGATGAATTAAAACAAAAAAACTGCTCTCAAAGACCTTACACTCCAGGAGTGGAAACTGACATGTAACTCAACAAGACTGAGGATTCATCTCAACGATAAAAGTGTTGGCGGAGAGAGGGATTATCTCCCGAGTTTGGTGTTCTGGAGGTGCTCACAACTGAAGGATGGGCATTCTGAGAAGGGGAACCAAATGCTTTATCTCACAAACTAGAGTATAAGTTCACTGAAGGCAGAGACTGTCTGTTACTTCTTTGTATAGTTCATAGTACATAGTAAATTTTCAACAATTGTATTTTGGTTAATTGCCCAAGACCGTTCTGCTTGATAAGCCTAGGTGATTTAAAATTTGAAAAACTGGAGGCATCCCAGGAAAGAGGAGTCAGTGGAACAATAATAAGTAATATCTCTTCACAAGTAATTTTAATTGAGTCCTCACTGCCATGAGGACAATCTGACTCATCTTGTAAGTAGAGATTACCTCTTTTTGCTCTTTAATTGTTTTCGAGCATGAATGAGCTCGTGGATAGGTCACACGAAGTTTTGAAGTTACTATTATCATAAAATATGACTCTTTCCTCTAGATATATTTTCAATTTGTTTTATGAGCTCTGTGAAAAATGGTGCAAATTCAGGAAGCTATTTCATTCCTCTACAAAGTTCTGAGCAAAATAATAGACTGGGAGAGGGGTCTCTGTATGTATCCATCCATCAGCTGATAGATTATAGAATGAAAAAGGACAAACATTGATATTACTCTCATTTTTTCTGTTTTCTTAATGAGGAGAATTAGGTTTTTCTAAAGACATAGCTTATTGATGTAGAACGTGTTCATGTAGAACAAATCATTTCCGTTAAGTCCTCCAGATAGTGAGAGTCGAAAAGAAAAATCTAGTTATAGTCCCTTAAATGTTCTCCATAGGTCACCTTACCAAAATGAAATATTTTGTAAATATGGTCATTTTCATACATGCAACGCTTGACGATACACATGTACATCCATCACATCACACTCATCAGAGAGCCATCAGTAGATACTGAAATACTGTTTACTGGTTGTCAAATTAAGGATGCAGTCATTTGAAATAGCACCTACACAGTTTTCACATATCTTCACTCTATTACAGTATATAACTTAAAATTCCCGACTATCGCTCAATTCAATCAACAGTCCATCAAAAACTATTAAAAGTGTCTATTGATTTCCAGGCACCATTTTAAAATGATTTGCCAAGAGTCCGTTATCTTAAAAGCATGTGAGGAGCTGCCCCAGCATGTTCTCCATCAGCCTCCTCCAGGACAACCGTGATCATTAAGTACCCTCCAAGGATGGGGACAATGCCATTGGTACCTCTTCAAGCACCAAGCTTCTCCACAACAGATGGGTTTGCACCAAGATGGGTCTAACATTTCTACATGTTCCTTAGACAGCTGTGTTTGACTCTGGAAAGAGTAATGTTCATTTTTAGGCCCACATTTCCTGAGAGATTCATAGAACTAATTTATTTCAAAAGTCAGTGGGACCCTCCTACAGAGCAAGTGGTCCATTAATCCTTGATTTAGTCACAGAACCTACAGAGATCTTAGAGATTACTCAGGCAAGGCTTCCCAACTTTCTTTGATGCTCAAACCCCTTTTGCACTAATATGCTATCTTGAGAACTCCCTTAGTAATTTAAAACTCTCATCATTTCTGCCTGGCATATAATAAAGGAGTAACTTAAACATATATATATATATATATATATATATATTCATTTAAAAAATATTCATTAGGGTCTTCCTAAATGCTATGCACTGTGCTAGATGCTAGGAAGGCAGAAGAGAGCAAGTCGTACATGGACCCTGTGCAAGGAGTCTGTCGTCTGGCTATGGAGTCAGACAATTTAATCACAAATATTACAATAGGGCTTCCCTGGTGGCGCAGTGGTTAAGAATCCGTCTGCCAATGCAGGGGACACGGGTTCCAGCACTGGTCCAGGAACACTGCACATGCCGTGGAGCAACTAAGCCCATGCACCATAACTACTGAGCCTGTGCTCTAGAGCCCACGAGCCACAACCACTGAAGCCCCACACAAGCCTAGGGCTTGTGCTCCACAGCAAGAGAAGCTACCACAATGAAAAGTCCACTCACCACAATGAAGAGTAGCCCCCGCTCGCTGCAACTAGAGAAAGCCAGTGCGCAGCAACGAAGACCCAACACAGCCAAAAAAAAAAAAAAAAAAGAAAAAAAGAATATTACAATAAAGTGTGTTAAATGCTCTGGTAGCATTTAAAATAACTGCTCTACTTTCGATCTCTCTGCTCAAGTTAAAACGGTGTTTCCAGTGTTTTCCCTTGGATGCCACATAGGCACCTCACAATCAACATGTTAAAACAGCAAGTGGATGGGGAGAAGGGATTAATTAGCAGTAAGGGATTAACATACACACACTACTATATATAAAATAGATAATCAACAAGACCTACTTTATAACGCGGGGAACTCTACTCAATATTCTATAATAACTTGTAAGGGAAAAGAATCTGAAAAAAAATGGATATGTGTATAACTGAACCACTTTGCTGTACACCTGAAACTAACACAACATTGTAAATCAGTTATACTCCAATATATGGATAAAATAAAAATTAAATTTAAAAAAGCAAGTGGAATGTTGTAAAACAACTATACTTCAATTAAAAAAATAAAATGAAAATTAAAAAAAACAAGCTGTCTTCCTCCTTCCCTGTCCCCCGTGTTCCCTTTGTTTAACAACATCTTCTCCACCTGGTCAAACCAGTATAAACTACAGTCTTTCAGCCTTTTCCTGATCTCTCAACTCCTATACTGACCTGTCCCCAAGACGTCACTCTACAAACAGTCTCAAAGAAGTTATTTTAAGAAAAAAAATATATAACAGTATATTGTTAATTTAAGGCAATTTTAATATATTTAAATATATTGATGATTTTTAAAACTCTCCCCCATTTAAAAAGTGATGCATGTTGATTTTACATTAATTGCAAAACAAAGGCAAAACTACATACCAAATTTGCTTTGGGTACCAAATGTACATTAAAAATTGGCCATATGTTATAGTATCAAAAATAGATAGGGCTTCCCTGGTGGCGCAGTGGCTGAGAGTCTGCCTGCCGACGCAGGGGACGCAGGTTCGTGCCCCGGTCCGGGAAGATCCCACATGCCGCGGAGCGGCTGGGCCCGTGAGCCATGGCCGCTAAGCCTGCGCGTCCGGAGCCTGTGCTCCGCAACGGGAGAGGCCACAACAGTGAGAGGCCCGCGTACCGCAAAAGAAAAAAAAAAAAAAGAGACAATTGCTTTCATGATATGATTGCATTTTTGTGCTAAAATGTTTTAAAACCTTTAAAAAAATCAGTAGGATCTTTAAAAAAAAAAAACTTAGAGTCTTATCTTCTCATCTAACAGACAAAAAACAATGACTCAGAGTGGTAATGCAGGTTGTCTATGATCACAAGGACAGCGAGAAAAAGGCAAACCTCCCATCTCCTGACGAATCTCCAGGGAACCCCTTCAGTATTGAACTCAGGGAACATCCCCAGATATCATTATGATTGCTAAAGTGAAATTCAAACCAGCTCATCAACTGGATACCCCACCTAAGGCACAGTATTACAAGCATGCATTTATTTGTAAAGGTTTCTCATAATAGACACCGCATTATTCTACAACAAAATCACACATTAAATATCAGGCATAACCCAACAGAAGTCTTTTCTTCTATCACTGAAGGTTTTAGAGCAGAGGTTGAAAATTGACATCCATGGGCTGGATTCAGCCCTGGATGTATTTGTTTGGCAAACAGTAATATTATTTTTAATTAACAGTTTTAATTTAAGAAATTTTAACCAACAATCAGAAAATTTTCCCATTAAAGAAGAATCATAGTGTGTCCACACTGGTACCATATTTCCACATGGCAACAATCATTAAAGCTGAGCAGCTGCTCTGCCTTGACACAGGCGTTCTCTGCTTTACCAGAGTTCCCATCCCTTCTCACTGTGGCCAATTCCAGCTGGCTCCTCTCATTTCTGTTTCTTGCCTGGTCCCTAGGACATCTGAATGTGCAACATGCGTTTTAGAGCCTTAGTCCATGCTTTAAAAGATACAGTATGAAAGATTCAAAGGCATTTGAAGGATGAAGTGTTTGAGGGAAAGTAAACCATTAAACGTACACCAGAAACAGTAACTTGTTCAGGGTTTTCATATGCATGTGATTGACTTATTGATATATTGCCTCTATAACACTGGCAAGACCTAGGTCAAGAATATAAATAGAAAGACCTTGGCCACAGCCTACCTCCTTTCACTTCCCACCCCCAGCTCCGGCCCACATTGCAAGGGGCCTCTCGTGCACACGTGTGAACAACCGGCTTTAAGTCCAAGGTCTGGTGACAGCCCATACTTTACGTACAAGCAGCCATGTCTTGGCCCTACAAGTGGATGGACCCTGGTGAGAGGCCCATGCACACCATGCACACCATGGAAGTGAGCTAAGGGCCCTTTGAGGAGAGAATTCCAGGATTCCAGAACAGGAGGGAGGATCTGGGTGGGTACAACCCTTCAACCAATGAATCCTCACACCCCAGAGAGGAGAACAGCTGAAGGAAGGTTATTACATTGTTCTCCAGACATTTGGATCTTTGCCAACCTGATAGGTGAGAAACCTAACCTCTGGATAGTTTTAATTGACATTTCTCTTACTATGAATGAAGTTGAGCAACCTCGACTTCTTTGGAAAGTAAATCATTCACAAGCCCAGGACCACTATCAGCAATACCGTCAACTTGAGATTACCTGGGATACTGGGTGGAGGCGGTCATTTTTCAAATTGTCAAATACTGTATAGGATGATACTGTTATTGTATCTGTTAACGTATTTTACTACTTTACGATTCTATTTTTTTCTCCAAAAATGTTTAAAAGAATGCAAAAGAAAAACTAAGCATAGGAGAACTGGATATCACATAAAATGCTTACTCCTCCCAAAATGGCCAAGAGTTTCTGCTTCTTAATATATTATTAATGTAACGGTACCCAAGTTGGGGAAAGACACAGTTCAAAGCAAATGTTCCTCCTTCCCCTCCCCTCTCTTAGAGACAAAGACCTAAATAAATGGAGAGGTGTATTGTGTTCATGATTTGGAAAATCCTATACTTTTAAGATTAAAAATCTGATCTCTCCAAACTGATCTGTACATCCAGTATAATCCCAACCAAAATCCCAGCAGGATTTTTTTTATAGAAAGCAACAAGCTGATTCTAAAATT
Source organism: Phocoena sinus (assembly GCF_008692025.1). Lineage (NCBI taxonomy): Eukaryota > Metazoa > Chordata > Mammalia > Artiodactyla > Phocoenidae > Phocoena > Phocoena sinus. The sequence goes on from NC_045763.1 coordinate 177,053,025, forward strand.
TATGTGTAAGGACAAAAGATTTAGAATAACCAAAATACTTTTTGAAAAGAGGACAAAGTTAGAGAACACACACTACCTGATGTTAAGACTTACTATAAAAATTACAATAATCAAGAGAGTGTGGTATTGGTGAAAGGATAAAGACATAGATTATTGGAACAAAAGTGGACACAAACGTGATCAACAGATTTTCAACCAAGGGGCAAAGGCAACTTAATGGAAAAGATATAGTCTTTTCAACAAATTGTATTGTGACAAATTGGACATCCATACACAAAAATAAAAATAAATTTCAATCCATACTTGTGTGTTTGCAAAAATTAACTCATTATGAATTATAGACCTAAATGCAAAACCCCAAACTGAAACTTCTAAAAGCAAAGGTAGGAGAAGATATTTGTGATCCTGTGTTAGGCAAACTTTTCTTAGATATGACACCAAAAGCACAATCCATAAAAGTAAACTGATAAATTGGACTCCATCAAAAATCAAAACCTTCTGCTCTTCGAAAGACACTATTAAGAGAATGAAAACATGAGCCACAGACTGGGAGACAATATTGGTGAAACATGTATCTGATCAAGGACTTGTATCTAAAATACATAAAGAAAACAAATAAAATAAAATACATAAAGAAGTGTCAAAAATATGAACAATCCAATTTTTCTAAATGGGAAAAATGTTTGAACAGACGTTCACAAAGGAAGATATACAAATGGCAAATAAGCACATGAAAAGTTGCACTATTAGTTATTAGATAAAAGCAAATTAAAACCACATTGAGATCTCACTACACACCTATAAAAATGGTTAAAATAAAAATAAATAAATAAAATAACAGTAGGAAGTGCTGGCAAGGATGTGGAGAACTGGAATATGCACACATTGCTGATGAGAATGCAAAAGAGTAATCACTTTGGAAAATGGGCTGGCATTTCCTTATAAAGATAAACATACACTTATCATATGACCCAGGATTCCTATTTCTTAGGTGTTTATTTTCCAGGTGAAATGAAAACTTCTGTCCACACAATAGCCTGTGCATGAATGTTTACAGTGGTTTTATTCATAATCACCAAACCTAGAAACAGCTTAAACATTTTTCAACTGGTGAGTGGATTAGCAGACTGGGGTACCTCCATACGATAGAATACCACGCAGCAGTACAAAGGGACAAAGCGCTGATACACACAGTACTGATGAATCTCAGATGCAAGAAGTTACACTCGAATGGCTACACACTGTATGAATCATACATATGATTCCATTTCTGTAACACTCTGTAAAAGGCAAAATTAAAGGAACAGATCACTGATCGGTGATCTAAAGGGGTGAGTGGTGGAGAGAAGGACTGACTATAAGAGGGCGGTAGGAAATTTGGGGAAATTATGCAACTGTTCTGTATCTTGATTGTAGGGGTCACACAACACTATAAATTTGTCAAAACTCATAGAAATGCACACGAAAAAGGCTAAAGTTTACTTATGTAAATCACACTTCAATTTTAAAAATAAAACAAAACACTGAATACACCTTACCTTGTCCAGTCCAGCCCTTGGTGATCTGTACCCGCCAACCCCTAGGGCCCATTTCACACCATTCCCCTTAACTCCTTATCTGATTTCACGTCCTCAATCACAGCAAGTTTAGGGTCTTGTTATTAAGTGCTTCTCCTGCCTGTAATAGACCACGTTCCCTTCTGTTGACTTTGCATGGCTCTGTCCTTCTGGTCATTTGGATCTCGGTTTAAATGCCACCTCCTGAGAAAGGCCTTCCCTGACCACCCAATGACTGCTATTATCTATGTTCCTGTTTTAATTTTTCTGTATTGTACTTATCATGCTCCAGTGTTTTTATCATTTATTTACTGGTATATTTACTGTCTCCTCTGCTAGAATATGCTCTATGAACATTCAAGGGTCATATTTTTCCATGTACGGCTTCTAGATTGAATACAGCAACAAAAAAATAAACATGTTGATTATATGGTTGGTTGCATACTTAAGAGAGCAAGGATATCTTCTATGTCGTTCACCACAACATCCCCAGAAAATGGAAAGTCTCTGTCACACAGTGGGAACTCAGCTGCTAGACTTTGATAAAGGATGACTGTTTCAGTGCCTGCTGTTTCCCTATGGTCACGCTTATAGGCCCAAACCGAAGAACTAAATTATGACGCAACTTGGTCCGACTAGCCTGTCATTCCAGGTCTCTGTGCTCTGATATTTCTTTTAACCTATGGCATTCGGCCTCTCAATCTGGCAGCAGCCTGCTGGTGACTAAAGCACGTTGTGGAAATTAACAGCTGCACCACTGATTCCAAGGCCATGCCAGGGGTGTTCCCCGGCAGGTGCCAAGTTTAAATATAGGCTACAAGGGCATGCTCTCTTGCTGGTGTGATGTGGGATCCCAGAAAACTGTGAACATTGGACCGCAAAGGACACTGACCAAGTGCCTCTTCAGTGACATCTATGCTTATTACCACCAAGGCATAACCCAAAGGGTTTCTCTTTCTCAGACCATCACTTCTGCTGCTTTTATAACAGTAGAAGGTAAAGAAATTTCTAGGCATTCCATGTAAATTGTATAGAACTATTCTATTCCTCTGCCCCTATTGACTTTAGATACCCCCAATATCTTATTTCAACATCCATAAATTATATATGGCCTTTTTAAACTAATTTTCTAATTTCCTCATCTTGCTAATAGCTCAAAAAAGAAAGTTCTTTCATCGGATTGTAAAACTTCCACAAAATAGCCCTTCTCTAACGGAGCTGCTGTTCAGAAAACCCACTGCCCACACTGCTTGGTGAAATGCTTAGGAAATTTAAAGTAAAATTTGAATATGCTTCTCTGTCTGATATGAACTTGAAAACAGAAAGTCCAACTCAATTCAACAAACTAGATGGTCAGTTCAGGTATGGAGGATTCACACTGTCCTGAAAATTGCCAAGGAAATAGCTTCTTCAAGTTCCCTTAGTAATGCATTCGTTTTCTCTCAGTCTCAGAACTGAAGATTGAAGAATGTAGCAAAGGTGTATGAAACTCGCATGGCATTATGTGGTGTTTTGCAGTTTAAAATAAATAAAACTTCGTTAGGGACTTAGGATAAGTGACTAACTATAAGACGAAGTGGAAAAAACAGGATACAAAATGGTCTATGTATTTTTTCTTAAAAAATGTTAGTGGTCATCTCTAGGTAGTAGAATGACGCATTGCTTTTCTTTTGTTCTTTATACTGCTTACTGTTTTAGTTAAAAAAAATTCTGCAGTGAACATGTACTATTTCACAATTTAAAAAACTATTTTTAAATGCCTTAACATAGTTCAGTAAGAGCTCACACATCCTGTAAGCATGAACATCCTCATGGTACAAACAAAAAATTGCTTAAGTGGTACAGGTAGCAACTTGCCCCAAAAGTCTGAATTTTCTTTATATTTGCCAACTTTGCAATGAATCCTTCTGCCAGCTCCACCCTGATATGCTAGAGGAAGGAAGTGGGGTTATAAAAAAGGTTGAAGGAAGAAGAGAAGTGGGGGAGAACATATATTTTATTCATGATTCTGACACGCTGTAACTGAGTCAGTGGTAAATGCCCATCACAGCCCTTTTGAGATCAGCGTGTGAGTCACGAACTGTCCCAGGGATGAGAATGCTCCCAGTAGTTTGGTTTTGGTGATAAAGATTCCAACCACTTGCTCTAACGTTAAAGGAAAGCAAAAGGAACACACGTCACTGGCTGTTAACTTACCGACAGCAGCTACTATGATTCATTATTTTGGCAAACATATTAGAGATACTGATGTTTTATTTAGAAGTTTTGTACAATTTAGCAATGTGCAGAGGTCACATTTCACAGGGCTTCACCAGGGGTACATCACGTAGGTTTTGCAAATGTATCCAGATCAATAATGTATGACTCTCTTAATTTAAGCATAGAATAAAAAAAAATTCAACTTCCTTAATTTTTGTTGTTGTATTAATCTGGGAGCTACCAGTGGAAAAATAATGAACCTTAGCACGTTTATTAATCTGATTCACCTATCTGTATCCGCTAATTGCAAAGCATTTCTAACTACAAACGTCAATTCTTAAAGGAAATTATGAATTCTTTACCACTGTACTCCACATGGATTAGGAAAAAAATATGCAATAGCTACTGGCTTTGAAGAAAGACAGTCTCTTTTTTTATTCTCCTTTCTTCTTTTTTTCTGAGAAAAATATAACCCTACAAAGAGTAAACAATGACATCAAAGCTTTGATCACTACGAAGATTGGTAAGTGTATTACCCTGTTCTGACTAGAATTTCCTGTGTATTGAATTTTTATAAAACTGTGCGTGTGTGTTTGCTGAGGACCTATTAGGTCAATTTCACATGAATCTTACTTTTTTTTTTTACTGACCATAAAGAAAATACTAATACTGAAAAACCTATTAGAATTTTTAGGTAAACTGCCAAGTATTACAAATTTTCTTCCGTCAGAAATTTTAATCGTGAGGGTCCACACAGGTACTGTGGTAGTAATTCAAGGTACTTGATTAATATAATCATATGTAATTACTTTTTCTTATTATAAAAATAATCTATGCTTATAAAACATTCAAACAAGGCATAATGTAAACTGGAAACATAAAGTCCCACTCTGCCAAATTACACTTGCCATTGACAATATTATGCTCATTTTGAACAGTAAATCTTTTTGAGGGGCTTCCCTGGTGGCGCAGTGGTTGAGAATCTGCCTGCCAATGTAGGGGACACGAGTTAGAGCCCTGGTCTGGGAAGATCCCACATGCTGCGGAACAACTAAGCCCGTGCGCCACAGATACTGAGCCTGCGCTCTAGAGCCCACAAGCCACACGTGCCACAACTACTGAAGCCCACGTGCCACAACTACTGAAGCCCACACGCCTAGACCCCGTGCTCCGCAACAAGAGAAGTCACGAAAATGAGAAGCCCGCGCACCGCAACGAAGAGTAGCCCCTGCTCGCCACAACTAGAGAAAACCTGCGCACAGCAATGAAGACCCAACGCAGCCAAAATTAAATAAATTTTTAAAATTAAAAAAAAAAACCTTTTTGAGAGCACAGAGTCAAATAGTTAAAGCTGGCCTTCTGACTGCTGCCTCTACCGACTCAGCAGGTAACCTTGAACATGTCAAGAACAGGTCATCTGTTTGTCAGAGGAAGCAAGTAATTCATCCTTTACTCATGCAGTCAACAAATATATACGTACAGAGGACCCTGTGAAGAGCATTAGGAATCTCTCCGCAAACTGTCTACCATTGTTGCAATATTATCCTTAGAAATTCATATGAGAGCATATAAGCCATTTTCCCCTAAAAAAACAGAACCCACCACCAACAACCCACTTATTTGATAATTACTGTGTACCCAGCACTAGACTAAACACTTCTGTGTATGGTGTTCTATTTAATATTCACATTAACTCCATGGACTAGAGGCTGTTATTATCCCCACATTATAGCTGAGGACACGGGGTGACGTGACTCGCCCAGACCCAGGTCACGGCACGTGGGTGAGAAGCACAGCACCATTTCTGCTGCAGGCCTGTCCTCCCCACCGCAGCGCCGGGTGGCCCCGGTGGACACACACTTTCAGGAGGAGACAACGAAGCCTGTCCATTCTGAGCATTTCATGGAAGTGAGTGATTCGAGGGGTGCGCGGTGACGTCCAGAGTGAGGGGGTGGAGGGGACACGGCAAATGGTCGGCTGGAGAAACAGGATGACTCTGGGCCTCCTAGGGAAAGGAGGCTCTGAGAGGAGGGGAGAAAGCAGATAAGAGATGACTCAAAAATACTTAACCTGGGGCTTCCCTGGTGGCGCAGTGGTTGAGAGTCCGCCTGCCGATGCAGGGGACATGGGTTTGTGCCCGGGTCCGGGAGGATCCCACATGCCGCGGAGCGGCTGGGCCCGTGAGCCATGGCCGCTGAGCCTGCGCGTCCGGAGCCTGTGCTCCGCAACATGAGAGGCCACAACAGTGAGAGGCCCACGTACCACAAAAAAAAAAAAAAAAAATGTAAATCAAGTGAAAATTTCAGTTCCTCAGTCACATTAGCCACATTTCTCGTGCTCTCCAGCCATATGTGACTGGTGGTTACCCTACTGGAGAGCCCAGATATAGAGCATTCCCATCACCTTAGAAATTTCTACTGGACAGCATCGGTCTAGATGTAAACCCACAGAGTAAGAGACCATTATGTTCATACAGGTAATAACCTAATGAAAGGGGAGAAATAATAAAAGAAGGCAGTTTAAGAGTAAAAAGAGCAACTTAATAATCTATATTTGTTGAAGAACAAGAAATGCTAAACAGACAAGGTCACTAAGTAATATTATTAAATTGCTATCAAGAGAAAGCTAATTTGTAGTTGTGAATATACTATTAGTCGCTATACCTATTACGCTTACTAGAGTTGAAAACTAAATGAAATCAGTAATATGAACAGGAAAACAATTTTTCAAACTGCAAAAATTATGCCAGTGTGTTAAGGAGGCAAGGTAGATCAAGTTGATTGTTAAACAGTGAGAGCCACAGGCTGAGAATCTGGAGACGAAAACTCTCATAAGTGATGGTATGAAAGCACTAGATTGGTTGACACAATCCCAATGATGTGATAATGAGACAGAGAAATGAAAGAAGAAAATTTGCAATGAGGAAGCTGTGAAAATGAACGAGGTTGCATTTGGTAAGTGGGCATCCAGTACAGCGTGCTGCTGGTGATACATTGTGAATTTTGCAAACATATTTTGAAAAAGAAGCTGCAGGATGTAAAATTTGTCATATTCATTTTTGCACAATACTATAAGGAAATTTCTGAAATGAAGAAAACACTGTTTCCACCCCCTCTAGAGAAAGACATGTGACCACAAAGGCTCTTATTACTGGGCAGCTCTTTTGTCGGACGTGAGGCTGTGTCCTCTACTTGGATACGTCATCTTGACAGTCATTCCCTGACTGGCTCAGAAACGCATTGACTCACCAGTGCATCACGTTCCTGGAGGCTGTGCTAAGTCCATGTGTACAAAATGAACTTGTTCAAGCAACACTAGCGTCTTACGGTGAGTTACTTCAATTATTACTTAGTTTTGTAAACGTTCGTAGCTCATCAATAAACCTAGTGCCAGAAAAGTCACCAAGTGGCACAAGATCCGTTGCACCTATGAGAGTTCATAGGCTGAAAGCCCGTAAATAGAGGAACTTCCCTATCGTTAACCTATGTTGCCCATGAGAATATGGAGACTCAGAGATTTTCAGTTGCCTGAGGTCAGGCAATAAGCTAGAGGAGAAGCCAGGGGTGGGCTCTGGGTTTAGGTGCCTGCAAAACCTAGTCCCCTTCTGTGAACTATGCCACCAACTGTGTCACAGGACTGGGTGGGTGAGGGTAGCACTGTTGTCTGGGGGAAAGAGCAGGAGTTTGGACACCTGTTTTAAACTGGGCTACCCCAGAAGCAGGCCTGGAGGAAAGGATGCTGAGTGTTTGTGGTTTATTTGGAAAGTGATCTCAGGAAGCACTGCCTGTGCAGTGGGGAAGTGGGTCAGGGTGGGAAGGAAGTCCACGCAGGGTGTGCTAATGAGGAGATGGATTCTGTGAGTAAGTGGGAATAAATTTCACCAGGACCAGTGGGAAATGGTGGAAACCGCGCTTCAGAGTTTTTCACCCCAAAGAGGAAGCTGAGTTGTTTAGTCTCCAAACTTTCTCCTTTATTGGCTGAGGGTTACTCCCAGGGCCATTAACTCTCCAACCCCTTCTGGACTGCCCCAGGAGTGCCCCCTCCCCCCAACGAGACAGCCCACAGGCAGAGAGCCTCTGACACAGAAGGGCTGGTAGAGATGGGAACACTGAGTGCCATGAGGATCCAGGCAGGGCACAGACAGCTGCTCTAACAGCTCTGACAACGATAAGCTTGAATTACAACTCTGCTGCTACATGCTTTATGACTTTGCGCAAATAAGGACCCCATCAAAGATGACACACTGTATTTGGTTGTTCTATATCTGTTATGTCTCCATCTAGAAGAGTTCTCTATCTTCCTTTTTTTCCATAAAATTGACCGCTGACTGGAAGTAGACCAGTTGTCTTACAGAAGGTCCCATTTCATGCTTTTGTCTGACTGTTTCTTCAGGTACTATTTTACCATGGTCCTCTACTCCCCGTATTCCCTACAAACCAGGTGTTAGATCTAAAGACATGATTAGATTTAAGCTAAACATTTTGTTAAGAATCCCTCCTGGGAGGTTATCTGTATCTCACAATGCATCCCACCAGGAGGCTCCCTACATCTGGTTGTTCCATCACTAGTTATGCTATCCTCAGTGGGTAAGATGGTGACAGCTAGATCACTCTGGCGCTCAGATTCTTTATTTGTAATAAGGAATCCGAATAGCCATGTTGCTGGATTCCTATAAGAATTAATGATATAGTCAATGCCCCTAACACAATCCATAAATACAGTAGGGGCTCCATTAAGGAGAAGGATAATACAACTGGAATAACTATAGAGGGAGAAGAGAAGAAGGAACTATAATATACAGCTTCAGAAGGACAGAATTTTAAACTGAGTTTTAAGATCAGACAAGGAAGAACTGCCTCCTGGTGTGAGTTACAAAGGAGAACAAAAATACAAAGTGCGTGGTACAAACAGCAACATGGATTGTGAAAGAGATGAAAGTCAAAGCAGGAAAGCTGTGATGAAGAGAGATTGTGGGAGGATTTCGGTATCATGTTAAGTCCTTTGGCTTTTATTTTGTGGCAATAAAAAGCCATCACAGGTGAGATTTTGTTTTAAGAATCATCTGACTTGTGTTTCAAGAGTATAATGATACACCAGATCTTTTGTTTGCCCTTCGAGACCCTCTCTCACCTTTCTCAACCTAGTTCTCTACCCCCAGAGGCCACTCTGGCTGGACCACATCAACACACTTTCTTGGTTTCTGGCTTCTGTGTGGTTGGGACCAGTTGGGAGCCTGAGCAGTTATGAGACAGGCTGGGACCTGGGACCCTTTGCCGCAGTGCTGCAATGCTGGCACCTGGACAAACATCTTCTCAAGCAACGAAGTACAAAGAAACTATAAGGGACTAAAAATAATGGCATGCATGTGCAGTTGGGGCAAATTCTGGACAAGACACAAAAAGACCCCAAAACACCCCAACTGCCACTTCTGAAGAGCTGGGAGCAAAAGCAGGGTACTGTGCATGCCCTCTGCACTCAACACCACCAAAGGGGTGGGCAAAACAAGCCACCCCTCCAGCCGGACCCCTGGACACACCCCCACCTACCCTCACCCTGCATAAGGAACCAGCTGCCCCCACCTTCGGGGAGCGAGTCAGCAAGGGAATCTGTTACTTGTTTTAGCTCCCCACTGCTGCAGCAGGAGCCCCAGTAAAGCCTTGCCTGAATTTCTGGTCTGACCTCTAGTCAGTTTCTGTTGATTGGGGAAGGCAGAGGACCTTGTTCCGTATCAATCTGAGTTGCCATATGGTTCCTGCTGCATATATGAATACAGTACAGGTATCCCCTGTTTTTTGAAAGTTTGCTTTATGCCACTTCGCTTTTTCAAAAGACCTACATTAGTGTCTGCTTTTGCTAACCGAAAGAAATCCAGAGAGGATTTTCACCTTTACAAAAAAAGGCGAAAAGCAAAACTAGCATTCAGTATTTGTTTTGCAGGTAGCAACAGTGGCACCACCAAACTCCTTCCCTGGGAACCACACTGTTTCTCAGCGCCAAGCGGCCACAGCTCTGAACTGTGTCTGTGAGCATCTGTGCTTCAACTCCATTTATTTTGTGCATCCATTAGCAAGATACATCTTAAGGTAATTGCTTCTTCTTCGCTTTATGCCATTTTGGTTTACGAAAGATTTCACAGGAATGCTCTACTTTCAGATAGCAGGGGAAACCTGTAGTACAAAAATGACTCCAAGAGACAGACCCTCAAATAAGATGAGTGTGTGGTAGAGGAAAGAAGCACTAATTACCAAACTCTGCTAAGTCCAGTTACAGATGTGGGGACTGGCTCAGCTACAGTTTGTGTCATTTGATTTTTTTTTTCCTTTTTTCCTATGCTGCCTTGCATGAAAAACCCCAGTGATCACTAATGTTGTAGTTCCAGACACGGGCATGACTGATTGACAATTCAGCCAAATCACCCCTTGACGATTCAGTAACTGATGGGAATTCATGTGTCCTCTGCGATGGGGACACTAACTTTTTTCACAAACACGAGTGGATGCCAAGAGGCCAAAGGGATGAGGGCACCAGAGGTCTTGTGTACGACTCCAAATCCAGGAAGCTTTTAACTATAAATTTTATGAGTTGTCTCCCTCACCTTCTGGGCCGTGGTTGGGTTCTCACAGTCCGAGCAGAGCTGATGAAGGGATGAGAATGAGGTGAGGGTGTTTCTTCCTCTGCTCCCATTCTGGGCGTTGTCTCTGGCTGTCTCTGGCTGTCTCTTGCATGACCAAAGGGGACAGGTCTGGTCATCGGGGGGGTGTTATGGCCTGAATCGTGTTCCCACAAATTCGTGTGTTGAAGCTCTAACCCCCAATGCAACTGTATTTGGAATAAGGAAGAAATTAAGGTTAAAGGAGGGTGGGATCTGCATTCTTGTAGAAGAGATAACGGGAAGGCTTACTCTGCCTCCACTGCATGAGGACACAGCAAGAAGGCGGCCATCTGCAAACCAGGAGAGAGTTTTTACCAGAGACCTGAGTGCCTGGCACCTTGATCTTAGACTTCCCAGCCTCCAAACTGTGAGAAAAAAACTTCTCCTGTTTGAGTCAGTCATTGGTATTCTGTTATGGCAGCCCAAGCTGACTGAGATGGTGGGTCTCTCCCTAGAACCCTCTCATTTCAGGCTTTTGTTACAACTCCTTGACTTGCGATCTCAGACCTATAGACGGTTAACAGCCCCACTATTCCTTTTTGTTTCTGTCACGTGCACACACTTTTATTCACAGCCCCTTTAATTTTTATTGGAGCACAGCTGATGTACAATGTTGTGTTAGTATCAGGTGTACAGCAAAGTGAATCAGTTATACATATACATACATCCACTCTTTTTTTAGATTATTTTCCCATATAGGCCATTACAGAGTATTGAGTAGAGTTCTCTGTGATATACAGTAGGTCCTTATTAGTTATCTATTTTATATAGAGTAGTGTGTATATGTCAATCCCAATCTCCCAATTTACCCCCCCACACCCCAGTAACCATAAGTTTGTTTTCTACATCTGTGACTCTATTTCCATTTTGTAGATAAGTTCATTTGCACCCTTTTTTAAGAATCCACATATAAGCAATATCATATGGTATTTGTCTCTCTCTGTCTGACTTACTTCACTCAGTATGACAATCTCTAGGTCCGTCCATGTTGCTGCAAATGGCATTATTTCATTCTTTTTAATGGCTGAGTAATATTCCATTGTATATATGTACCACATCTTCTTTATCCATTCCTCTATCGATGGTCATTTAGGTTGCTTCCATGTCTTGGCTGTTGTAAATAGTGCTGTGATGAACACTGGGGTACATATATCTTTTCGAATTATGGTTTTCTCCAGATATATGCCCAGGAGTGGGATTGTTGGATCATACGGTAGCTCTATTTTTAGTTTTTTAAGAAACATCCATACTGTTCTCCATAGTGGCTTCACAGCCCCTGTATTAAACCCCTCTTTATTTATTCTATTTTAAGCATGTTAGCTTTTTCCTATTGGGCCTTGACTGGTGTCACAGCTCTAGATTTCACATGAAAGATGAAAGGCAGAATGTGAGAAATTAGAGGCTAGGGGACTTTTTCTGGGTCCTTTCTCTTTATTTTTTATAAGATTTTTTTTTGGATGTAGACCATTTTTTTAACGTCTTTATTGAATTTGTTACAATATTGCTTCTGTTTTATGTTTCAGTTTTTTGGCCCCAAGGCATATCGGGATCTTAGCTCCCCAACCAGGGGTCAAACCTGCATCCCCAGCATTGGAAGGTGAAGTCTTAACCACTTGGCCCCAGTGAAGTCCCTGGGTCCTTTCTCTTTAACAAATATTCACTAAGCACCTGCCTTGTGCCAGGCAGTAAAGAAGAGAGACAAAGAACCTGCCCTCAAGGATATTCCAGTGTGGGAGACAAATAATAAACAAGCAAGCAAATAAATGAGATAATTTCATGCTGTAGCCAGAGCTATGAAGGAAATAATACACAGTGCGCTGAGATGGGAAACAGATGGGTTGAACCTGCTTTAGATAAGTTGGTCAAAAAAGACCTTGGAGGAGACGACAGAAAAGCTATTGAGAAGGGAGAACCAATTACACTGGTTAATGAGTAAATGTGGAAAATAAAGGAGAAAAAGAAATCAAAGATAACACAAAGATTTCTAAATGAATAACTAGCAGAAAATAGCACCACCCACATCTATAACAGATATAAGATAGGTCTACGTTCTCTGGCAGAGGTTGGCAAACTATAAATTCATCCTGCCCCTCTTTTTGTAAATTAAATATTGTTGAAACACAGACACACTCATTCATTTATTCATTGTCTACGGCTGCACTCAGCCTGCAAAGCAGAGTTGTACAGTTTCAACAAAGACTGTGTGGCTTGCAAAGCTGAAAATACTTCCTAACTAGCTCTTCACAGAAAAAGTTTACTGATCCCTCCTCTCTGGCATGTTGCCATAGCATCATGATATAGAGAACTAAGGGTGGTCCATTTCCTCTAGGAAGGTTTTGGTAGCTAGTGTGATCGTCTGCTCAACTAACCTTTCCCATCCTTGAGTGGGTTGGAGGAAAATTCACGCTCAACCGTAATCAGTACTCGGGGTGTAGGGTAATTCGACTTTCTCACTCCTTGAATAAACATGTTCAAGAACAGTTAGCAACCTACGTCAGTGATGAAGAAACAAGCAGAAGAGGAAGCTCCACCCCCTGGCCAGGGGCCGAACCCAGAGTGCATTTCTACATGACCCGGCGACTTCTGGTTCTCTGCTTGCTACGTATTTCTTACATCCCCACCCCTATGTTGTCCTGTTAACTCTAGTTGCTAATAACACCTAATGCACCCAACAACATCTACGTCAGGGAAAATGATTGGGATCAGAGAACCCTCTCCACCTCCCACCTGGCAGCCTCTGAGGAAGGCTGTACCACTGTCTGCAAGTTGACTCCCTTGAAGCCTTACCTCCCAGAGAAGGAGCAAGTGTTAGCCTCACCAGGGTCACAGATGCATGCAAATCTGCTGATACACTGTGTCATCTACAAAGTAACTGGTTGCAAAGCTGCATTAACATTAGCCCCAAGGCCAGCTGATATTTGAATAGAAAGTACTTTATTTCAAAATAAGATTGTGTCCACAAGATTATGCCTGTCCCTATTTTAAGAGTTGACTCGAATAAAGAGCACAGTCTGCTCTGCGATCATTTGCTTTACCCACTCCCCCTCCAAGTTACTACTTGTTTGTATCTGTTTTTTCTGTGTTACTATTTTTGGCTATGCTTTTAGCCACAGGGCTGAGTCTGAGAATGGGCAGATAGGGACTTAAGAAAGATAGATGATGGTTTAAATTTATTCTCTCTGGATGAAGAGCAAAACAACCTCTGTTCAAAGGGCACTCAAAGCTTGTTAGCTGACTGCCAATTTTGAGCAACAGTCCCCCTGCCCAAAACATGACAAATTTATAGGATCCTAGTCATCATGTTCACTCTCAGTATAAACTCTCATTTGGATGATCACGAATTCATAAATTTTAGAGCAAAATAGCTGTGAGATTGGTAATCATGTGAGAGCACACTGGATGTGCTTATTAAACGATCTGGGTATAAACTTGAGCTGTAACCCCTACTCTCTGTATCCCCCGACCCCGTCTAGCATTCGATTTCCTATTTGGAAAAAGAAAGGATTGCATTGATTCCACGAAGGACTAGGAACATGAATAAAAGGAAACCTCATTCAAAATGGAGTCAGGAAACCCTAAAGAGGGAGGTGCTCAGGCAGGTACTACTCCAGCAGAAAAAAGGAAGATTTTCTCCTCACCCAGTGACGACCCAGCCAATGAGAATTCGCTGCAACTCAGCCAATGAGAAGCCACCACAACCCCGAACTCTCCTCTCTTCTAAACACCACCCCCAGCTTCCCCCTTTCCTCTATAAATGAGGTGTGAGAAAAATTAACAAAAACAAAAGGGTGATTGTGCTGATAAAAACAAAAAATTCTGCTCACCTTTGTTCTCTGGATTTGCCCATGGTTTGCCATAGTTTGCATGTCCCAAATTGCAATTCCTCTACTACCCAAATAGCCTCCATGTTGCTGGCTAAACCGCTTACCTTTCTGTTTTAAAGGTTGACAGTACCTTCCAGCACTAAAAGTCTGTGACTCTCCATCTGTTCTAGTTTAACCCCTTACTTTATAGATGCAAAAACGGACACACAAAGGTGAACTCTAAGACAGCTAGTTAATGGTGTAGGTGACTTTGGAATCAAAGTCTCTCATGTTTTGTTTTAAAGGAACTGTATGTATGTGTGTGTGTGTGTGTGTGTGTGTGTGTAGGTGTTCTGCAGAGCTCAGAATCATAAGAAGGCAATATCCCTGGCTCTGGGCCTAACTCTGTGTGAATTTCTGCATCTTTCTATTCTTAGAATTTCTGTTCTTAGAACAAAAGGGACCATAGAGATTGTGCAGTGGCCCCCTACTCAATTAATAGGCAAGAACTTACTTACAAGACACCGCAACTGGAACACCAGAGCTGGGACACATCTTAGGCCCTCGAAAACCAGAGGACTTGAACAATGGTGTGGTTTGTTTTGACTTTCAAACCTAGTGGTCTTTCTCATATTTCCTTAGTAATGAATGACATGCCCAAAAAAGCTAGTGATTCAACGTCATTTGTTGGTTTTTTTCTAATTAAGAATCATTTCCCAGGAGCCACTAAACTCAGTATAAGGACTTTATTGCAGCATGATTTTAATTTTACTGTGGCAGTAAGGATTATACCAATTTCCCCTTTACCTCAGAAGTCTTGGAATGGAAAATTCTGCTTGTGGAAGTACGTATTTGTTGGATAATTTTTAAATAAACTTGTGCTTCTAAATAGCACTGGTCTCCATCACATGAGGCATTTCATCAAGAAGATAACCACTTAGTAAATTTGTTCTGAAATGCAAAAGTACTTTTACAAATTTTATTCAATGACAAAGGAAATCCTGTGACCAAACAATGTGAATCCAGCCTATTTATCCGTGATACTGTTTTGGCACTATGCAGAATTAAAATCAAAATGTCACTGCCCCAGAAATAAATTAAATGTTCAACAGAAGATCAATTAAACACATTATGACACATTCATAAAATGGAAGGCTATCCACTTTAAAACATGTTTTAGAAAAAAATATATATTTGTATAACTTATAATATTCATTATTAATTAAAATACAGGTTACAAACTGTACGCTATGATCCCCATTTCATAAATCTGTGTATGTAAAATTCTAAAGGTGAACTACATCAGAAATTTAAGTAAATTTTAAGCCAAATGTTTTGTTGAAAAATTGTTTTAACATGAGACTGTTATTCTTTTTTCTTTATCTGGACAAATTCATTCCTGTCATACTCCTTCCCCGTTTCACTTCCACCCACTCTACAAAAGCCACCATTTCCCATCAGAACTGATAAGAATTTAAAACTGTATCATTCCATTTCTTTTTACACTTAAAAGCTTCATGGTTCAATTACAGTAAGAAAATCTGGGAGACTAAAATCTAGAGCCAGGCCTAGGAGTTAAGTCTCTTCTCTCCAGTTTGTTTTTCCACTTAATGAGGAAGCATATGCTGTTCTGATGCTATAAAAGTGATTCAGTATGAATCTATTCTCCAAATGCCAGTAAATCATAGATATTGCAACTTCAAAGCCAAAGTTACTTCCTTGTGTAACTGGAAAAGAGGAAACCTACACACGCCTTTCTCAATTCCTGCCCCCAGGGCTGTTTTGTACTGACCGCAATTACCTTGCTTGGTTTACAGAGAATGGCACCCGGACCTCCTGCCCTACCTAGGAGAGCCATCACCTGATGGAAAGGAAGAAAAACACAGTGTCAAGGCTTTGACCACTTCTCTGTGCTGCTACCAAGAAAAAGCTTTGTGATGGGCCCTGATTTCTTGTGCAGGTGGGTTTGGGGCCCTATCTGGGTCCAGGGAGGCAGGTAGGGTGAAGAGGAACACTGAACTACTTAACAATAATAAGTCCCTGCCCTGATATTGTGGTAAACACTGTGGGGCACTTGCCTAGTTCTGCCCAGATGGACTTTCCTGGGCGTCTACACCCATTACTCGGCTGCTAGGAATGTTAGCTGCTAACAGTTCACGCTACTCCGCTTCTCCAAGCTCCCTCCTGGCCAGAGCCAACCTAGGAGTTAAGTCTCTTCTCTCCTCCCACCAGAGCCCGCAGCCCCCGTCTGATCCAGGCTACAGAAACATAGCCCCTGATCTCAAGGAAGGACCACTTTTCAGAGCCCAGTCCCACCATCCCCACGGCACACCCCCACTCTCCCCCTCCACCATGGGGCCGGCGCCAGACTTTACCTTCGATCACATCCTTCCCGGTTCCATCCCTCCTCGACCCTCCTTCCCTCGGTCTCTGACAGCTTTCTCCTGAAGGGCTGACCCTCCACAGATCACAGGAACCCCATCCCTGCCTCAAGCTCTGCCTCTAGGGAGCCTGTCCTAAGACAGATAATCTGGCTTGAGGAAAAATGATTTTATTTCCTGAACAAGTTCCTGGCTTCCTGTAGTAGATGATCAGCAGGGACCCAGGGCTCCCATGGTGGGGCTTCCATAGGACTTTCCAGGCTGGCTGGCACTGTATCCGGATCTCACTGTATCTGAGAACCAGTGTTTATCTTTGCATCTGTGCATCTGAACGTCTCCATGCCTGTGGAGGGCTGTGGCTGGCCCCCTAGCTACCTGCTGCTGGTGAAGACAGATCATCCTTCTGTCTTGCTCACTTGGAGGCCCTGGCGTTGAATGACAAAGGCCGGGCTGCAGGGTTTGGCAGAAACCCCATCAGGGTAGCAGCCTAAAATGAGCAACACCCGGGCTTCCCTGGTGGTGCAGTGGTTAAGAATCCGCCTGCCAATGCAGGGCACATGGGTTCGAGCCCTGGTCCGGGAAGATCCCACGTGCTGCGGAGCGGCTGAGCCCGTGCACCACAACTACTGAGCCTGTGCTCTAGAGCCCGTGAGCCACAACTACTGAGCCCACGCACCACAACTACTGAAGCACCAGCACCTAGAGCCCATGCTCTGCAACAAGAGAAGCCACTGCAATGAGAAGCCCGCGCACCGCAACGAAGAGTAGCCCCCGCTCGCCACAGTTAGAGAAAGCCCGCGGGCAGCAACGAAGACCCAAGGCAGCCAAAAATAATAAATAAATTTATATAAGTTAATTAATTAATTAAAATAAAATGAGCAACACCCATCACTGCGTCCCTGATGGTCACCTACAGCATGAATGGCTCCCAGGGCAAGACTACCCCTGGGAAGGGGCTGGGAGTTCTTCAGGGAAAGATGGACAAAGGTTCTGTGTATTGTGGAATATTCCTCAAATACCACAGACAATCCAAACTCCACGCTTTTGCTTATCTACTCCCTCCTTCCTTGGCTTCTCTAAATCCTACACACCCTTCAAGGCCCTACTGTGTCCTAAGTCCTCCTTGCTCTACATCCTCCCAGACCCTCCTGGCCACTGGAATCTCTCCTCTCGCACTTAACACAATTCTTGTTGCCTAGACCCATTCTTTCAGCATCTCACATATATCATGCGCTGTCCCTGATAGCTTTGTGTTGATGTCTCTTCTTCTCCAACTTATTTGAAAAGCCCTCGAGGCTAAGGACAATGCCTTATATCGACACTCCCTAAACGGTAGGCACGTGACAGATACTACCAAGTAAATATTGATTAATGATGTTGACACATATACTCATTGCCCAGCTTGTGAAATGATGTGTCTTCATGTGGATGACAGGACTTTGTGAGTTCTGGTAATTAAGATCTTTTCCTGCCCTAAGGGATTACCAAATGACCGCAGGGATTGGAGTGAAGTCAGCGTTCTGTTGGAAGCAGAGCTAATAAATTTGAGTCCAAAGTGGGCTCAGTTCCTACAAGGAGCCCCCTGCTCACTCTGCCCCCTTGGGCAAGAGAGGATGATCTGGGCTGTCTGGAGATTAGGGGAGAAACGCCGTGTTTGTAAGGAGAGGCCACTCTCTTCCATTTAACATCCCTTTTGTGGACTGATTTGTGTCTCAGAAACTAAGGTCTAAGTTCAAGAAGAGAGATGTGTCTTGAAGTTTTTGTGTAACTGAGAGATGGTGACAGTGGCACTTTGTTCCCCAGTTGGATGTCCTCTGAGTCACCAGAATGGCCAACTGGTCCCAGTGCCAACAGAGCTCAGGGGAAAACGAGCAGAGAAGGGCCAAGAACTACCCAGATACACGGCATGGTACCTACCTGAGCCCCGAGGCTCCAGAATCAGGACCACAGAGGATAGGTTGGGGTCAGGGAGGGTCCGCAGGGTCCCACCCTCCTCACACGAACGCTGAGTGCAGCTATCAACTAGAAGTCAGCAGCAGTGGTAGCCAGGTCCCAGGAGAGACCACCGTTACTTAGAAAAGCTCCTTGGGATTGAGTCCCTTAGCAGCAGATCGGGAGGGCCTCTGGAGACAAGTTGCTACAGCCATTATGATGAACGACAAAAAACAAGCAGCATCCTCCCATCCCTGCCATGGGGCTGTCACGTCCCCAAGTCCCCAGAGCCATCCTGTGCCTTCACCACCCTGGAGGAACAAGCAGGGGGCGGGGGGGGGGGGGGGGGGGGGGGGTGAGAGTAGGGGATATGAGATTAGAGTTTGTAAAAGGATAAGATGATTAAAACGTAATAAACTGACTGTAGAGCACAGGGAACTCTACTCAATATTCTGTAATAACCTATATGGGAAAAGAATCTGAAAAAGAATGGATATGTGTATATGTACAACTGATTCACTCTGCTGTACACCTGAAACTAACACAACACTGTAAATCAACTGCAGTCCAATAAAAAAATAAATACATAAATAACCCAAACTGACTACATAATTTTCAGGGTCCAATGCAAAATGAAAATGTGAGGCTCCTTGTTTAAAAAGCAAGAAACATCACCCTTAAAAGTACTAAAATTCAAAGCTTTTGCCTTTCATCCATGGCCTCTCAACCTGTCATGGAGTTTTTTTATTCCTATTTAATGTCACTCTTCCTCAAGCACAGGGACCGTCACAGGCCAAGTGAGGACCTTCATGAGCTCCAGGAGCCCAAATGGGCTACAGGTTGCACTCGGGCCTAACAGCCCCCAGGCTCCCCTTCCCAAGGGACATGTGTACTGAGCGGTGCTGCACCCTCAGTGCTGGTATCTGGGTTGGGAGTGGGTCAGAGGCTCACCCAGCCTGTGTTGCCCACCACGGGGCCTGGCACCTGTGCCCCACATGGAGGCCCTGGGCTGTGCGACTCCTCCCGGGCCCCCTGGGGACAGGCAGCAGACATCACTGGCTAGTGGCAGGAAGGGGAGTATTTCTGTAGGGCTCTGAGGCTGTAGGGGGTGAGGGTGGTGGCAGAAGGTCTTCCACACGGGGCTGAGGCTCCAAAGCCCCCGGGTACCTTGTCCCATCAGACTTACAAGTACGTATCCAGAGACGACATTACTAAGAATGTCAAGATGGCAAGTGCAGAGCATTCAACTGCAAGCCCAGGGCCCCTCTGAGATCAGGGTCCCCGGTGGCCGCACCAGCCCTGCCCACAGCCCAGGAAGCTGGCCTGGAGAGCAACTGAAATAAGACTGTTAACACCAAAACTGACGGAAAAGGCATTGACTCGGCCTGAGACGTTGGTAAAGGAACCTGTCACCAGCAGGAAAGGCTGGTTGAAGAGGGCACCGTTGGTAGTAGTTTGTGGGGGGAAAGAATCCTATTTATAACTCAAGGAAGTGAGACTCCTCAGTCAAATCAGTAACGTGTATTTCCCCACAGCAGGTTTTAACGTGTAGTAAATTTATTCTCCCCTTTCTTCCTCTCCTTTTCCATTTGCTGCCAAGCTCTGCTATGTTTTCTTTTAAACACTCTGTAGTTCTTCACGCCTCCCCACCCCAAACACGTGCCCCAAGTGCGCACGCTGCATGAGACCAGCCTTGAAGAGGCCACCAGGTACCCAAATCATCCCCGTGCAAGCCCGCACTCCACTGCCCAGATCTGTGCTCCAGCAGTTAAGGCAGCTCCTGCTTCGCCCCTTGCTAGATTCTTCACCTCAGGCCGTTTACTTAGCCCTTCCATGTCTCACATTCCTCATCTGACAAGGTTGTTTGAGGATTCAATAAGGTGATGCATATAAACCTCTTCACATATCTAAGCAGGCAGACTCCTCTCTGCAAGGACTTTCCTGTAGCGCAGAACGCCCGCACCTAACAGATGGTTTCCCGAGCAGGGCTGCCTACAAAGATTCAGTCTCATCCCTCTTATATGGGAACATAATGTTTACCCATTAAGGAGACTTTGGGCTGGGGCCCAGAGGTGCTGTAACTGGCCAGAGGAGGACCTTAAAAGGGCAAGAATGGAGAAGCCCAGGACATAGATAAAATCAGAATTGTAACCAATGAAGCACTTTAATGATGTCCCAGAGACACAGGAGATAAGGCACTATGATTCTGTAGATAGATGTACGGTGCATGTTGCAATATTAAAAAGTCTGAGTGCCGTACAGAGTTGTGCTTAGAAGAGGGGTTTTCTCTTTTTTCTTCCTAGAGTATTCAACAGAAGTTTTTCCTTTACGGACATTCTTCATCTATCCAAGCATTTACACTACAGACACTCAATAAATGTGTGTTTTAACACGTGTACTTGGGAGTTACAGAGGGGTATAAAAAAAAACCAAAGTCAGTAAATCAATGCTTTTCTATGATTTTGAAGGAGCCTTGTAAATTCGTTCAGGGTTGTTACTCGATAGTTGTGGCTATTTAGGGTGAGTGAGGATAAGTAACTTGCCCAAACTGGGCGACAATAGGAGCAGCTAGAACCAAGTCTGCTGCCTCGAAGACAGTACATGTCCAGTACCCACAAGGTGTCAGTCCCTGCAGATAATTATTTGACATATAATGGTTAAATTTACACATACAGCAGCTAAAGGTGACCTTGTCCTGGGTGCCTGGCCTGAAACCCTTACCTACAGAAATGAGGAGTATAATACAGGGTTGCTTTATGCTACTAACTTGGGGGAATTTTGTTACACAGAATTAGATAAGCAAAACAGACATTTAAATGTCACTGGTAATAAATAACCATTTTAATAATCAAATGTGGGTTTTCTGTTCTTACCATTGCATCTGACCATCTTTACGGGTAATACACAAAATTGAATTTTTTTGTTAAAACTGATACTAACTATTCCTTTTACTAGAAGGCATTGCAGAATACAAGGCCTAAAGAATTAGTTTCTGTTTTAATTTTATCATTAACTATCTTTTTTTTTTTTTTTGGTACGCGGGCCTCTCACTGCTGTGGCCTCTCCCATTGCGGAGCACAGGCTCCGGACGCGCAGGCCCAGCGGCCATGGCTCACGGGCCCAGCCACTCCGCGGCACGTGGGATCCTCCCGGACCGGGGCACAAACCCGCGTCCCCTGCATCGGCAGGCGGACTTCCAACCACTGCGCCACCAGAGAAGCCCCATTAACTATCTTTTTAATAATCACTGCCTTGCTCTGAACTAGCCTTTGTGCTAAGCAGTTTACATATACCAACTCAGGACACATGTCTTAGACACACCTCACTGATATGTACGAAGGCCATAAATCTCATTTAAAGGTTGACAACACCTCTGGAAGGTTAGTGTTACCATTACCCTGACTCCACAAATGAGGGCACTGAGGTAAAGAGGTGTTAATTTCCCTAAGGTCACACATCAGCACCAGGAATTGAATCCAATTAGGAATGACTCTTCATCAGATACAGGCTCCCTCTAATTTTGACCTCAGGCCACCCAATGAAGTTCTCTAAAGCTCAGTTTGGTCATTTGTAAAGTGAAGGGATTGTAAATACTCTGCCTGCCTCATAAGGACCATGTAAGAAAATAGGTGAAGTTGTTCCTTATAAACAAATCTATAAATAGTTAGCACTTAAATTCAACTAATTTTAGAATTCTACTTTTCAAAAGGGTTCCCAATTACTAGATGTTTAATCTGCTATTGTTTCCGACCTATTTGTTAAAAAGTCCACAAAAACAAATTAATTTCAAAGATCTATGTGCTTTGTTTAAATGAATTTGGAGGAAAGCGCTATTTCTTGAAGCATGATTAAAATGCATCTTTAGTTTCTGATGAAACCTTTAATTATTCAAACCCTCTGGGAACAAGAAATAATCCAGAGCAGTAGTTTTCAGTATCTTATCTTTGGGGACCTGGGGGTTCTTCCTGCAGAGCTGTTCTCTTTAAATCTATTTTTTCTATCTAGTATAGGAGGAAATAGTATCATATGTGCTTTCGTTTCTGGGGAGAGAGGTGATAGTTTTTATTAGATTCATAGAAGAATTCAACACTCAGAAAAGGTCAAGAGCCACTCTCCTAGAACGTAAATAGAAAAGAAAGAAACATGAAATGTCATCTTCTCCAATTATCCAACTGAAAATTAAACCTGCCCGGCCTGTGCTGGAACCCTCAGAAACAGTGTGTGCCCCTCCCCCAGGCCTCCAATTTTGTCTCTGGGGGATTCAAATATTTGGAAAGAAATCATTTTCTTCCCAACTTCGAGCCACCCTTGGTCTGAATTCCAGTACCTACAACACTTGGTCCGAATTTCACCACTTGGCATTTATAAGGCTAAACTCTTCTCACCCTTAAAATATCTGAAGGCAGGTATCATGCCCTCCTCTCTTCTTCCCCAATTCCTCCAACTTTCTCAAAAGAGAGCCTCGTAAGAGTACAGCATACCCTGTGTATTACCAAGCCTACGCGACTATAGGGGCCTGTCATCGTCCTCATTCTCGGCCCCAGGTCTGTATTAACACCTCCTAAAGCTGAATGTGCTTCAACAACTCTGTGGCTTTGAACCTGGCATTCTGGCATTCTATGTATTAAAACCTGACATTTCTCCAAACTCCTCCCTACCTAGCTGCCTCGATAAATGAATGAATGAAGGAACTCAAATTAAAAGAGCTTGAGGATCTAGGGTCAGCAAAGAGGGTTCTAGATAAATAAGAACATGGCTATTTTAATCTCACAGCCCTCAAGTCAAAAAATGGAACAGACACATGGGTATCGTGGAGGGTCTGGTTGTGGTAGTGTGGATTCAGGTTGGGAAAAGGGGAAGTGGGGATTCTCAAAGGACCATGTAAGAAGAAACTTTCCATGACTCATCTAGACATCTCGTAATTTTTAAAAAGGAGTCTTGACCAGTACCCACGTCCCCACCCCCTCACACACACATGCACTCAACTTAACGCCTCCACATAACAGAACACAATACTGAGGAGCTTAAATGTATCCCTCTTTGTGAGTCAAAACAGAATGTTTTAAATATAAGGAACAAATAAGGAACAAGAGATCGACACAGTTTACAGATGACAAATAGTAACGATATTGTGCTTTTATTAAAGCTCTGAAATAAAACTTTAGGCGATATGTATTCCGTCTCCTTGAAAATTATTAAATTAAATTTTAAATTAATTTTAATTAAAAGTGGGACTTCCCTGGCAGTCCAATGGTTAAGACTCGCCTTTCAATGCAGGGGGTGAAGGTTCGATCCCTGGTTGGGGAGCTAAGATCCCACATGCCCCAGGCCAAAAAAACGAAACATAAAACAGAAGCCATATTGTGACAAACTCAATAAAGACTTAAAAAAATATAATTTTTTTTAATTTTTTAAAAAATTAATATACCCGCAAGGTTCCTTTCAATTGTATCTTAATCAAGCTGTTCTATCTTCTTTTCCCCTCTAAGGTGGATTCTTTTTTCCTCCTCTTCCCATTTCTCTGGTATTACAACGATTTGAGGAACACATCAAGTTCATGATCACCTCTTGCTTCATGCAATTCTGCCTTTTCTGTGTCTTTTTCCCACAGGCCAAAAAGGAATTCATGAACTATTTCCCTTTGACATAGTTTTACTGAAAAATTTAACTGTCTAGTTGGCCCTGTTGCCAGAAGTGCGTTCCACACCAGAAATCTTAGTGCCATTGTTCAGAGACCAGAGAGCCATAGCCACCTAGTGACTCCATTGTTCAGAGACCAGAGAGCCATAGCCACCTAGTGACTCCAGCAAAGAGGCTGAGGGCCCCAGACACTTGGCATCAGCAAGTTGGCCACCACGTCTGCCATAACCCAACTGACCGATTCCTATGATTCGGTTTGTGTGCTTTTAATTTCATTTATTTTGAATAGGTAATATCTTCACACGGCAAAAAAGACAAAAGATACAAAAGGACCTAAATCTTGTCCCCAGCCACTGAGATTCCCTGTCTTAGAAGCAACCAATGTTCTTGTGTTTCCTCACAGGTACATTTTCTGTCTATACAAGCACATACATCATTTTTACACAAATACTAGCACTGTGTACACACTCTCTTGCACCTTGCCTCCCTGCATTTAACTATTGGATATCATACTACATCATGAAACAGGAAAAGCAATGGAGGGTGGTATCCCAGAAACCGGGTAAAGAGTTTCAAGAAGGAGCGTGTGCTCAGCAGTGTGAAATGCTTCAGTGAGATAAGGAGTGAGAACTGACCACTGGGTTTGGCAAAAAGGAGGCCATTTATGACTTTGGCAAGAGCTGTGGCTAGGGAATGGTGGAGGCAATACCTGATGGACGTGGATTCCAGAGAGAACAGAGAAAAGCAGGTGTAGACAGCTCTGTGAGACAGATTCACCACAGACAAGTCTTAAGGAGTGTTGCTGAGAAGGGGAAGAGAGTCAAGGCTGTAGCTGGGGTCATGAAAGGGATGTTTTTTAAGATGGAAGAAATGAGGAATGACCCTTACAGTAGGAAGAGTGAACGATGGAGAGTAAGGAGACAATTACAGGAACTCTGTCCCTAAGCAGGCAAGGGGAGGGGGTCTAGGGCACGTCAGGGAGGGTTGGCTTGTGATCGCGTGTATACGGCTCACCCAACACAATGGACAGGAAAGCAGGGGTGTGGGCGCAGACGCAGGGGAGGTGGGAGATGGGTGATGGGAGTGTGGGAACGCCAGCCGGCACTAGCTTCCAAACGTTCACTTTCAAAAGCAGTCAGGAGGGTAGGAGTGTCTTAGAGGAGAGTCTTCATCCAGAGGAGGAAGAGAACAAACAGATGGGCGAGCTGGAAACCCCAAAGGGCTCAAGTGAACTGAGTGTTAAGTTTGTGGCTGAGAACGTAAAGTGGTAGACTGGGAGTTTGGGATTAGCAGGTGCAAACTATTATGTATAGGATGGATAAACAACAAGGTCCTACTGTATAGCATAGGGAAGTATATTCAATATCCTGTGATAAACCATAGTGGAAAAGAATATGAGAAGGAATGTATATATATGTATAACTGAATCACTTTGCTGTACATCAGAAATTAACACAACAACACAACGCTGTATATCAATTATACTTCCAAAAAAAAAAAAAGAATGTAAAGTGAGGTCGGTCAGGATGTTTGTGTGTTTTTCTCACCCACGTCAATATATATATTCAGGTGAAGTGTTAGTTGTAACCGGGCTTGGTGTTTTGGAGGATGTGTACAACAGTGTGATGGACAGAATAAGACAGCCGCTGAGATTCCCAGTCCCTGGCGTGGGCAGGGCCAGTGGGTGTGACGATGTGATGGTTACGTTATCAGCAAAGACAAAGAGATTTTGCAGGTCCCTAATCAGATACTTAGAGTTCGTCAAAGGAGATTATCCCAGGTGAGCCAAGCTCCGCCAGCAAGCCTCCCGAGACGGGTTAGGCCTTCGGTGAACTCAGAAGGGCTCTCCCGCTGGCTTTTGGGAAGTGAAGCACCATGAGTCCTGCAGCCGCCAGAGATGAACTCTGTGTGGGTTTGGAAGAGGATTCAGAAGGCAGCCCCTGGCCAATTCTTGACTGGTTGCAGGGTTTTGAGACCCCAAGAAAGGACTTGGCTGAGGGGTAATTGGACTCCTGACACTTGGAAACTGTGTGATACCAAATAGGTGCTGTTCTGAGCCCCTAAATCTGTGAGAATTTGTTATGGCAGCATAGAAAACTATGTACGTATATGTATAACTGATTCACTTTGCTATACACCTAAAACTAACACAACGTTGTAAGTCAACTATACTCCAATAAAAATTTTTTAAAAAGGAAAAGAAAACTAATACAGAGGCGGAAAGAGGTCACGGAGCAAGAGGTGTAGACAGAGACTGATTATACAGTAAGTCCCCTACATACAAACGAGTTCCATTCAGAAAGCACATTCGTAAGTCCAAATTGTTCATAAGTCCGGCAAAGTTAGCCTAGGTACCCAACTAACACAATCGGCTATGTAGTACGGTACTGTAATAGGTTTATAATACTTTTCACACAAATAATACATAAAAACAAACAAAAAATAAAGAAAACATTTTAAATCTTACAGTACAGTACATTGAAAAGTACAGAAGTACCATACAACAGCTGGCATCCAGGGGCTGGCATCAAGTGAACAGGCAAGAAGAGTTACTGACTGGAGGAGGGAGAGGAGGTGGGAGATGGTAGAGCTGAAGGATCCTCAGCAGTAGGAGACAGAAGGCGGGCTTCCCTGTGGCACCGTGGTTAGGAATTCACCTGCCAATGCAGGGGACACGGGTTTGAGCCCTGGTTCAGGAAGATCCCACATGCTGCAGAGCAGCTAGGCCCATGCGCCACAACTACTGAGCCTGCGCTCTAGAGCCCGCACACCTAGAGCTGGTGCTCCAAGACGAGAGAGGACACCGCAATGAGAGGCCCGCACACCGCAATGAAGCGTAGCCCCCACTCACTGCAACTAAAAAGAAAGCCCACGCACAGCAACGAAGACCCAACGCAGCCAAAAATAAATTAATTTAAAAAAAAAAGAAATGTATTTCCAATAAAATAAAAAGAAAAAAGAGAGATGGAGGGCAAGCTGCAATTTCACTCTCACCAGATGTTGATGGCACAGGCTCTGGTTCCTTGTTCGATTCAATTCTCTCTTCCCTCTTTCTTCCGGACATCCTGGGCTTGCAATAAAGATACTGTACTGCTGTACTCTCTACAGTACTGTACAGTAAAGTACACAAAAGCACAACCACTTGTAGAGGATGCACGCAGGTGACAACGTACGCCAGACACGTGAACTAATTTACGTGACTGGACATGCGAACGCACGTTCGCATCTTCGAAAGTTCTCAGCTTGAAGGTTCGTATGTAGGGGACTTACTGTAATGAAGGATAAGGGGAACTGAGCTGAGGAGGGAGGTGGGAAGGTGAGGTGGGTAAACCACAGTGAGAGAGTGGTGTACCCACGCATTTACCTCTCAATATCACTTGGGGTCTAAGATGCGCTGAGTACCACTCCAGGAGGGGGCTCCAGGGAGGCAGTGGGCTCTACGTGCAAGACGAAGAGCTAGTTAAACGGGCGATGGTGGCAGCTCTTAGTGTCTTGACTGGCGGGCCCCATGTGGCTGTGGAGGTGTGTTGCAACCCAGCGTGGTTTGGAGCCGCAGAAGACAGGGTTCAGGTGCTGGAACTGGCCAGGATGTTAGCAGGTTTGCTGGGCCACCTGAAGGGCCCTCCACTCAGGTCCCAGAGCCACAGGAGAGCACAACTACTTGAGTTGATGCCCCTACCTGAGCACGGGTTTGGATAAGCTCCAGGAGAAGGAAGCATCCCTTCAAAGGCCCTGAGGAAGGAGAGCGGAGAGCTGGGATGCAGAGACGCAGAGAAAGATAAGAATCAGACACAGCTAGAAAGAGAATCTATAGATTTGGAGAGGGCACAGCAGGCTTCCCTACATCGTAGGCTATGGCAGGGTGAGAAGAGTGCCTGAAACCCTTAATTAAGACATAAGGCGTCTCATTGTAGTTTTGATTTGCATTTCTCTAATGACTAATGATGTTGAGCATTCTTTCATGTGTTTGTTGGCAGTCTGTATATCTTCTTTGGAGAAATGTCTATTTAGGTCTTCTGCCCATTATTGGATTGGGTTTTTTGTTTTTTTGTTACTGAGCTGCATGAGCTGCTTGTAAATTTTGGAGATTAATCCTTTGTTTGGAGAGGGTGTGGAGAAAAGGGAACCCTCTTGCACTGCTGGTGGGAATGTGAATTGGTACAGACACTATGGAGAACAGTATGGAGGTTCCTTAAAAAACTACAAATAGAACTACCATATGACCCAGCAATCCCACTACTGGGCATATACCCTGAGAAAACCGTAATTCAAAAAGAGTCACGTACCAAAATGTTCATTGCAGCTCTATTTACAATAGCCAGGAGATGGAAGCAACCTAAGTGTCCATTATCGGATGAATGGATAAAGAAGATGTGGCACATATATACAATGGAATATTACTCAGCCATAAAAAGAAACGAAATTGAGTTATTTGTAGTGAGGTAGATGGACCTGTCTGTCATACAGAGTGAAGTAAGTCTGAAAGAGAAAGACAAATACCGTATGCTAACACATATATATGGAATCTAAGAAAAAAAAAATGTCATGAAGAACCTAGGGGTAAGACGGGAATAAAGACACAGACCTACTAGCAAATGGACTTGAGGACACGGGGAGGGAGAAGGGTAAGCTGTGACAAAGTGAGAGAGTGGCATGGACATATATACACTACCAAACATAAAATAGATAGCTAGTGGGAAGCAGCCGCATAGCACAGGGAGATCAGCTCCGTGTTTTGTGACCACCTAGAGGGGTGGGATAGGGAGGGTGGGAGGGAGGGAGACACAAGAGGGAAGAGATATGGGAACATATGTATATGTATAACTGATTCACTTTGTTATAAAGCAGAAACTAACACACCATTGTAAAGCAATTATACTCCAATAAAGATGTAAAAAATAAATAAATAAATAAAAGAGATGAGGTGTCAAAGTGATTTTACATGACACCAAATCCCAAGGAATGCTCTCAGGTTGAAATGAATCACCAGCTCCATTGTGCACTTGTTTTTTCTTTGAGCCCAGCTTCCCACGTGCAGTTTGACAACCCTGAAACCGTCTTCCACCATCTTAAAATGGGTGTCAGAATTTTCAAAACAAAAGTATATTTAATCCAAATAGTAAAACTATCTCATAACAGCCCTCAGGAGACAGAGTAGAAAGGAACAGACCAAAAAAAAAAAAAAAATCAGAGGCTGTCCTAACACCAAAAAGGTTGGAAATCATTTGCACAAACCTTTAGTTAATAAATGCATACTGAAGTTTCCTATCTCCCCAACGTGCAGTTGTTTGTGTGCTGTTAAGTGGGATTTTATCGGCATTTCTTAGAATGGAAATGACCCAAAGCCCGCAGGATCCTTTAGTAAACAGCACTTTCCTTAGCTATAGTGGAGTGTTATCTTTTGTTAAACTCTTGCTTTTTCTTTCCACAGCTAGCCCTCACACAAGTACAGAAGAGCCCATTCAGTGCTTGTCTGCCTGTGAGTCATCCTCACTAGCTAGTGAACCTGTGATTACAAGGGAACCAGCAAGAACAACACAGGAAAGATATCCGAAGTAAGAAAACAAGTAACTAGGCGGCTGCAAGACTGGTCTGCTCTAAGCTATTGTTTCTGAGCCATCAAGAGAGCTCTGAATTAATTCATCAATACTGATGTTAAGTGCAACTATCTTTTTGGAGGGTTTTCTATGTGCTCTAACCTTTGTGTCTGGATGTTACCTCTGAACAGTAAAACCAGACGTAGAGGGAAGACTTTTTGTCAAAGGTGATCCCAGCCTCATTGTTGGTTTTTTTTTTTTTTAATTGAACGAAAGAGTCTTTAAATTCTACAGTGCTTTACGATCTTCACATGTTTCACACACATGATTTCATACAATCCCATAATAACCTCTTTTTCTCCCCTCCCCCTATGTTGCCCCTCCCTCCTCCCCTCTCCCCACTGGTAAGCACTCGTTTGATCTCTGTATCTGCGAGTCTGCTTCGTTTTATTCACTAGTGTGTTGTGTTTTAGATTCCGCATATAAGTGAGACCATACAGTATTCGTCTTTCTCTGTCTGACTTACCTAACTTAGCATAACGCCCTCCAAGTCCATCCGTGGGGCTGCAAGTGACAACATTTCCTTTTTCATGCCAGCCTCGTCCTTGAAGCGCTTCTTCACTTGGGTTCCAGGACACCCCCTCTGAGGTTTTCCCCCAGCCCCCTGGCCGTTCCCTCTCAGTCTCCTCTGCCAGCCCCTCCTTCTCCCCCTCACCCCAGGCTTTCCGCCTACACTCTGTGACCTTTCTGGCCACTTCCTGTGCTGTCTGAGGAAGCACCACACCTGTGTCCTTTCCTCCCCTGGGAAGTGTCTCCTGCAGGTCTTCCCTGGGCCAGGTCCTTCTCATCGTTCTAGTCTCTGCTCAGATCTCACTTCTGCAAAGAGGCCCTGAGCATCCCTTCTAGAAAAGTCCCTTCCTGTCACAGCCACTCACGCTCTACCCTGTGGATCTACTTTATTTCTTCACAGGACTTTGCACTACTTACAAATACTTTTTGGCCTTGTTTTCTTTCTCTCCATTATCACGGAAGCTCCTGGATGGCAGGGACAGCCTTTTTTTTTTTTTTTAACATCTTTATTGGAGTATAATTGCTTTACACTGGTGTGTTAGTTTCTGCTGTATATCAAAGTGAATCACCTATATGTATACATATATCCCCTCCCTCTTGCGACTCCCTCCCACCTTCCCTATCCCACCCCTCTAGGTGGTCACAAAGCACTGAGCTGATCTCCCTGAACTATGTGGCTACTTCCAGGGACAGTCTTATTCAGGGCTACACCTTCCAGGCCTAAAATATGACCTGACACTATAAACGTCTGTTGTACAGTAAGTCCCCTACTTACGAACCTTCAACTTGCGAGCTTTCAAAGATGCGAACGTGCGTTCCATCAACGTCAGGCATGAGTGAAATTGCAGCTTGCACTCTGTCCCCTATTGCTGAAGATCCTTCAGCTCTACCATCCCCCACCTCCTCTCCCTCCTCCAGTCAATAACTCTTCTTGCCTGTTCACTCGATGCCAGCCCCCGTATGCCAGCTGTTGTGCTGTACTACTGCACTTTTCAAGGTACTGTACTGTAAGATTAAAAACGTTTTCTTTATTTCTTGTGTTGGTTTTTTATGTATTATTTCTGTGAAAAGTATTATAAATCTATTACAGTACAGTACTATATAGCCGATTGTGTTAGTTGGGTACCCAGGCTAAGTCTGTTGGACTTACGAACAAATTGGACTTATGCACGTGCTCTCGGAACGGAACTCATTCGTACGTAGGGGACTTACTGTATAGCATGATTAGAGATAAGAAACTAAAGCTTGAGATGGTACTAGTTTTCTGCTGCTGCTGTTTCAAATTATCCTGAATTTAGTGGCTTAACACAGCAATGTTTGTTGGCAGGGCTGTGTTCTTTCTGGAGGGAGGCCTTAGGGAGAACCCATTGCCTGGACTTTTCCCACTTTCCAGAGCTGCCTGCCTTCTTTGGCTAGTGGCCCCTTCCTCCATTTTCAAAGCACATCACTCCCCAGTCTGGTTCTATTGACACATCTCCTTTTTCTGACTTACTCCTCCTATGTCCCTCTTATAGGACCTTGGTGATGACATTGAGCCCACCTGGATAATTTAGAATATTGTCTGTCTCAGAGTCCTTAACTTAATCACATCTGTAATACACATTCCAGGGACTAGGACGTTGGCATAGGGGAGGTTTATTCTGTCCACCACAGGACGCTTCATTTTCTCGAGATCAATTAGCGAGTAAGTGGCAAAGATGGGGTTTAAACTGGGGGACTGACATACATACACCATTGATACTATGTATAAAATAGATAACTAATGAGAACCTACTGTATAGCTCAGGGAACTCTACTCAGTGCTCTCTGGTGACCTAAATGGGAAGGAAATCCAAAGAAAGAGGGGATATAGGTACACATATAGCTGATTCATTTTGCTGTACAGTAGAAACTAACACAACATTGTAAAGCAACTATAGCCCAATAAAATTCAAATAAATAAATAAAAATAAATTTGTTGACTCCATGGTGAAAATTCTATGGTTTGTGCTGCCCTTTAAGCCAACACACAACCCCAGCTACCCAGTCTTCGCAAAGCCACATAGGACGATTGTGGGCCTGAGGTCGTCCCAAGACTCCTAGGAAGAAATCCTAGTATTGTACCAATAATGGCAGCCGTGGTGTTCTCTTATCAGGTGTTCTCCATCAAGGTATTTTTACAATATGTTACAAGCAATCCCTATCTCTCCAGAAGAGTTTAATGCATAGAGTCTGCTCTGGACGTACAAGTGCTACTCACCAATAAAGATATCACAAGGTTAATGAAGGGAATTAGGACTCTAAACTATGTGAAAGGATAATAATACGGAGAATACCTACCATTTTCCGAATGCGCTTATTCCCTAGATACATTCACACGTTCATTATCTCACTTAATTCTTACTACAACAACAAATAATGGGTATTATCATTTTTGTTGTTAAGGAAATGGACGTTTATGCATATTGAGTGAATTACCATAGAGCTGTAAGTGAAGGAAAAGGATGCAAAGACTGATCTGCCGGCCTCCAAAACCCATACTCTCCCCTATTAACCCAAATACCTTCCAGAGCAAAGGAGAGATTTCCTGCTGAACTCTTTACTCACGACCATTAACTAGCGGGGGAAAAACTGAGATGTAGTGCACTAGTAAATTGCCTCCCGGAATTTTTTCTTGGGCAGCCTCAAAGGCAAGGCAGTGGCTTGTGCAGATTTTGCAAATTGGCAACCTTTGCAGAGGATGAGATATTGTTCATTTCTTCTATGAGATCACACAGGATTTAGCTGGGGGAAGAGCAGATAACCCCAGGTAGTGTACTAATAGCAGGATTCCTCAGCGAAGCAGGGAAGGGATGCTCGTCATTGCAGGGCTCCATGCCCCGACGGGGGTGACAGTTTTTAAAGAATTAGTTGTAGGGCAGCGACCATCAGTGCACATATCTACCAGGTAAAGCTTTCAAATCTTTAACCCTTACCAAATGATTCTCTGAGCCTCTCCCCGACCACACTTTGTCCACTCACGTACGCATCCAGCTAACATACACGGATCCCTACAAAGAGGCAAGCTGTGTTCCGAATTCTAGGGATATAAAGATGATTAGGAATCAGTCCCTGCCCTCAAGGGGACAGAAACAGTAACAGGAGAAAGATATATGAAATAAGTGTGCTAAACTATTATAGGAACTGCATGCATTTGCCATGTACAGTGAGGAACAGCTCAAAAACAGAACCGTAAATTCTACCGAATGAGAGGAGAAGTGGGGCCAGGAGAGGCTTCAGGAAAAGGAAGTTTTTCAGGACCGGGTACGTGCTCCCAATTTTGGAGGAGAGGGTAGAAGGCAGGTGAACAAAGAGGGCTGTTTCCAGATAGAAGGAATAACACGAGCAGAGGTGCAGAGCTACTGAACCACTGTGGTTTACGACAAGTTAAAACAGGTTGGTTCAGTGGCTACTTTTCACCGTGAAAAAGTGGCCATCTGTCAAAAACGTTATTCGACTGGGGCTTCCCTGGTTGAGAGTCCGCCTGCCGATACAGGGGACACGGGTTCGTGCCCCGGTCCGGGAAGATCCCACATGCCGCAGAGCAGCTGGGCCCGTAAGCCCTGGCCACTGAGCCTGCGCGTCCGGAGCCTGTGCTCCGCAACGGGAGGGGCCGCAGCAGTGAGAGGCCCACGTACCGCAAAAAACAAACAAACAAACAAAAAAAAAAAACAGCTACTGCCTATAAAACCTGAAACAAAGGCAGTAACATTTTAAAAAACGTTATTCAACTGAACACGAAGAGCGTGGATCGGTGCCTCCCTCCTCCACCGTGGGCACTGGCATGGCCTCAGCTGCAGGACCCTCCGTAGACTCCCAGGGTTGTGCCTGTTTCTGGACAAGCTCTCGGCAGGATCTCTGTTTCAGCATCTCCAGCACCGCACCTGGGCCAGGTCACCAACCTCTCTGCTCATCAAGCAACAGATGAAGCTTCCCCACTCCTGCCTTGTCACCCTCCACAGCAGCCTCCATTATCTCCCTCCAACTGTCTCATTCTCATCCCACCTCCGTGTCATCTCTTTGGTGGAAGCCTCCAAGTAGCTAATGTGTACCTAGGTGCCATCTTTCATGTGATCCAATAGAACTAATTGAGGTCCGGGTGGAAAAACAAGCAGAGATTTGACGCATCATTGAGCTAAAACAAAACTGAGTCTCTGGGAGTTTTGTATGTGTGTCTTTCCCATGTTCATACACCTTAGAGATAAGAATATGAGGTAAATAATTAAGGGATAAGTTTGAGTCCTTGAACCTTGTATACTTTCCCCCCATCTTGTATTTAGTTTGTACCCATCACTTAATCTCCACAAAGAGAAGTCCCCAGTAGGGAAATCCTCTAGGAAAGATCATGTGAGCGGATGATTAAAATTTTGATTTGATGTACGTTTACATCTGTACGTTTGTAAGCTTCTCCAGGTATAAGTATCTTGGAAAGACAGGATTTCCAAGTCTAAATGTCAAATCAAGTTCAAAAATAGCCTACTGGAGTGTTTCCCTCAGGCAAAGCAAATCCCCCTACAAGCCCAACACGTCAGGAGCGTGCGAAGTTTAAAACAAGGGCGGATAACGCTACAATAAAACCCCAAACATTGGCAGCCTGTGAAGATTTATGGTTGGCCACGTATTAGGAGATTCTATTTTCAGCACATTTTTCCCAAACAAGGGGACTTTCTGCATTTGCAAAGAGCTACCCTGGATAGTCATCAAAAAGTAAATATCATGAATAAAGATATACAAAAATAGAAGTATAGTTTTAAAAATGCTAATCTAAAAAACATAGTCGTATTTCATTACCACCCACACTTATGGCTTCCCTTTCTTTCCTTTTCAATGCTCAAAGGTCTGTACACCTCTAAGAACCGTGGTGTCACTTCACTTTAGTGTTCAGCACTGTCCCCTAGAGTCAGGAAGGATCTGAAGAATCATTTCACCCAACCCCTTCATTTCACACGTAACCAATTTGGCAAATTATATGGAGCATCTGCTACCTAAGAGGCAATGGACCAGGGCTGGAGGAGAAATTCTAACACAAAAACTACGTGATTCCATGAGTCATCTAACAAAAATAATTTCATTTCTGCCTTAAAGAAGTTTTACATTTATTTGAGGAGACTGATAACATATACATAAGAATAAAGCAGAGAAGGATAACTGTAAAAAGACTGATTCAAACCAAGTGCAAATGCACAGATGAAGGAAGGTATTTTAACCAGTGGCATGTTGCAAGGATTTGGAGTAGGTTTGAAGCACGGATGTATTTTCACTGGATATAAGTTATTTTCCGTAGATGGAATAGTGTTGGTAAAGGTTCATAAAGAATAAACAAATAAGTGTCCTTCAGGAGCTCTGAAGCTTGATTTCTTAGAAGCAATGGAAGAAGTGTCTGAGGTTGGAAAGGCATAGAATCAGACCAGGTAGAGAAATCTCATTATTTTTACTATTTTTTATGGCATTTTGTATTAAGTGGAATTTTTGATTGGAAAAAGCAAAGAGAATAGAGATTATGTAAATGAAAGCATCGAGTCCAAAACTGATTCGGGATGAGGGCCTCCTAATATTGAGAGTTCACAGTAAGGATGCTCCTAAATGCAAGTAGACAACCTCAACTCCAACAGGTATGTCAACTTACGAGCTCATGCAAAAAAAGACACCCAGAGATAGGTACTTCCGGGATATGTTAATTCAGTGGCTTATCAAATTCATCAGGGAAGCTTTTTTCCCATTTTTCTCTATTCTGTCATCCTCACCGCATTGGGTTGAATCTCCCTTCACGTCACAACGTAGCTTCTGCCGTTCTTGGTGTGACTCCACGTACCACAGGATCCAAGTAAGAAGAGAGACTGTTTATTCCCTGGGTTTCCTCTTAAGAATGAGGCGATCCTTCCCAGACGCTCTCCAGCTCACTTCACGTTAGCTAGAACTAAATTATACCCTCATCCCCAAATCAATCTGACAAGGCAGTAGGATTAACAAAACTAAGCAGGATTTTACCGTTGAGTCACGGACGGAGAAGTGAACATGCAAACAAAGTTGGGGCTTTCGAGCAAGGAAAAAAGGAAACTGGCTTCTGGGAAGCCAACGCCTACTGGTAAGTGATCAGAGCTGTTCCCAACATCATGTTCTAGGAGATGGTAAAGCCAAGGCCCCTTCTCCCTCTTTGGAACAATGGCTCATCCACAAAGGCTGCAGAGGATGAAGACTGGGGCCCCTCTAGGCAGCACCAGGCCTGGTTTGGTAGACAAAGCTTTGGGACTGGGACCTTGGTCCCTTCACATCTACTCAAACCACCAGGCCATCAGGCGCATGCTGGGGAGAGGGGCAGAAAGAGGAGGCAGTTCAAGGTGCAGGCAGAGGCTGAGAATCCTTTAGAGAAGATGACTGGAGATAAAGTGGGTTTTTCTCTGCCTTCGTTGTGTTGGCAGGAGCCCCATCACCTCATTAACCAATCTTCGGCTCTAGGAGGGTAGGTCTTTTCCCAGTTGCATGCCTCTTACTGGCCACATAATGCTCAATACATATATTTAGAGAATGTCTTGAATCAATTTATTATTTTCTCAATTACTTTGTTTCGTAACACGATGTCAGAATTCCCACTGCCTCAGGGGAGGTAATGTTTTGATGAAGGTAACTGTTGCATCCTGCGTCAAAGACGTATCATCTGGGACCCAAATCGATTTCCATAATCATATGTTGCTATGCTGTCATTTCAGTAAGGTGATGATGTTTTGTGAAAACACATCTTTTTTTTTTTTTTCAGCCACTGTTTTTTACTTTATGATAAGAGGGAATTAGACACAAAAACAGAATGAGTCACCACTCCCTCACCACCACTTCCCTTTCGTTTTCCTTCCTGTTTTCTCATTGGAGGCTGCAGTGACTTTCTCATAAGGTCACTGCTGGGCTCATTAGATTCTCGAATCAGGCTTAGATCAAAGTGCTGAGGAGATGTTCTGTCCTTCATTCAACAAATATGTATTCCAGACACTGTGCCAGAGAATTAAAAAATCCAAATACGATACAGCCATGTGGTCTAATGAGGCATCTATTAAAAATTATAAAATAAAAGTCAATAAATTGACATGGAAAGATGTCCACAATAAGTGAAAATACATATCTATAAGCATTGTTTAGCTTGATGTGTATGTATTTATCCAGATATTTTTTTATTTGTTATTCAAACATATAAACAGCTACATTTTGGGGTGGAGAGTGCTATTTTAAACAAACAAGAACACTTGATTGTAGTCACTAGTCTTCTAAGGGCTGGTAGGGGTGGGAATGGTATAGTTGGTGATCAGAAGAGCAGAATTCATGCCAGTGAGAGAATAAATCTCTATGCTACTTCCTTCTGCCTACACAAACCAGGGCAAACTGGTCTTGCCTAAGATTTTAATCATGTTAAAAGAAAGATTATGATTTTAGAACCTAGAGGAGATTACTTTTGCCTTATATATTTTATCTTTCCTGCAATGTATATTATTTGCATAATAAAAAGTTAAAAGTTCCTATCTATCCTATATAGTTCCTATCTTCAAGGAGCTCTTGTAGAAGAGAACATAAAAATAAAACATTGCCATACAATATTACAGGGGATATTATAAGAGTGTGTATATATATACACACATATATATATGGTATATATTCATGAGAGGAAAGAGGAAGAAGCCACCAGCTCTACCTGGAGGTACCTAGAAAGGCTTCCCCTAGGATTTGGGCTTTGAATTGGGCCTTTTAAACCAAAGTCTCTCAGAGAGAATACCATACATTAATGCATGAAGGAGCCTGACAATCCTGTAGGACTGGATCTTGGATGGGGTACATGGAGACCCACACAGAGAGGGGAGCATTAAGTGGTAGGAAGAAGAGGTTGTAACAGTAGATGGGAAACTGATAATAAAAATACAAGTCATCTTCAAAAATGGAGAAGTCATCCTAAACATGATGAAGAGTCATTGAAGACTACATTTGCCTTTAACAAAAAAGTAAACACAACCTTAAGAGTTTTTTTAACGTTAATTGTTTGTAATTGGAGAACAAAAGAAATAGAGAACTAAGTCTGTTTATAAACACTGAAGCTTTAAGTCCTTTGGACTAACTCCTTCAGATTAGAGCAGTATCTCCAAAGTAAGTCCCCAGATTGGGGTCAGTCAGTAATAAATTTTTCACTGGTCTAAGAAGCAATAAGATAAATAAGTACGATGTAGTGAATTTTGTATAAAACTACATATAATTAAAATTTTTAATTTGTTTTTGATGTCTGTCATTAGCAAAACAAAAAATGATCTTATGTTGGTGGCCCCTAAGTTTGTTTGTTTGTTTAGTTTCTCATTCATGAAACAAAGTTTAAGCTCAGGGAACCACTAGATTATAGTCGTCTAGTTTCACAAGGCACTGAAAGATAGAAAAAGGAAAATAAGCAAAGCAAAAACACAGAAAAAACGGAAGAGAAATCAGAGAGTCAGAGGAAATTCCAATGGTCTAGGAGCCAGTGTGGAGGTGAAAAAGGAACTAAATTTAATAACAAAGCATTTGTTCTCTGCCAGATTGGAATCAATCTTTTATTTTAGGAGAGACACAGTATATCCTTCTTTTAAACGTTTCATGCCAAATATCTAGTTTACACGTTTGTCTTTTTAGGAGAATCATTTGGAGCCTGAAATGCAAGAGAGATACATGTTTTCGCAGAGCGGGCTATCAGGAAATTTTTTACCAAGTGAATCTTTATTCTCCCATTTTTTTAACACTGTGGAAAAAAACCCCTCAGAAGATCATGTTGACAGTTTTAGCAAGGAAGGAATTAAGATCATGTTCTGGCTTGTGGAATGCAGAGAAATTGCAGGATGTTTGCTGGAAGTTTCACCTTATAATTCCCTTTTCCTTTGCATGACCTTCTTTTTCCAGTGTTGTTCTTTTCTCTGTCCTATAATTAGTTCACTTGCAGACACTTGTTCGTAGTCTGTCTTCTTGAGTGGTTGTATTCTAGCTACCACTTCCAGGCTTGCAGACTCCTTGAGCTGTTACCCTGTCTTCTGTCTGTATTCCTGCAAGGCACCCAGGCCCACAGACTCACTTAAGTTTGTTTACCTACTTTTCCTTCCTACAAAGAGCAATAAAGAAAATGAATTTAGCTCCATAATCCTCAACGTTGATTTATAGACTGAGACATCCCATTAGTGGTTTTAATTTCAATCCTATCAGTCAACTGTGTTTTGGCAGGATATCTCAAAGTTAAACATCATAAAACTAGATTTAATGTTAACTTATTGCTATGGAAATATCCTTTTCACATTTCACTTTCCATTTGTGTTAGATCATAATAAAAATTAAATCCATCTGTCTCTAGCAAATGCATAGTATGTTTAGTTAGAGACAAGAAGAATAGAAATTAGAAGAGCAGATTTTAAGACAGGTTTGAAAATGACAGATACAGATATTCAAATCAGAGTTTGCCTTTGCAAACATTTGTGTTTTGTAAAATCCACCAAATGTATGTTTCTTTATAAGTAACAAAAGAGGAAGGTAAAATTTAAAGTCATACATACAAGTTTTAGAAATGTTAATTTTTTGCCAGGTAAGAAAATATTCTGAGTGTATGTCACTATTTTATTTTCTTCTTCTCCATAATTATTTCTAACATACAAATAACTTATAAACATGTTTTTACCATCAATGGCTTAAATTTTTCATAAGTGTTTTTAGTAAAATATATAAATCTCTCCTTAATCCTATTCTGCTTTTTCTACTCTCCTACCTAAAAATAACTAAAATAAGAATTTGGGAGATTAGGATTGACGAATATACACTAATATGTATAAAACAGATAACTAATAAGAACCTGCTGTATAAAAACAAATAAAATAAAACTCAAAAAAAAGATGAGTTATGTGTCCATATTTATACCCTTAAAGCTCCCGATTTAGTTCCTCAATATGTGCTTATTGAATGGAATCAAATTTAACCACACTGATATGCCTTCAACAGAAAATGGCATTTTTGAGTGTCTTTGTATTTGTCCCTTACAAGGAGTTTCCCTTTCTATGATATTTGTTTGAAATAAATAATTGTAATTATTAAATAGGAAAAAAAAGAGTTGTGTGTATTCTTCCTCTTTGGGGTACATTTTACGCAGCTAACAACAAATCCAATTTCTCAGTAACTCAGAGCATGTATCAGAAAGATATATAGATTAAGCACAGCAGCTTGCATTGAAAAAAATATACCACTATCACCACTTCTTAAGTTAGGATTAATAATAAGTATCATTTAAAGAGTACTTAGTAGGTAGCTGAAAACTTCACACACATACATACATAAAATCAGACATGTAATTTTGTTTATTCCATTATGAGGTAGGTGCCTTTAATGTCCCCATTTTACAGATAAGGAAACTGAGACTTATTGAATGGAGACACTTGGTTAGTAAGAGGCAAAGCCAGAGATGAAATCAGGGTCTAACTCTGAAATCCACTGAAAATAGCCTAGATAATTGTAAAACATGTAAGCAGACGGGTGGCCCTATAAATCACGATCATTCAGCTCAAAATGACACCCAACACTGTCTGACAACCTTACTACAAATGCTCTAGTGAGAAACCACTCGCACTCTTTATAAAGTCCATTGCATACCTCCTCAAGGCCTGGCACCTAGGAGCCACTCAGTAAATATATGTTTAATAACAACAACAATAATAATAGTGAGTACTTAGATACCATGCTCCAATTACTTTTCTAACCTTTATATATATTTAACTCCTTTAATTCACACAACAAATCTCTCAGGTAGTTACTATGGCTATCCCCATTTTACAAATGAGGAAACTGAGGCACCAAAGAGGTTAGGAAAACTGTCCTGGGTCACACAAGTAGTAAGAGGCAGAAATAGACTTCAAGCCCAGGCATTCGTGTTCCACAGTTCCATAAACTGTAGTTTAAATAAACAGATGAATGAATGAACCAGAATGATTTTTATCGACATAAATCAAGTTGTATCACTGCCTTGATTTAAACGCTTAGGGATTCCCCACTGTATGTAGGATACACATGTTAACTTCTCAGCCCAGCCTGTAAGGTCTGGCAGGATCTCTGAGTTCACCTTTCGCCTCTTATTTTATGCTTCTCCCTCTCTGTAGTCTGAGACAACGGATTTGGTTTGGTGGCTTTTTTTTGTTTTTTTCCAATTCAGGCCCTTCACACATGCTGTTCTTCCCTCTGGAAGGTCATCCCTGTACTCTTAACTGGTTAATTCCTATTCGTCATTTAAGACTCTAGCTAAATACAGCTTCTTGTGAGACAACTTCTCTGATATGCCAATACAACCCAGATGTCTACTCTTGTTATAAAATCCAATAACATTTAAAACAATTTCCAATTGTGCTTGCCAGTGTGTGTAGATCTGATTGTCTTTCTCTTTCATTACCCTATAAATTTCAGGAGAGCAGAGACCATGACTCTTTTTTTCCTATACATGGTCTATACTAGGTACTAGATAAAGGTTGCTGAACGTAAGAATGAATGAATGAATGAACTCAACTCAATGAATGAATGAACAACTCATCAAAAGCATTATTCATAATGAATGCTCATAATACTGTATGTGCATGTGATTGATTGAAAATTGCCAAATATATCATCCAAGCGCTAATTTAAAAGCCAATACACATTGAAAGAACATCCACCATAGTTTTGAGGAGCTAAGATGGAATATGTAATAGGGAAGAACAAACCTGACTCCGTACTGGCTGTTTCTTTTACTTTAAACTTTGCATTCCATTGCTTTTGTTACCAGCTAATCACTAAAGGGGTGTTGCCTATGGCTGAAAGTGTACATAATGGCCCATTCCCTGGGACCCTGCCTCCATGCCTGAGCAGTAAGCTAAAATATTGGTTGGCCAGAAAGTTCATTCGGGCTTTTCCATAAGATGTTACAACCCAAGATGTTGGCCAACCCCATGCCTTTGTTTAGCTCACAGGAAACAGCCTGACCAGGCCCACCTGTGAATGAATGGCTGCAGGAAAGAAAAACTTAACACATCCCCTCAGGAATCTGGCCAGAACCAGGAAACATTTGCAGCAACTTTACCTCCTCATCCCCTCTCCCTTTTGCTCTAGAAAAGAAACTAGCATGCAAACCCAAGCAAGATGGTTCTTTGGGACACTAGTCCACCACCTTCTCGATCTGCCGGCTTTCTGAATAAAGTCGATATTCCTGGCCCTAACGACTCATCTCTCGATTTACCGGCCTGTGGTGCACCGAGCAGTATGAGCTCGGACTCAGTAAAAAATAGGGTCATCGAGTCAAGGATGTAATGAAAACAAAGGCAGATCTACCTCCTCACTATGTGAAATGTGGTCATTACAGTTTCATCAGCTAAACTTGTGGTAAAAGCATACCCTCTCTTCTTTGAGAAAGCTCTCCCCCCATCACAGGGTGCTGGCACGGTGTGAGCAAAGGACTATGTCAGGCCAGTCAGGGTCTCAACACTTCTAGCAGCAGTGATTTAGTCAGAGATAGATGAGCCCAAGACCCCAGTGGGCCAGTCAGAGTCCTCCACGTGACTGCTATGTTAGTTCAAATAAGGCACAATTCTTCTTGGCCTTTGGAGTCACAGTTTTGGGAAATTTTAAATTTAAGGCTGCTTACTGGCCATCTCTCCAAGTCACATGGAGGAAACCTCTCTACAGGACAACAGAAAGAGGCCAATGTGCTAACATGAACAGAAACAAACAGAGATAAGAAACCGAGAGAAACCTCTAGTATCAGGTAAGCCCTTGTA
The DNA here is from genome assembly GCF_008692025.1 of Phocoena sinus. Taxonomy (NCBI): domain Eukaryota; kingdom Metazoa; phylum Chordata; class Mammalia; order Artiodactyla; family Phocoenidae; genus Phocoena; species Phocoena sinus. The sequence goes on from NC_045763.1 coordinate 177,096,083, forward strand.
CCCAACTCTACCCAAAGTAGCTGTATCTCAGATTTCCCAGGTACATGAGCAAATATTTCTTTTTGATAAAGTTGACTTGAGAAGAGCTCTGTTACTTGCAGCCATGTCCCCTGATTCACCCATCTTCCCAACCAGCTAACATTTCTAGTACGTGAAAGCACAAGTCCTTGAAGAGACCCGTTTCAAGACCTACAGACTACTCAAAGGTGATTGGTCTGTCTCAGGCTTACAGTGAGCTTACACACAGTATACAAAAACAGAAAATCTTACCCTAATCATAACATCATACCAGGCCAACCAAAGGTGGGAAAAGTGAACCATCCCTGAGGAAGGAAGCAGAAAGGAAGAAACTTACCCTGTCCAGAGCAGCTTCTGTCCCCCTGCCCTGGTGTTACAGGTGAGGCTCCTGGGGAAACACCACCTGTGATAAAGAGAATTCCATCCGATCAGGCCTGGCTTCCTCGTGAGAAGTGTGACTATAGGGGCTGCTCTTTGTTTCAACCTGAGTCTGGGTTATCACTGTTTTAAACTTTGAGAACAGATAAGCCTAAAATCACCTTGTAACAGTTGAAATTTCACATCTGTTTGTATGATGGAATTAGCTTGTGAGTTAGACACCAAGGTCTTTATTTTATTTTTTCCACAGAGTTCCTCAGTGCCTTAGGAGAAGAGGGCAAAACAATACAGAGAACAAAGAACTTAAATGAGCTTCTAAATAGATTTTTTTTATAACTCATCGCATAAGCAATGGTTTGAAGGCTAAGTGCCGGCTCATCTACAAGTGTGGGCTTTTTGACATACAATTCTATGTTTTTTAGTATTTTTCATTCCAAGAGCTTGGTTTTCCAAAGAGAAAAGGACTCAGGTCACATTAATTGTTAACATTGGGAGAACACTTACTATAAGGCAGGTGGCTGCTTCTGGTTTGACATAATTTTAGCCTTTTTAATGATCTTACTGCCTTCGTGTCCCCTGCATCATATGGCTGATGAGAAATTACAGAGTTTTGATTACTTGTGCAAATTCACACAGCTATGTAACCACAGGCTGTCTCTAATATTGCCCGTTCCTCTACCTTTTCCAGAACCTCCACACTGCCCACCAATCCTGGCTCTCTCTAGGCAGCTCTTTCTGCCCCTCTGTACGTCAGCAAGTTTAAATCTTTATTACTCTGCGTGAAATCTCTACCCTATGCTTGGCCATTTGTTCTACTCTCTGGGAGATTCCTCAACTGTATCTTCCATTTCTTTTATAGCATTTTTGTAAAATCTTAATAAACATTTTTAATTTTCAAAAGCTCTCTTTTGTTCTGTGAATTCCCTTTCCCATAGCATCCTTAATCCCTCCTGTGAGGATACCTATTAGAAGGTATTTTTGTTTCTCTTTTGTTCCTTGTACTATATTCATTCCTTTGGGGACATTTAATGTTCCACTGGTGTTGGAGTGTTACCTCGGATACGCAGTGATCCCTTATGGCTTATATTTGAATATAAGTGGAGCTGGAGATGGAAGGGGAAGGGGATTTGAGGAATGGTTGCTGGATGGAAACCTAAGAATGGATATAAAACACCCTCCTTTCTGACCCTAATGTACCAGCATAGGAGGACTTTTTTTTTTTTTTTTTTTTTTTGGCGGTACGCGGGCCTCTCACTGTTGTGGCCTCTCCCGTTGCGGAGCACAGGCTCCGGACGCACAGGCTCAGCGGCCACGTCTCACGGGCCCAGACGCTCCGCGGCATGTGGGATCTTCCCGGACCGGGGCACGAACCCGTGTCCCCTGCATCGGCAGGCGGACTCTCAACCACTGCGCCACCAGGGAAGCCCTAGGAGGACTTTTAAAAAGATGCAGTTGTACTGAAATATGTACAAAGTAATGTCCCTGCTGTTACTTACCAAGGTACCAGTGATTACCATGAAGCAGTCTGGATGAGGGAACTGATTCTGGGCTCTGAGATCTTCCTTTGTTTGCATTAAGCTGTTCTGTCAAGATTTTGTGTGACTTACTGTAATCTTTCTTCCAGGCCCTACCCAGGTGGGTCCTTGCTTCTCAACCCTGGGAGAGACCGTGTCATGCCTAGTGTAACTGGAATGATCTTGCGTTCATGACCTGTGCTCTCTTGAGTAACTGCCTTCTCGAGGCACAATTAGCATTCTTCAGTCTGACCACTGTGTTCTCCTGTTTGTTATGACCACGGGAAATGTCTTAAAGCTTCTCTGGCCAGAAAAGACTGTTTCTGCCTGGCGTCCAAAATGCAAATGTATCTGACCCTTGTGTGGTGCTATTAAACGTCCTCCAGTCGTGGATGCTGTAGAGCATCACTTAGGTGCTGGGGTCCCGCAGAACCAAGGCACTGTTTTCCATGGCTCCAGGCAGTGAGGTCTGCTCACGCTTCACAGCTGAGAGCCTTCCCAGGACCCGCCCTCGGCTGAGGAAGCTGTCTTGACGAAGTTCTTGCCCGCCGTCCCCACCCAATCAGCCTGCATCCAATGACTGTCAACATAGGCATGCACAGGTCTAACCCCCTTGCCTTCATTTGGGAGACTTTGAAGGCCACCCCAGCTCCAGAACCCCTGTAGGACGGGCTGAGATGTCAGTGGCAGTCACGTGATGGATCAGCTTCTCCCTCTGCCTAAAGCTGCCTTCCTTCCTCCCTTTCTTACAAACCTTCTGCAAGTAGCCATCCAAGTGAGTCTGTTCCAGGGAACCCAAACTAATGACTAACATCATTAAGGTTTAATAATCACTTAATTTCCAGTATCTTATGGGTTATATTAGATCTATTCAAATGTGGAAATAGAAATTAATCATTGATTCTGCCATGAAGAGACAATTGTCTAATTCACAATTATTTAAATCTTCCTCCAAAGTACTGGCCATTTTACATTTAGTATTTTGTATTTACTGATGCATAGCTCTTTTAATAATGAGTTTATAGGGAAACTAGGAGTTAGATGGAAAAAAGTACACTACCTGATTCAAGTTTTATTCAGTTCTGATTATTTCATTTGTTCTAATTTTAGGACAAAGCATTTCTAGATAATTTGAAAAACACTGTCCGTAACTCATGTTTGTTTTTAGTTTCAAAACTTTAGGTCCAGTGTTAAATATGAAGACTTTTTAAAAAATCTCAAGAAAAGCTTCAAGTGCACCTATGGTTTTGTCTATCCAGCATTCCTTCCTTTGGGGATATTCCCCATTCCTATAGCTTATGGTCTCAGTGGGCTGTCAGTCATGATGCTGCCCTATCCCCAGACATGAGCAGTGATCCAGACTGGGTAATAAGCATACTCCATAGCCCCAGACAAAACTATAATCAAAAAGATACATGCACCCCTATGTTCATAGCAGCACTATTCACAATAGCCAAGACATGGAAACACCTAAATCTCCATTGACAGATGAATGGATAAAGCAGATGTGGTACACATACACAATGGAATACCACTCAGCCATAAAAAGAATGAAATAATGCCATTTGCAGCAACATGGATGAACCTAGAGATTATCATACTAAGTGAAATTAAGTCAGAAAGAGAAAGACAAATGCCATATAGTATCACTTATATGTGGAATCTAAAATATGACACAAATGAACTTATGAAACAGACTCACAGACAGAAAGAACAGACTTGTCGGGGCTTCCCTGGTGGCGCAGTGGTTAAGAATCTGCCTGCCAATGCAGGGGACACAGGTTCGAGCCCTGGTCCGGGAAGACCCCACATGCTGTGGAGCAACTAAGCCCATGAGCCACAACTACTGAGCCTACATGCCACAACTACTGAAGCCCACGCACCTAGAGCCCATCATGTTCTGTAACAAGAGAAGCCACCGCGATGAGAAGCCTGTGCACCGCAACGAAGACCCAATGCAGCCAAAAATAAATAAATAAAGTAAATAAATTTTAAAAAAAAGAATAAACTTGTGGTTGTCAAGTGGGAGGGTGGGTGGGAGAGGGATGGATTTGGAGGTTGGGGTGCAAACTATTATATATAGGATGGACAAACAACAAGGTCCTACTGTATAGCACAGGGAACTATATTCAATATCCTGTGATAAATCATAATGGAAAAGAATATATATCTATCACTGTGCTGTACACCAGAAACACAACATTGTAAATCAATTATACTTGAATAAAATAAATTTTAAAAAAAGAGTACTCCATCTCCTTGGCACAGTGACTGGGCCAGAGGTAAGGTTATGGCCCAAATAAGGATAACAAGATTCTTCCCTGGGATTTATATAAATGTGCTGGGGGGGAAAAAGAGGATATAGCCTTGGAGCTTCTTGGAGCTTCCTCTAGCCATTTTTCTTCTGTGTGCTAAGATCTTATGAACAGAATGAAGCCAACACTAAGAAGGAAGCAAAGCTGAAAAATGATATAGGTTGAGTCTCTGGTTGCAGTCAGGGGGTCCAGCCTGCCTTCTGGACTTCCCACATATATAAACCAATAAATTCTAATTTACATGACTAGTGTGAGTCGGGTTTCTGTCACTCAAAAACACACCTAACACAAAGTTTTACGTCACCATCTTACACCCAAAATCATCCCTCTGAAGAGACTGAGGTACAAAACTTCCAGATGCAAAATAAAGGAGTCACTGGTATGAAATGTACGGTGTGGGGAATATAGTCAATAATTATGTAATATCTTTGTGACAGATGATAACTAGACTTATCGTGGTGATCAGTTTGAAATGTATAAAAATATCGAATCACTATGTTGTGTACCAAGAACTAACAATTAGTTGTGGGTCAATTTTACTTCAAAAACAAACAAAACAAACTCATTAAAAAAAGAGATCAGGGGTTCCCTGATGGCGCAGTGGTTGAGAGTCCGCCTGTTGATGCAGGGGACACGGGTTCGTGCCCCAGTCCGGGAAGATCCCACATGCCGCGGAGCGGCTGTGCCCGTGAGCCATGGCCGCTGAGCCTGCGCGTCCGGAGCCTGTTGCTCCGCAACGGGAGAGGCCACAACAGTGAGAGGCCTGCGTACCGCAAAAAAAAAAAAAAAAAGAGATCAGATCTGTGGTCACCAGAGGAGGGAGGGGAGGAGAGGGGAATTGGATGAAGGTGGTCAAAAGGTACAAACTTCCAGTTACAAGATAAGTTAAGTACTAGAGATGTAGTGTACAGCATATAAATGTAATGAACACAGCTGTATGTTACATATTAAAGTTGCTAGGAAAGTAAAGCCTAAGAGTTCTCATTACGCGGAAAAATTGTTTTTCTATTTCTTTAATTTTGCATGTATACGTACGAGATGATAATGGATGTTCACTAAACTTACGATAATCATTTCATGATGTGTGCAAATCAAATCATTATGCTGCACACCTCAAACTTATCCAGTGCTCTATGTCAATTGCATCTCAATGAAGCTGGAAGAGAAGATTTTTTTCTAATTAAAAATTAAATCTTCCCTCTAGAGACTCAATTTCCAATATCTTTTTTCAAAGGCTACTGTATTCCATACGCAAGTAGACTTTATGCAATCATTTTCCCACCCTCCTCTAGCTGTTTTCCTTATGTGGCCATAGCACCTGATATTTTTAGTCAGCCAGTGCTTAAATTTATTCATAAAGCACTACTTTATAATTCTGCAGGAAATATTTCCCACTTTCTGAAATAGAACAGTTTCTATTTAAGGAACTGAAGTCCTGGTGTGCTACATTTTCTTTGACACTAATTTGTCTGTGTGAAGATGAGTCTGAGGATCCTGAAGCTGCAACCAAAGCACCACGATTTCCCTGATGGCAATTTTCTCAAACTGCTGACATATTGCTTAGGAGAAAATAGCCCCTGTGGTGCTAAATTTGCAAACGTAAATCTGTTGAGGCAGCAAATATCACATGCTTCGTTAAAATAGTGAAGCCAGTCATGGGACAATTAACTGTGGAAACCTGCCACTCAAATGCCTAATAAAGAAGCATCCCAAAGACTCCACAGGGCTGGCTTTTTATGCCACCTTAAATACGTTCCAAGAATCACAGTGACAAGATTAGCTCATCAACAAATGATTTTTGCAGCTCTAGAGTAAAACTCTTCTGTACACAAAAAGCCCATGACTTGGGTTATGAGTTTAATTTGATGTTCAACCCATTCGTTAATTGCTGACATTTACACAGGTGCTCAAGAGGCGAACATAGAAGCTAAAATAGAACCCCAAGCTGAACACACACAGTCGGTGCCTCTTTGGTCACTAGGGAAGCTTTACAGCTTATATAAAGCATGATTTGTACCCTATGTGCATAAGCAATTCTCCGTCTCAGAAACACAGGATGTTAGAATCAGGAAGCACATAATAGATCATATAATGTAATTCCTTGAAATTGAGGCTCCCAGAAGATAAAACGATTCACCTAAGATTTCACAGCTAGTGGTTGACACAGCTGGGAGCAGAATCCAGTTTCCTTGCAATCAGTCTGGAGCCACCTTCTTACTTCCCTCCTGTAAACTGTTCCCTCCCCATGATCCATAGGTTTGCTCCAACCTCTAGCTGTGGCTTGGTGGCAAAAGCACTAGATTTAGGGTTACAGGACCCAGATTTAGGTCCTGGCCTTGACACTTTCAACATTTGTGACCTTGGTCAAATCACGTAACTTTGCTGGGCTCCATCTTTTGCATCTTCATCTTTTCGTCTATCTCATGGGGCTGTTATTAGAACTAAATAAGTGACACATAAAGCACTTGGAAAATTATAAATCAGTTTGCAGATGCAAAGTATAATGATTATAACCACACGGTAATAGTGGTTAAAAGAAAAACACAGATAATAGTGATCATCGGTAACTATTCAGTACCTTTCTCGGCAGAGCACTGAGCTCATTTTTCTCCAGCGTTTCCTCCTAGAGAGAGAATACATATCTCAAAGTGGTTGACATTCCAAAGGACAACAAAAGAACAAATAGATGATTTCTGGAGGTTACATCATTAAGTCGGAGTATTTTGCCTATTAAAGATGTGGTAAATTTGGGAGAGTGTGTTATTTAAGATGCCTTGAACCTTGAGGACCAGGAAGGCCTGACTCAGAGAAACAATGGAAGTCAGGCAGCCCCAGCTGTGGTTTGTATGAGTCCCAGCTAAGCTTCTCTGCAGTTCCCTTGGTTTCACCCTTCTCCATATATTGGCTTCTTTAGCCAGTATAGCTGCAGCCTTTCCAGGCATCACACCCAACAGCGTAAAGCTCAGAGGTTAAGAACCTCTGCATCTTCAGCATCTCCTACTTAAAACTGAAGAAATCTTGCCAGAAGATCCCAGCAGCCCTCTCCTCATACCTCTCTGGCCTGAAATGGATACCATGGAACTACTGAGAATGGTTTAAGATAATCAGGATACATTTGCCTGAGTTGGGGATGGAGCCAGACTTTTCTAATGCTTAGGTTTTATCGTGGAGGGGTGAAAGCTTGAGGAAAATTAAGAAGGAGAGACTCAGGGGATTCTGATGCCGTAGCTCTCTCAGTGTTCTGTGTCTTTGTCGCTAGTCTTGCCTCCCAGGAGCAGCAATCAATAGAGGTAATGGCCCTGGGGGAGGTAGAGAGGAAGCTGTTTATCAATAGCTGTTCAGTCTCCAGCTTGTCAGTTCTAGAGCAGTGCGGAGTACCTACCAATTAAAGCTGCTGGAGTTCTGTCAGCATTCTGTTTCTTTGTTACCTTCTGTTGCGCTCTTCCAATGAGAAGCCAAGCTGGGAAACGGAAGGGCAAGTTATACATAGTTAGGACAAACTGAATGGAGAAAACCGATTTCAGGAATCTAGAAAGAAAAGAAGCATCAGTTTGGAAGACTGAGGAGAATAATTATCTGAGAGAGAGAGAAACTGGTTATCAGATGGACCCCAAAGGACATAGGAAACGGGGTTGAACACAGGAGGAAGGTAAAGCAAAAAATGGGCAAGGTTGGCAGGACAGTCCAACTGGAGAATGAAATACATTCACATTCAAAACACGTTTAAAGAAGTTTAAAGAAACACACTTGAGAGCCAGATTTGGCCCTTGGGCTGCAATCTGTGGCTGTTAACAGAGTAGCTGAGGAGAGTCACTGGAGGCTATCTAATGTCTAGTCAAATGGAGTCAAATGGAGAGACATTTGAAGAAGTTTAACCTTCACTGCAGCACTATTTACTGTAGCCAGGACATGGAAACAACCTAAATGTCCATCAACAGATGAATGGATAAAGAAGATGTGGTACATATATACAATGGAATATTACTCAGCCATAAAAAGGAACAACATTGGGTCATTCGTAGAGACGTGGATGGACCTAGAGACTGTCATACGGAGCGAAGTGAGAAAGAGAAAAACAATTATCATATATTAACACATATATGTAGAATCTAGAAAAATGGTATAGATGACCTTATCTGCAAAGCAGAAATAGAGACACAGACATAGAGAACAAACGTATGGATACCAAGGGGGAAAGGGGGGTGGGATGAATTGGGAGATGGGGATTGACACATATACACTATTGATACCAAGTATAAAAAAATAACTAATGAGAACCTACTGTAAAGCACAGGGAACTCTACTCACCACTCTGTGGTGACCTAAATGGGAAGGAAATCCAGAAAAGAGGGGATATATGTATATGTATAGCTGATTCACTTTGCTGTACACCTGAAACTAACACAACACTGCAAAGCAACTATACTCCAATAAAAAAATTTTTTAAATATAAAGTTTAATCATTTTTTCTAAAGATTTTTTACTTTAAAAAAGAAAATATAATAAAATTTTCCATATATTTAAAATGAATTCTATTTGGTCCTATTTCATTCGTATGGATCATTCCACATATAATATCAAACATAAAAAGTTTCCTAGGGGCTTCCCTGGTGGCGCAGTGGTTGAGAGTCCGCCTGCCGATGCAGGGGACACGGTTTCGTGCCCCGGTCCGGGAGGATTCCACATGCCACGGAGCGGCTGGGCCCATGAGCCATGGCCGCTGAGCCTGCGCGTCCGGAGCCTGTGCTCCGCAACAGAAGAGGCCACAACAGTGAGAGGCCCATGTACCGCAAAAAAAAATAATAATAATTCAGCGTCCATAAATGCATGGAGACAGGGCAAATGTACCTGAATCTGTTTTTGGCTGGTGAACACTCACCATTTTTGGCGGACTGAACAGTCATGTGCATGCAATCTCAGCTCAATGCAAACACCAGCAATAGCTCTGATTTGTTTCTATGGTTTCAAATCACTGCAGACGACACCTGTGATGCAGCTTACAGTTCTGCCTCCTGCGAGAACTCTGGTTACAACACCGTACTTATCCAGCTCCCTTCAAGAAATCCTATCACAAAACCAGAAATTCTGATTTCCTGAGCTTTTAAATCACTACTTGAAAAGAAAACCCCTCCAACTGTTTGATATTTCTTTGATGATGGTCTAAAGAAAAAAAGAGTTTGGGTTGGGGTAATGAAATATCTACATGCCAAAGAGGAGAAATGTGAGTTTTGAGTTTTCAGAATAAAGCACTAGGCCTCCTCTTTCATTATCCGGCTGATTATTTGATGCAATACTTATCAGCACCGATATTTAATGAGATCCCAATAAGCCTGCTCTAATCTTTTGTTTGGATGGTATTTTGCTAGGTAATCATTCACTTTGGTCAGTTGAAAATATTTAAATGGCACACTAGATATGTTAAATAAATTAGGCTGCACCTAAGAAATTTAAGGAGTGATCATTAAAGTTAGATGTATTCATTACCATAAGGGCAGCAAGAAAGAAAAGAATTTCCGAGTTCTAGACCCAGCAGTTCCTGACACAGTAAATTTGTGGGAGACATTTGCTGAATGCATACACTGCAAAAATATACGCTGTATTCTATAGGGCTTTGACTAGAAACTCCTTCTGTGGTGGGTTGAATAACATCCCCGCAAAACTCACGACCCCCTAGAACCTATGGTAGTGGCAATAAAGAGAAGTAGATGGACTGATGTGATGTTAAAAAAGACATATTTTTTCAGAAAGACAGGGTCATAAGGGAAATGGAAGGATTGAATTTCACTCCCTAATTCTGATTTGGGATCCTGGGTAAATGGTAGTACCAATCTGATATGAGAAAAGGTGAGCAGTAAGGTGAAGGATGAGAGAGATGAGATGACCTAAGTTCAAGATACACTGAGTGTCACAATTAGGACTGCATTCAACCAAGTACAAGAAGCTCTACTGTGGTGGCTAATTCTTATTTACTCACACAATAAAATCCTGGGGGCAGAGAGTACAGGCTGGATTCTGTGTCTAAACAATGCCATCAGGGACCCACCTCCTTCTGTCTTCCTGTTCTCCACCCTTCCTGCATGGTTTTCATTCCCTGTGATTCCAAATGACTTCTGTGCCTTCAGAGTTCCAGGCAGGGGAAAGAAGTAAGGAGGAGAACTGGAACCAGGACACTTCCAAATATGTGACATTTATAGAACTTTTAACATGGCCACACCCTTAACTGTAAAGGAGGCTTGAAAACTGAGTTTTAAATCTCTTACAATCAATATAGAAGAAACAGGAATGAGTTAAATGGACAAACTGCAGTCTCTGACACACTGAGATTGGAATGTCTGTGCAACATCCATTTGGAGATCAAGAGTCTGAAGAGATGAATATATAGATGGCAATCAAACCCTTAGGAGTGAATGAGATAGATCACTCATGAAATGTGGGTATAGTGAAGACGAGGACAGAACTGTGGAGAAAGGAACATACACGCACACAAGAAAAAGAAGACACCGTGAAAGAAACTGAGGAAGAGAAAATAAAGGTAAGAGAAAACAGGAAAGTTGATACCAAGGAAAATAAATAGGCATCAATCAGCATGGCATTATATGGGGAAATATAAGTGGTTCAGTATTGCTGGAATGTAAATAACAGAGGGTCTTATGGGACTACAGTGCTGTCAAAGGAGACAGGGCAGATCATTGTAAGTCTCATAATGTGTGCTACACCAGAAACACAAAGGATCGTAATAGGATACTGTGAACAATTATATGCCAACAAATTGAGCAACTGGAAGAAATGGATAAATTCCTAGAAGCTTTCCATGAAGACTGAACCATGAAGAAATAAAAAATCTGAACAGACAGATTATTAGTACGGAGATTGAATCAGTAATCAAAAACCTCCCAACAAACAAAAGTCCAGAACCAGATGACTTCACTGGTGAATTCTATCAAACATTCAAAGAGGAATTAATATCAATCCTTGTCAAACTCTTCCAAAATACAGAAGAGGAGGGAACACTTCCGAACTCATTTTATGAGGCAAACATTACCAAAACAAGACAAGGACACTACAAGAAAAGAAAACTACAGGCCAATATTCCTGATGAACATAGATGCAAAAATCCTCAATCATATATTAGCAAACTGAATTCAACAATACATTAAAAGGATCATACACCATGATCAAGTGGAATTTATTCCAGGGATGTAAAGATGGTTCAACATCCACAAATCAATGTGATACACCACTATAAAAAAGTGAAGAATAAAAATCATATGATCATCTCAATAGATGCAGAAGACGCATTCGATAAAATCAGCAGCCATTTATGATTTTGAAAAAACTCAACGAAGTGGGTATAGAGGGAATGTACCTCAACATAATAGGCCATATATGACAAGCCCAGAGCTAACATCATACTAACAGTGAAAAGCTTTTCCTCTAAGAGCTTTTCTTCTAAGAACAGGAACCAGAGAAAGACGCCCACTCTCATCATTTTTATTCAGCATAGTACTGGGAGTCCTAGCAGCACATTAAAGCAAGAAAAAGAAAAAAAAAAAGGCATCCAAATTGGAAAGGAAGAAGTAAAACTTTCATTATTTGCAGATGACGTGATATTATATGTAGAAAACCCTAATGACTCCACCAAAAGAAAAAAAAAAAAAGACAAAACTGTTAGAACTAATTAAAAAATTTAGTAAAGTTGCAGGATTCAAAATCAGTATACAGAAATCTCTTGCATTTATATACACTAACAATGAACTACCATAGAGAGAAATTAAGAAAATAATCCCATTTACAATTGCATCTAAAATAATAAAATACCTAGGAGTAAAGTTAACCAAGGAGATGAAAGACCTGTACACTGAATACTATGAGACATTCATGAAAGAAACTGAAGAAGACACAAATAAATGGAAAGATATTCCATGCTTATGGATCAGAAGAATTAATATTGTTAAAGTGTCCATATTACCCAAAGCCATCTACAGATTCAATACAATCCCTATCAAAATTCCAATGGCATTTTCCAAAAACAATCCTAAAATTTGTTTGGAAACACAAAAGATCCCAAATAGCCAAAGCAATTTTGAGAAAGAAGAACAAAGCTGGAGGCATCAAACTCTCTGATTTCAAACTATATTTACAAAGCTACAGTAATCAAGACAGTACGTTATTAGCATAAAAACAGACACATAGGTTAGTGGAACAGATTACAGAGCCCAGAAATACACCCACATATATACAGTCAATTAATTTATGACAAAGGAACCAAGAATGTACAATGGTGCAAGGGCAGTCTCTTCAATAAATGTCGTTGGGAAAAACTGGATACCCACATACAAGAGAAGGAAACTAGAGCACTACTTTTGGGTTCATACACAAAAATGAACACAAAACGGATTAAAGACTTGAATGTAAGATCTGAAACCATAAAACTCCTAGAAGAAAAAATAAGCAGTAAGCTCTTTGACCACAGTCTTGGTGATGATTTTTTGGATTTGACCCCAAAAGCAAAGGCAACAAACACAAAAATAAACAAGTGGGGCTACCTTAAACTAAAAATCTTCTCCACAGAAAAGGAAACCATCAACACAATGAAAAGGCCACCTACTCAATGGGAGAAAATATTTTCATATGATATGTCTGATAAGGGTTAATATCCAAAATATTCAAGAACTCATACAACTCAACAGTAAAAAAAAAAAAAAAAAAAAAAAATCTGATTTAAAAATGGGCCAAGGAACTAAAGAGACATTTTTCCAAAGACATACAGATGACAAACAGGTACGTGAAAAGCTACTCAACACCACTAACCATCAAGGGAATGCAAATCAAAACCACAGTGACAATTTATCTCACACCTGTCAGAATGGCTATTATCAAAAAGACAAGAAATAACAAGTCGTGGTGATAATGTAGAGAAAAGAGAACCCTTGCCACTGTTGGTGGGACTGTAAATTGGTGCGACCACTATGGCAAACAGTATGGAGATCCCTCAAAAAACTAAAAATAGAACTACCGTTTGATCCAGCAATTCCACTTCTGGCTATTTATCCAAAGGAAATGAAGTCACTATCTTGAAAAGACTCTTGCACCTCCGTGCTTATTGCAGCATTATTTACCATAGTGAAGACATGGAAGCAACCTAAGTGTCCATAGATGAATGAATGGATAAAGAAAATGTGGGATATGTGCAATGGAATATTATTCAGTCATAAAAAAGAAAGAAATGCGGCCAATTGCCATGTTCATGGGCCTAGAGAATACTATGCTAAGTGAAATAAAGTCAAACAGAGAAAGATGAGTACCATATGATTTCATGTAGATGTGCGATCTTAAAAAAACTGAATTTACAGACACAGAGAATAAATTGGTGGTTATCAGAGGCAGGGAGTGGGGGATGAGCAAAATGGGTGGTGGTGTTCAAAAGGTACAAACTTCCAATTATAAGATAAATTAATCATGAGGCTGTAATGCACAGCATGGTGACCATAGTTAACAATGCTTAATTTTAGGGACTTCCCTGGTGGCGCAGTGGTTAAGAATCCACCTGCCAACGCAGAGGACACGGGTTCGAGCCCTGGTCCAGGAAGATCCCACATGCCGTAGAGCAACTAAGCCCATGCACCAGAACTACTGAGCCTGTGCTCTAGAGCCCACAAGCCACAGCTATTGAGCCCGCGTGCCACAACTATTGAAGCCCACGCACCTAGAACCCGTGCTCTGCAGCAAGAGAAGCCACCGCAATGAGAAGTCCACACACCACAACAAAGAGTAGCCCCCACTCACCACAACTAGAGAAAGCCCGCGTGCAGCAATGAAGACCCAATGCAGCCAAAAATAAATAAATAAATTTTTAAAACAAACAAAAAACCCCAAATACTCTATTTTATATTTGAATGTTGTTACAAGAGTAGATCTTAAAAGTTCTCATCACAAGAAAATAAAACTTGTAATTATGTGTGGCGATGGATGTTAACTACATTTACTGTGGTAATCATTTCACAATACATACACATATCAAATAATTAAATAGTATGCTTAAAACCAATACAATGTTATATATCAATGATATCTCAGTTTTTTTAAACTAGGAAAAAAGTAAAAATAAGTGAATTTAGAGATCATTAGTTAACAATTTTTTTGTACAGGTGGGGAACTCAAGTCCCAGAGAATTAAGGCAGTTGTCCAATTCCACACTGCTGTTGGTGGCAGAGTCAAGAGTAGACACTCAGGTATGTAAGTTTCACTTTATGGCTCTTTCCATCAAACTGCATTGGACAATATAATCCCTGTCCTGAAGGAGCATGTCTGGTAGGCAGACCAGATAAATTCACAGTCCTTAAATAATCAGAGAACAATTCTAAGGATATATATAATTAAATCAAGGGCATGGATCACCCTCAGACTAGTTAATTGGTACTTGAGTAGCTAGTTGAATTATTAAATTCTGATGATAACAGTTACTGATTCTTCTGAATCTAATTGAATAATTGAATAAAATAATGGTGAGTCTTGTTGTTACAGATTATACTACAAATTATCCCTAATTTGTTTCTAAATTATGTAATCATGAAACTGCATCTCCCTGGGGGTAGCAAAGTTGAACCAAAGGTTAAAGACACACTCTTGAGTCGGCAGAAATCTGAACCTGGCCTGTGATATTATATTTGCTCTGCTCAATCCCAGTAACTTAAATATCTGAAGTCTTGTTTATATTACATTAATCAAATAAATGGGAGAAAAAAACCAAGATAGATTATTTGGCCTTAGCCCCCCCACCCAAAAAAAGGCTACTTATCAAATTAACAGAAAAATGAAGTTCTTTTTTCTAAATATCATAAAGAAAATGTCAACTTGAGATAAAACATTATTTTCAAGACTTCTCTAAATGCAAGTACCATAATTAATCCTCCATTTCAAAATGTGTTAAGTTATCTCATGTTACTGGAGAAGCAACAGTAAATTAAGTTTGTGGCTTAAAAACCTCTCAGATTTGTATACAGGTTTCCAAATGCTTTCTAATTACTTATAGTCGATTGGCTTCGTTGCATTTAATTCATTTTTACAAACATTGTGTGAAACCTGACGGGTCACAAATATGAATAAGACAGGGGCTTCACCCTCGTGTTTTAATCAGGAAGTCAAATATTATTTAAATGAAATAACACTGACTGAGAACCTTCTGAATACCTTTCAGGCACTACCATATACTTTCATAATATTCTTTCAACATATCTGACAGAGGAAGGAAAATGAAGCCCAGAGAGATGAACATGGCTGTGCAGAGGTACAGAGGTAGCGGCAGTAGGGCTGAGATTATTTTTTTTTTTGGTGACAAATCTTTTATTATAAATACACACACACATGCATATACCAATATACAGACACACATAGTATATTTAGCAGAAGAAAAGTAACCAGAATACCATTCATTAGTACAGGCAAATTTTTCAAATGCTGGGCATGAGAAGGCTTTCAAGGAAAAATCTAACTTGAGAAGGGGGATGGAAGGCTTTATAAGGTTTACCGAGAGAGGATCAGGTGAAGTTCAGCTAACTTCAGAGGAAAGTTAGTCAAGGACATCTACAGGGATGAGGGCATACAAACTCCACCATGGAGAAGTCCCTGAGTCCTGCAGGGTTCCTCAGTTTCAAAAAAAAGAATAATAAAAATAAAGGAATAGTAGGGCTGAGATTTGAAACCTGTTTTTCCTTTTTCCAGGTTCAGTTACTCTTTACAACACCACATTTACCTTCAAGGAAGAATGAGAGAGAGAGAGTCAGCTTTGTAGATTGAGAGAAGGAAGAATATAAATTAGGCCCAGAGAATAAAGTGTTAACTGGAAATCCCACCTGGCAGAGCTCCTGTGGGAAACAAGCAAAAGGTGAAGCACTTGCCATCTCAGGCCAGGTATCCTGGTGGGAAGGGGAGGACAGTGTGGGATAGAATTCCTGCCAACGTGGAGAATCCAGACTTTAACAGTGCAGTGCGGGGTACAGGTAGGAAGAAAGGATTCCACGTGAAATGGGATTTACAGAGAACCTGCCTGTGAATGAGACCCTGAGGATTAGGATAATTTTGGTTAAGTAAAGAAGGGAAGAAAGGGAATTGGAGATGGATCCCAGGAACATACCTTTTTTAACAAACTTTCCCCAGTAAATCTAGTGTACACTAAAATCTGAGAACTATTCATTTAGATATTTGGCAAATATATCACTGTAATAAATTACAACATCTAATTCGACGGGAAAAGATCATTAAAACGAAAGAGCTCATTTTTGCCCTAAGGCCAAATATTAAAAATTTCAGAGGTTTGCTATATATATATTTTTTTTGCATATATATACATACACCTAGAGAGAGGACATTTTAGTTAGGACTGAAGTTTTGATAAAAGTACTTCAGTTGCTGGTCCCAACTGAAATTTATTTATAGAATATCTGATCCTAAAAGGACCGTGTTAAAAGACTGGCAATGATAAATTAGGTATTTTCTCTGTTATTAAATATGTCATGATCTATTAAGAGAGAAAGACACATAAGCAATGGTTGGCTCGCAGGGTGATAAGTGCTATACATGTGATGCATGCACAGTGTGGAACAATGGAACTAGAATCAGCTCTTCTTAGTTCATGGTGGGGAAGGGACAGGATTCAAGAAAGATGTCCTCGGAAGACAGACTTGAGCTGTGCTTTGAATGCTGAGAAGGCATTTATCAATACCAAGCAAATAAAGGTGGGAGTTTATAACTTCAAAAACCAACAGAAAGAGAAAAATGACTGAAAAAATAAATGACTAAAAAAACAACAAATGAAAAGAAGGCAAGAAAAAAAAGACAAAGAAATATATCAAACAGATGGGACAGGTAGAAAACACAAAGTAAAATGGTAGATTTAAGATCCATCATATCAGCAATTATATTAAATGTAAATGTATTAAATGCTCCAAGTAGAAGTCAAATACTGAGACCCTAGATTTAACTTTTGCTATGTGTTGCTAATAAGAGACTTCCAAAACATAAGTGTACAGAGGACTGAAAATTTTAAAGTGGGAAAAGTTCAAATAATAACTAAAATAATGTTGTAATAATTATACCAAAAGCAAGATAAATACATTACTGAAGATAAAGAGGGTTTCCTCATTAAGATAAAAAGATTTAATACCCTGGAGATTAACAATTCTAAATTTATATGTGCTTAATAACATGCTTCAAGAGAATATATACAGTATTATTCTATTTACGTAGAGTTAAAACGGGCAACATTGTACTATGTTCTTTAAAGATGCATACATAGTTTGTAAAACCATGTTGAACAAAGCAAGAAAGACATTATCACAAACACCACGATAATGGTTGCTTCCAGGAGAGAGGAGGGGTAGTATAGTTAGTAAGGCATATCCAGGAGTCTTCAGCAGGGCTGGGAAAGTTCAATCTTTTGACGGGGTGTGTTTCCAGAGGTGTCTGCTTTTAAATTGTTCACTATGCTGTACATTTATGATTTGTGCACTTCTCTGGCATATTATATTTAACATACTTTAATTAAAAAAAATTTTTTTTAAAGACCTGGAATTGTCCCATAGGTATTTAATATACAGATGAGAGCTTCAGAGGGGAAGCTTGGGTTGGAGAAGCCAATACAGGGGTTGTCTTCTGAAGGCAGCAGCAGAGCCGTGAGTGTGACATTTCACAGAGAACATATGGAGTGGAAGTGAGCTCTCCAGACAGAGGCTTAGGGAAAACAAACATTTACAAAACAGAAACAGACTCACAGATTTAGAGAACAAATTTATGGTTACCAGCGAGGAAGGGTGGGGGGAAGGAATAGTTAGGAAGTTTGGGATCGGTATGTACACACTGCTATATTTAAAATGGATAACCAACAAGGACCTACTGTAGAGCACAGGGAACTCTGCTCAAAGTTGTGTGGCAGCCTGGATGGGAGGGGAGTTTGGGGGAGAATGGATATCTGTATATGTATGGCTGAGTCGTTTTGCCATGCACCTGAAACTAACACAACATTGTTAATCGGCTATACGCCAACATAAAATAAAAAGTTAAAGCTCAAAAATAAATAAATAAAAATTTAAAATATAAAGAATAGGTAGGTGGCTTTTAAAAGGAGCAATTGCTACAAAGGAGCAATCTCAGGGGTTGCAGAAGAGCAAAGAGAAATTAATGATTCAGAAACAAAAGGAGTAGGATGTTTCCTGATGAGGAAATAGCACTGACAAATTCACCAGCAGTAAGATAAGAAATGACAAGTAATCATGGACAAGGCAATTCAAAAGTCAATTAACTTAGTAAGAATAGTTTTAGTTTCTATCAAAACCATAACATGGAAATCAATTTATTTTCAGGAATCATAGATAAACTTTACATATCTTAAAGACTCATGGGTTTTATCATGAGTCATGTGTTATCTTCAATCTAAATAGCTGAGAATACTGATTCACTGTTTGAAAAACCCAGCCCTTGATTTTTTGAGATACTAGTAATGCAAGTGTTAGTAATCCAGCAGTTTAATCACATAATGTGATAGAGATTCCCAATATCTTCTCCCTATTCTTTCTCCCTTCCCTTTATAATGAAAGCACTCCGTTCTTTACATATTTTGCCACCCAACCCAAAGACTACATTTCCCAGCCTTTACTACAGGTAGGAGGGGCTGATGACTAAGTTCTGGCCACTGACCTGTGGAGTAGAGACTGCCAACTGTACCCCAGTATCCATTCTCCTTTTTCTTTTTTTTTGAATTTATGAATTTTATTTTACTTATTTTTTTATAAACCATGAACAAGTGGGGTTTATCCCAGGAATTCAAGGATTCTTCAAGATACGCAAATCAATCAATGTGATATACCATATTAACAAACTGAAGGATTAAAAACCATATGATAATCTCAATAGATGCAGAAAAAGCTTTTGACAAAATTCAACACCCATTTATGATAAAAACTCTCCAGAAAGTAGGCATAGAGGGAACCTACCTCAACATAATAAAGGCCATATACAACAAACCCACAGCCAACATCATTCTCAATGGTGAAAAACTGAAAGCACTTCCTCTAAGATCAGGAAAAAGACAAGGATGTCCACTCTCACCACTATTATTCAACATAGTTTTGGAAGTCCTAGCCATGGCAGTCAGAGAAGAAAAAGAAATAAAAGGAATACATATTGGAAAAGAAGAAGTAAAACAGTCACTGTTTGCAGATGATTCTCTATACATAGAGAATCCTAGAGTTGCCACCAGAAAACTACTAGAGCTAATCAATGCATTTGGTAAAGTTGCAGGATACAAAATCAATGCACAGAAATTTCTTGCACTGCTATACACTAACAATGAAAGATCAGAGAGAGAAATTAAGGAAACAATCCCATTCACCATTGCAACAAAAATAATAAAATACCTAGGAATAAACCTACCTAAGGAGGTAAAAGACCTGTACTCAGAAAACTATAAGACACTGATGAAAGAAATCAAAGATGACACAAACAGATGGAGAGATATACCATGTTCTTGGATTAGAAGAATCAATATTGTGAAAATGACTATACTACCCAAAGCAATCTACAGATTCAATGTAATTCCTTTCAAATTACCAATGGCATTTTTTACAGAACTAGAACAAAAAATCTTAAAATTTGTATGGAGATACAAAAGACCCCGAATAGACAAAGGAATCTTGAGGGGAAAAAAAGGAGTTGGAGGAATCAGACTCCCTGGCTTCAGACTATACTACAAAGCTACAGTAATCAAGACAATATGGTACTGGCACAAAAACAGAAATACAGATCAATGGAACAGGATAGAAAGCCCAGAGAGAAACCCATGCACCTATGGTCAACTAATCAATGACAAAGGAGGCAAGGATATACAATGGAGAAAAGACAGCCTCTTCTACATGTGGTGCTGGGAAAACTGAACAGCTACATGTAAAAGAATGAAATGAGAACACTCCCTAACACTGTATACAAAAATAAACACAAAATGGATTAAAGACCTAAATGTAAGACTGGACACTATAAAACTCTTAGAGGAAAACATAGGAAGAACACTCTTTGACATAAATCACAGCAAAATCTTTTTTGACTCACCTCCTAGAGTAATGGAAACAAAAATAAACAAATGGGACCTAAATGAAACTTAAAAGCTTCTGCACAGCAAAGGAAACTATAAACAAGATGAAAAGACAACCCTCAGAATGGGAGAAAATATTTGCAAATGAATCAACGGTCAAAGGATTAATCTCCAAAATATATATACAGCTCATGCAGCTCAATATTAAAAAAACAAAGAACCCAGTGAAAAAATGGGCAGAAGACCTAAATAGACATTTCTCCAAAGAAGACATACAGATGGCCAAGAGGCACATGAAAAGTTGCTGAACATCACTAATTATTAGAGAAATGCAAATCAAAACTGCAATGAGGTATCACCTCACACAGGTCACAATGGCCATCATCAAAAAATCTACAAACAACAAATGCTGGAGAGGGTGTGGAGAAAAGGGAACCCTCTTGCACTGTTGGTGAGAATGTAAATTGATACAGCCACTATGGAGAACAGTATGGAGGTTCCTTAAAAAACTAAAAATAGAATTACCATTTGACCCAGCAATCCCACTGCTGGTCATATACCCAGAGAAAATCATAATTCACAAAGACACATGCACCCCAATGTTCACTGCAGCACTATTTACAGTAGCCAGGACATGGAAGCAACCTAAATGCCCATCGACAGACGAATGGATAAATAAGATGTGGTACGTATATACAATGGAATGGTACTCAGCCATAAAAAGGAATGAAACTGGGTCATTTGTAGAGACGTGGATGGACCTAGAGACTGTCATACAGAGTGAAGTGAGAAAGAGAAAAACAATTATCATATATTAACGCATATACGTGGAATCTAGAAAAATGGTACAGATGAACCGCTTTGCAAGGCAGACACAGAGACACAGCTGTAGAGAACAAACATATGGACACCAAGGGGGGAAAGCGGGGGGTAGGGGGGTGGGATGAATTGGGAGATTGCAATTGACATGTATACACTAATATGTATAAAATAGATAACTAATAAGAACCTACTGTATTAAAAAATAAAATTCAAAAAAATAAAATAAAAAATGTTCTGACTCACCCTAGATTCAATGGGGCCTTTTTTTAACCTCAGGTTACCATACTTTTAGGAAATAAATTATTTTACAAATTTATTAGAACAGAATTTTGTAGTTCCCAGAAGAGTTTCTTAAGAGTAGTTTGTTTCCCTGAATCAACGTGCAGAAAGATCCTATTACATCAAACATATTGCTTCTTATTTTCATTCTGGAACAAAAGTGCCTTTTCAAACGTTGAGGGTAGGAGTGGAGAACAACCACATGGGCCATTAAATTAGCCCCTAATGTCATTGTTTTTGTGATTTCATATTTCACTTGGAATTTATCATTTTTGAGTGTTCCTGGAAGGCCCCAAATGTTATCTGCTTTTGTTACCTAAAGAAAGGAAAAGACTTGGGAGTGGTCTCTATAAGTTCCATACCTCATCTGAGTATTAAAACAGGGCAAGACATTTATTAATGGTAATAAAGTGCATCCCAGTCTTTGCAGTGAAGTCATGTAAATTAACACATGATTATTTACTTTTGATCAAAATGAATACCTGTTTTTAGTAATTAGTATCCCTAGGTAAGGTGTATAAGCCTTCTCAACCTTAGAAAGCTAAGATTAGCTTTCTAATCTTAGAAATTATCTAGTTAATTTCAAAAACTCTTTAATTTTTAAATATACAGAATAAGCAAAATATTAACAGTAGTCTTTTGGAGCTGAGACAACGGCAAAACACTTTCTTATATTTTCTACATTTCTAAACTTCTTCTACTAGGCAAATATTACTGTTATAACAGGGGCAATCTGCCTTTATTTACATCCCATAGTGGTGATTCTAAAGTCAGAAAATCTCCCCCACTCCAAGGATGCACCTTAACATTATTGATTATTTTTCCAAAGTATCAAAGATTCCAAAATTTATTTACACTTTTTGAAAAACTGTAAGAAAACCAAAATACTTGGTGCTGGTCTGGATATTTTATTTTTTAGTTTATATACCGGAGGTTTATTTGACCATTAGGATCCTTTGTCAAATTTGAAAGCCTCTTTGTTGGGACAAAAGCCTTCAGTGGACATAGACCGTTAACACCTCACTGCCCTAATACTCATGCATATGATTGTAGAGTCTCACAAACTCATTGTCTTACATATAAACAATTCATTGATCTTACACAAGTACTAAAAATGATAGAAGTTTTGGAGCTAGATTGGTAAAATTCTAGGTAAAATTCTAATTTTACCACTTTCTAGGTATATGAGTTAAAATTATCCATTTAACCAGATTCACTTCATGTCCTCATGTGTAAAATGAAAATTATAATACTGACCTCATATACTGTTGGAAGGAATGAAATCAGTACTCAGTAAACGTTAAGTTCCTCCTACATAACTCTTATAAGGAAAAGTTAACTTCCTATCAGAAAACAGCGAGAAGAGCTAGCTTGGGTTATACCTATATATGATGCCAAACGTAGACAAAAACTAATCAACTCATTTGATCATTCAAATATTTCCAAAGAACAAGTTTCAATTGCCTACATTCACTGAGCACTTTCTACGTGCCATTATCTCTGGTCCTCACAATGCCTGTACTGGAAGGTTATTTTTACCTGTTCTATAGATGGGGAAACTAAGGCTCAGAGAGATTAAGTGACTTGCTCAAGGACACACAGTAATTAAAAAGTCATGATTCAAATCCAGATTTATCTCTCTCCAAAGCCTATGATCTTAGTACTACACCATTCAGTTTTATTTTCAACAGTGATTAATAGTGATTAATTCAGAGAGATGGAAAACCCAGTTACCTTCCCCAACTACTTCTCCAGCAGTGGTTGCTGGAACACCGTCGAAAAGGATGCTTAAGCCGAACAAGGAATTTGCAGCCAAGACTTCCCCATCTTCCTGGACTGTGTGGAACAGCAGGTATGTGTGCTACATGCCACAGGTTTGCCACGCTGGGTCACTGCCTTGTGGCAGTAACGTAGTTTGTGTTCAGTAAATACTTGTTGACTGACTGACAAAAGTACTACTTTCTAGTTTCCTTAGTCGTTCTCAGGGTCAGACAATTGTGGTATTAACATTTGTAATATGGGAGTAGCTAAAATATACTTTTATTTTTGCTATGATGTTATAATTTGTTTACACAACTTAAGTTTTTAAAATGACCACAATGGTGTTACACAAAAAGTATTAAAGTCCTCTTTGATTCTGATGAGTTGAGAGGGGAAGTGCTAACTTTTATTTTCTGCAGTAGTAAGTGGAAGTTACTGACTCCACTGAAATAACCTAAAATCCAAAAATGTTTAAGAAATAGATAGAATGGACTCTGCTTTACACGTCTTTGCATAACCTTGAGAAAGTGGTGTAAATGTGCCTTTCTCTGTTTTCTCCATTCATAAAGTGTGTTGAAAAAACGATTATTCTCCCATCTCACAAGTCAAAGAGAGACTTCAAAAATGATAAAAATGGGATGATTTTGGAAAACCTACTGCATTCCTCAGAGATGAGCACAGTACATCGATACACGTACATGCTATGAACAATGTTGCTAATTACCAGGAGACTTTAGTTAACACTTAGCAGCTGGTTTGCTACAGAAACACTCCCACTCTCCCCCAAATCCACTTTCTTCTCTCCAGCAAGGAGAGGGACTCTCATTCTCCCTAAAATAGATGGGCTGTGGAAGTTGTTCCACCCCGGACAGGTCCCAGGTTCACAGGTTCTCACCCAGCCCTGGGTGGTGGGAGGAGGGGTAGTTTGAGAGTTGGGGCAGCTCTGTAATTGTTGGCAAAGAGATTCGAGTGTTAAACAGAAACAGAGAGAAAAAGAAGAGAAAAATATATTATAGGACAGATGAAAAATACTCTCCACTTACCATTTTTGGTTTAAAAAAACAAAAAAGGAATAGAAGGAAAGTGATAAGGGGAACCCAAGGATCGATTCTGGGCTGCTTGATAAAATGGAAATTAATCTCACTCACAGCCCCTAATCTGCTGGGTACTGGCAAGCCTCTCCTAAGGAAGGAGTTCAATATTTTTGTAAATGTAGAAGCAGCAGCCCCTTAATCTGAAATTGGACAGCATGTGGGAAGAGAAGAGTCTGGTTAGCAGAATTTAAAATAGGTGGGAAGAAACGGAAAGCCTAAATCAGAGTTCAAGTTTAGAAAAAGTTAGAACCCAGCTTCATTTGCATTCCAACAAATATCTGGGACACCTCTGGTTTTGAGTCTTGGTAAACTTATAAACTTCCTTTGTTCTTTTGATCACCATCTAACCATTTACCACTTGTTGCTAGCAGGGCATGGAATTTTTTAAGAGTTTCTTTTGCTTGTTTGATCCAAAGACTACAGTTCTCATCCACTTCAGTTTGTAAGTAGTATGAGGGGCCTGCATCGTACAGAATCTTGGACGGGAGAGCAGACCTTGGACGGGAAAATGTCTTATCCACATCTGTGGTTGTCATTCATTAGCACCTGTATGCAGACAGAGACCAGCCCAGTAATTCAACATTGGAGTTGGCATCCTGTAAACTGGGAACTCACTTTGTTAATAATCACCGTAAAAAATAAAGGGTGGAAAGAAGACATGTCTTGTTTATAATTTTAAAAGATAGAGAGGCAGACATCTAATCAAATATAGATTACAAACAGACGTACAAAGGAAACGGCCGGCTTTAGAGAAAATGAGGAACATGAACCTCTCTGATTGAACTGCAGGATAAGAAAGCAGAAGCAGGCGTAGACTCATTTGCATCAGTGTATACAGGAGCCCACAGTGGATCACCAGCTTGACAGGGACCAGGCCAGATCTTTAGATCCTGGAACAATGGAAAGTTTACGGTGCCCTCCCCACACCCCAGCAATACCCTATCATAAGACACATGTAAAGAAATCCCACAATGCTCTGATTTTCCACACAACGTTATTTCTTAATGTTTTTCTCATTTTATGATGCCGTTTTTGGCAAGACTTAGGTTGCCTAATGGGTTCTCTAGTATTGGTAAGACTTGTTCATTTGCCCACAGTCAGGGAGCAGGTCCTTTTGAGCCCAAGGAAAAAGAATACTATCTAGTCCCAGCAAAAGTGGAAAGTCTGAGTAGACATCAAAGATGAATTAAAGATCTGGGCTACCATGTCTGTACCAGTCACTCCCAAGGCTACTGAACCCATTCCCTTTGGGTTCCCTTTTCAAGTTGGGGGTGGAGTGATCACTGGTGGGTGATCGCTGGAATCTCTTCCAGTTTGTTATAAATAGTCATGAATCTACAAGGTTCATGGAATGAGAACAAGAGGGAGAGGGGAGAAAAAAGAAGGGGCCCTACGTGTGGCTTCACCTCCTCCTTCCCTTCAAATACCATTCTTACCATAACCTCAGGGTTCCTCCCACCCTAGGACCCTTTGTGCCCCTTCACTCTGGAGTTTTGCCCCAGGGCAGAGGTATCAACACTAGTTTATTGGAAGAGGGGGTGTCTCCACTCCTCCTGTATCAAGGCTGGGGGATGAGAAAAGTCTTAAGTTGGAAATCTGAATTCATTTCCCTATCGAAACATTGTTATACACCTTGGTTTAGCTTTGTATGTCTTTATCATTTTAAGGATCAAATAGGCTTTTGACAGCATAACTTCTATTTAGAAGATTCCTTCAAAAGGAAGCTGCATTCGGAGTTCCAAATGACTGACCAGAGATAACTAGGAAGACTGCCTATACAGAGGAATGCTAGGGACTGTCTTTATATAAACAGCAATGCATCTAAGAAAATACTATGTGTGCCTATCAGTAGAGCAATAGCATGTGTTGAGAATCTGGCCTACGTTTCTGAAAAAAAGTCGTATATAAACTCTGATACAACGTAAAATGTACCCACTGCCAAAAGAGAGACCTCAAGTATTATATGGGATCTGAGGAGAGCGTTAGCTTCTCTGATTCTGTCTGTTTACTCATTTTTGAAGGGAAGGAATTGATGAAGAAGAAAATATTTGACATGCACTCTGAAAAAATAACTAGAATTTCTATAAGAAATACGGCGGGAGAAGGGATTCTAGTCAGAGAAGGGATTCTAGTCAGAGGGAATCAGCATAAGCAAAGCTTAAAGGAAGAATAAAAAGGGGTGCATTTGGGAACTAGTAGGTCCAACTTGACTGGAATATGAGGCACAAGAAGTAGAGGGGGAAATGCTTTAAAAGGTAGACTCTGCCCAAACTGTTGAGATGCCACACAACACATGAACAGTCTGGAGAGTTTATTTCTTTGGTACATGAGAGAGAGCATTTCAATTTTCCCGAGGAGAAAAGAGTTATGACTGGGGAAGATTAATTTAAAGAAGAGAAGCAAATCAAAGGGAAATATATGCAGTAATAGAATCAAAAAGCAAAATATTCGTACTTGTCTGGGTAAGGCGGACCTCTTTTCACTAACAAAATATTTGTGTTAGTCTGGGTATGCTGAACTCTTTTCACCAACAATAAACTTAGGGCAACAGTAAAGGCGAGGTAGCAAGAAAAGAAAAAGTTCACCCTCGGTGAATACTTACCAAATTTTGCATTCATCCACTCTAGTAAATTATTTTTAAAATTTCGACATGCAAGTTAAGCCTCATGTGTTAGGGTCTGTCATAGCTTTAAATTTGAGTAAGGTCCAGGGAAGGAGGGAATCTTAAAGCTTTAAAGATGGCCCTGCCAGTGTCAGGGTGGTGGCATGGAAATGCAAAGCGGTGCCGATGAGTCATTAATTACAAAGGTGAGCTAGCTCCACGAGACCACCACAGGAGGAGAGGTAAAGGGAACTCAAAGATGACTACTACATTTCATTTGGGGTGTCTAGTTACCAGTAAGGGAACAGGTAAGTCGGGAAGGAAGATGCGAGTGTATTTTCAGCCATGATGGCTTCAGGATTACAGAAGAATGTTTAGATGGAGAAGTTCAGCAGGGGGTTGAACAGGCACCTGGGAGGGAACCTAGACCTTGGGAGTCATCTATACACAGATCTCTGCGCTGACCCTGTGAGAATGGAGGAGTCCAAGAAAGAAAATAGAAGAGTGTGAGAGGAGAAGCAATGTTATTTTCCTTAAGAGTCATAGAATCTTCTTTTCCCATCTCATCCTAATAGAGTGAAAGCCTTGCTACCTGCTTATTATGTGTCTGGGAGGGAACTGGATGTAGATGCTGATGCAGTGAGGATGTGTGAGTAGGAGGTGGAGAGGCAGAGGAAGGGTACCAGAACACTGTGTCCATCATTTGCCCAATGGCTCATGCAGGAACCTGGATTTTTCCTGGATACCGTTACGGGCTCCTGTGGCTGATAGGAAGTGCGCTCCCAGACTCCACAGGAAACAGGGTAACCTGTTTCCGAAGAGTGCCCACCCTTCTGTGGGGGCAGAATGTGATAACTGTGGGAAGAATAGGGAAGCTGAAAGCCATGAGTCGGAAGACACCTCAGTCGTAACTTAACCGTGGCAGGGAGGTGTCCCCAAAGAGAAACAGATGGAGACATAAGTGGACCAGAGTCACCTCCAGTTGGCGAAGAACCCAACATAATGACCACATCATCCTCCTGCTTAAATCCTTTTTGTGGCTTCTTTTCATCTTAGTTTGAAGACCAAACTCCTTGGTGTAACTCACAAAAATCTGCACGATTACTACTGCTAGCTCACCAAACTCAACACATGCGTTTGCTCTGTGGCTCCAGGCATACTTCAACATTTCTAAACCTTTCTCAACTCTGTCCTGTCTCACAGCCTTCATACTTCCTTCTGCCTGGGATACTTCCCTCTGCACACAACCCCCAGGTTTGTCTACTTAACTCCCTCTTCTTCAGATTTCAACTCAAACTCCCCCTCTCCCCCCACCACAGGTCAGGTCTCCTATGATCTATTATGATCTCACAGGAATCTTCACTTTCACAGCACTTATACTGGTTCATAATCATATATTTGTGGCTGATTCATGTTTCTCAACCTCACTAGAGAGTAAACTTCATGAAGACAAAGGTCATGTCTGTTGTTTTTACCATTACATAGCCAGAGCCTCATTAAGTACCTCACACTTAGTATGGTCAGTAAACATTTATTAAACTACTTGATCCAAAAGACACCATCTCCAGCACTATAATGAGACAAATATCATTAGCTTTACGCCATCCATCCCAATATTCCTCCTTTTTATTGATGGAATAGCCTGATGGTGGCGAAGCTCTAGAAATAAGATTTCAGCTTTCTTTAGAAACTAACATTTCTTAATATCTAAAAAGCTATTACAAATTAATAACATTAACTTTTTTGGGGGGGGCATGCCCCGCGGCATGCGGGATCTTAGTTCCCGGACCAGGTGTCGAACCCGTGCCCCCTGCAATGGAAGCACTAAGTCCCAACCACTGGACCACCAGGGAAGTCCCACAAATTAATAACATTAACTTTAAAAATATTAACACATCAATAGAAAAAATGGACTAAATACATGACAGGTGCATACTTCACTGGCTAAGAAATACAAACGGTCATTAAACACACACAAGCATAAACTTCACTAGTAATCAAAGAACATAGGAAAGATAAGAACTACATATATTCTTATATATTCATTCAATTTCTTTTAGTAATTAAGAACTACTAGTCAGAATCTAAAAAACAAAACAAACAAACAAAACCAAACAGAAAAAGACTCATGGAGACAGAGAACAAACTGTTGTTCACAATAGGGGAGGGTGTTGGGGGTGGACAACACAGGTGAAGGGGATTAAGAGGCACAAACTTCCAATTATAATTAAGTCACAGGGATGCAATAATATACAAAACAGGTAATATCGTCAATATATGAAAGGGTGACAGATAGCTAGTCTTAGCACGCTGATCATCTCGTAATGTAGGTAAATGTCAAATCACTATGTTGTACACTTGAAACTAATATAATGTTGTATGTCAATTATATTTAAATTTTAAAAAAAGAACTGTACAAGTAACCCTTGACAGTTTTTACATGTAGAAATGAACAGAGAAGGAACTCCACTGTCCAGTAATGCCGTCCCGGTAGTGACTAAATCTCCTGCTTACAACAACTTTAAACAAAAAACAACAGATGAAATGATCGAAGTACCAACAAGGTAGGAAGGAATTACTACACCGAAGAAAAGAGAAAAGAACAACTCAAGAGAGAAAAGAGTCCCTGAAAGATGCTTTTGCTCTTTAGACATCTGTCAGGCTCTGAAAATTTTAACTTTCATTTTTACGGCCCCCCAGGTCAACAGGAATAGGAATCAAAGCCCTGTCTTCCAGAAAATAAGAATTCATTTGGAAATGCTTCCCACAAAAAAACATTTGGACTCCACAAAGGATTACACATACTTGAAGTCAGCCCTTGCACAGTCTCATAGTCCGGAACTAACTTTTCAAAAACAATGAGCTAAGGAACACACACGTGTGTGCATGCAAACACACACACACATATGCACACACACAACTTGAGCAAGAACAGAAACCACAAAATGAAAAACAGATCCACTAAGACTTCAGAAATTGCAATAATCAGACTCATTATATGGCAGCAAAACCTTATCATCCAAATCCAAGCAAAGTAGTATGAGAAAGGTAAAATGAAGGCCAACATTACTCAGACATAGAGGCAAAAATCCCACACAAAATAGTTGCAAACCGAATCTAGTAATACATAAAACCACATACTATAGCAGCATCAAATTAGGTTTATCCAAGAAATGCAAGGTGGGTTTAACATTGGAAATATCTGAGCATTGAGATCAGAAATACCCAGGCATTTAATGGGGAAGACTCTTCCTCTGGACACACTTCAATAGATACTATGACTCTATTACATTTGCAGGTCTACAGTTGGCCATCCCTTTTCTACTAACTCCTTCTGGCTTTAGCTATGTTCATAAAATATTAATATATTCAATTATGTTATAGCAGAGGTTGTAAAGTGGAGACTTTGGGTCAAATTCAGCCCACAGTTGGTTTTTGTTTGGCCTGTAGTGTTTTAAAGAAAGTGAAGCCAACATTTACAAATTGAGAAATTTCAATAAATCCTGGTTTGGGGACTTCTTTCAAAAAACAGGAATATCTGGCAACAATGGCCCCTAGGTTTATCTGGAAACTATCAGCTACAGCTGAGGAATAGCCGGTGCTGTTAGATAAGGTGTGTATTCTCCTGTTCACTGAGAACTCTGCCGGTCTGGCCACGTGTCACTTGCCATTAATCTGTATGTGTTCTTTTTTTCTCCCTCTTAGAATAAACTTGAGAGAAAAATAAAACATGTGTTGTTCTGTCTTGCCGATGAGAGAAAAAAGGAAACTGGACAAAGAGAGGCCTATGTGTCAAAGAAAAGTAAAGGAAAGCACATATTTTTATGAAAGTGAAGCCTATCACTTCGTGTTCAGTATGTTAAACCTGGTCAGCTTCACTCCTTTATAGGACCTGCCTGGATCTGCAGACATACGTTTGCGACTTTTGGGTTATAGTCACGTCCAAATGGCGTGGAAACAGTCTGCCTCATTCTAGGGACTGTCTACTTTTATATTCTGTTATGTGTTGACTTTACAATTTAACTTTCAGAATGCAGTCTTATTTCCCTAATTCCTTAGTTCCTGAGATGCACCCCTCTAGCCCCTCTAGCCCCCAACAAGTCACCATTGTTACTCATCATTTATCTTGAACTTAGACTGAAAAGCAGCTAACACCTCTGTTCCCTTTTCTCCCCTTGTTTCCTCCCCCCTCACCCCAAAATAAGCTGTTACCGACTCTGAGAAAAGAAAAATGTTGACAGGAATGTTTATACCGTGACCACAATATATAATAGTAAGTTGGTATCTCAAGTGGGAGTTGATTCTCATAAACATTTGCTCAAAATACATAAATATTATTACGGCATGTGAGGCGGTAACTAGACTTATTTTAGACTGTTTTGTCTAATGGACGGGTAATAGTTACTTTTCATAATGTTGTCCCTGCTCTTTGGGGAAGTTATCACCAGTGACAATTATAATCTCACAATATGAAAAGCCAGCCCAAGCCTACAAAGCAAGACCATGTCTCTTCATCCATGTCTTCCCAATAAAGCAGTGAACCTCAGATTGAATGAGCCAATGAATGGACAAGCAGATGGTAAAGCCTGTTTCCAGTCTTGCTTCTTCTATTATAATACCATCATGTGATATTTATAATAGGGCTTCTATCCTGACATTTACTGATGCTGAAATACAGACTTCAAAATTTTTTTAATGGTATTTCTATCCAAGGCCCCAGAATTGTTTGCTTTTATTTAAAGACATATCCAGAAAGCAGTAGACTTTCCTTTCGGTGAATACATTTGGAAAGAAGCTATAAAGATGGTATATACAAACGACTAGATGTCAAATTGGAGATGCTGTGCCAGAATACATGGTTTATATAGCTTATACTCATAGGCTTGATTTCTTCTGTTTAGACTCAACCATGAGAGAGAGCAAGAGAGGGCCAGAAGTGTGTCTGTCTTATACAGTGAAGCTTTAATAGAGCAATATTTGTTTTAAGGGTTAGTTGTATAAACAGATATGAAAGCCATCTGTTTGCCCCATAAGTGCTACTTAAAATTTATAACAAAGGACAAAGTACATTTCAGCAGACAACAGAATATAGGTCAAGATTACACAACAGTTAGTATAGCAGCACTAGAATCCTAGGTGTCCCAAGTCCAAGTCCAAATCCAGTAGCCTGTAACATTTTGCACCAGGGAGTTAGAATCTGAGAATAAAATTGTATGCAGAGGGCTTCCCTGGTGGCGCAGTGGTTGAGAGTCCGCCTGCCGATGCAGGGGACACGGGTTCGTGCTCCGGTCCAGGAATATCCCACATGCCGCGGAGCGGCTGGACCCGTGAGCCATGGCCGCTGAGCCTGCACGTCCAGAGCCTGTGCTCAGACGCCGCAACAGTGAGAGGCCCAAGTACCTCAAAAAAAAAAAAAATTGTCTGCAGAAAGGTCAGTGTTTTAACTGTTAAGTTGTGTTTACCTGCTTTAAGAAAGGTAGCAAGTATGCATAGTTCTTAGAATGGCAGTAGACGCTAGAGTGAACAAGTGACTCACAGAAGCTATAAAGACACTCTGCTTCAGAGGCTTCCGGCAAGATAGCGGAAGAGTAAGACGCGGAGATCACCTTCCTCCCCACAGATACACCAGAAATACATCTACACGTGGAACAATTCCTACAGAATGCCTACTGAACGCTGGCACAAGACCTCAGACCTCCCAAAAGGCAAGAAACACCCCACGGACCTGGGTAGGGCAAAAGAAAAAACAGAGACAAAAGGATACGAACGGGACCTGCACCAGTGGGAGAGAGCTGTGAAGGACGAAATGTTTCCACACACTAGAAGCCCCTTCGCGGGCGGAGACTACGGCTGGTGGAGGGGGAAAGCTTTAGAGCCATGTAGGACAGCACAGCAACAGGGGTGCGGAGGGCAAAGCGGGGAGATTACCGCACAGAGGATCGGTGCCGACCCGCACTCACCAGCCTGAGAGGCTTGTCTGCTCACCCGCCGGGTCGGGCGGGGCTGGGAGCTGAGGCTCGGGCATCGGTTGGAGTGCAGGGAGAGGACTGGGGTTGGCGGCGTGAACACAGCCTGCAGGGGGTTAGTGCGCCACGGCTGGCCGGCAGGGAGTCCATGGAAAAGTCTGGACCTGCCGAAGAGGCAAGAGACTTTTTCTTACCTCTTTGTTTCCTGGTGCGAGAGGAGAGGGGATTCAGAGCTCTGCTTAAAGGAACTCCAGAGATGGGCGCGAGCCGGGGCTAAAAGCGCGGACCCCAGAGACGGGCATGAGACGCTAAGGCTGCTGCTGCCGCCACCAGGAAGCCTGTGTGCGAGCACAGGTCACTATCCACACCCCCTTTCCGGGAAGCCCGTGCAGCCCACCACTGCCAGGGTCTCGGGATCCAGGAACAACTCCTCCGGGAGAACGCACGGCGCGCCTCAGGCTGGTGCAACGTCACGCCGGCCTCTACCGCCGCAGGCCCGCCCCGCACTCCGTGCCCCTCCCTCCCCCCCGGGCCTGAGTGAGCCAAAACCCCCGAATCAGCGGCTCCTTTAACCCCGTCCTGTTTGAGCGAAGAACAAATGCCCTCCGGCGACCTACACGCAGAGGCGGGGCCACATCCAAAGCTGAGCCCCTGGGAGCTGTGAGAACAAAGAAGAGAAAGGGAAATCTCTCCCAGCAGCCTCAGAAGCAGCGGATTAAAGCTCCACAATCAATTTGATGTACCTGCATCTGTGAAATACCTGAATAGACAACGAATCATCCCAAATTGAGGAGGTGGACTTTGGGAGCAAGATATATTATTTTTTCCCCTTTTCCTCTTTTTGTG
The DNA here is from genome assembly GCF_008692025.1 of Phocoena sinus. Classification (NCBI taxonomy): domain Eukaryota; kingdom Metazoa; phylum Chordata; class Mammalia; order Artiodactyla; family Phocoenidae; genus Phocoena; species Phocoena sinus. Next base: position 177,129,759 of record NC_045763.1, read on the forward strand.
AGTGTGTATGTGTATGCTTCTGTGTGAGCTTTTGTCTGTATAGCTTTGCTTCCACCATTTGTCCTAGGCTTCTATCCATCCGTTTTCTTTGTGTTTCTAACTTTTTTCTTTTTTTTCCTCTTAATAATTATTTTTTATTTTAACAACTTTATTACATTTTATCTTATTTTATTTTACTTTATCTCCTTTCTTTTCCTTCCTTCCCTCCTTCCTTCTATCCTCCATCCGTCCCTCCCTCCTTTCTTTCTTTCTGTCTTTCTCTCCTTCTACTTTCCTAATTCTTTCTTTCTACTTTTTCTCCCTTTTATTCTGAGCCGTGTGGATGAAAGGCTCTTGGTGCTGCAGCCAGGAGTCAGTGCTGTGCCTCTGAGGAGGGAGAGCCAACTTCAGGACACTGGTCCACAAGACACCTCCCAATTCCACATAATATCAAACGGTGAAAATCTCCCAGAGATCTCCATCTCAACACCGGCACCCAGCTTCACTCAACGACCAGCAAGCTACAGTGCTGGACATCCTATGCCAAACAACTAGCAAGACAGGAACACAACATTACCCATTAGCAGAGAGGCTGCCTAAAATCATAATAAGTCCACAGATACACCCAAACACACCACCAGACGTGGACCTGCCCACCAGAAAGACAAGGTACAGCCTCATCCACCAGAACACAGGCACTACTCCCCTCCACCAGGAAGCCTACACAACCCACTGAACAAACCTTAGCCACTGGGGACAGACACCAAAAACAACGGGAACTACGAACCTGCAGCCTGCAAAAAGGAGACCCCAAACACAGTAAGATAAGCAAAATGAAAATACAGAAAAACACACAGCAGATGAAGGAGCAAGATAAAAACCAACCAGACCTAACAAACGAAGAGGAAATAGGCAGTCTACCTGAAAAAGAATTCAGAGTAATGATAGTAAAGATGATCAAAATCATGGAAATAGAATAGACAAAATGCAAGAAACATTTAACAACGACCTAGAAGAACTAAAGAGGAAACAAAGAACGATGAACAACACAATAAATGATATGAAAAATACTCTAGATGGGATCAATAGCAGAATAACTGAGGCAGAAGAACGGATAAGTGACCTGGAAGATAAAATAGTGGAAATAACTACTGCAGAGCAGAATAAAGAAAAAAGAATGAAAAGAACTGAGGACAGTCTCAGAGACCTCTGGGACAACATTAAATGCACCAACATCCGAATTATAGGGGTTCCAGAAGAAGAAGAGAAAAGAAAGGGACTGAGAAAATATTTGAAGAGATTATAGTTGAAAACTTCCCTAATATGGGAAAGGAAATAGTTAATCAAGTCCAGGAAGCACAGAGAGTCCCATACAGGATAAATCCAAGGAGAAATACACCAAGACACATATTAATCAAACTGTCAAAAATTAAATACAAAGAAAACATATTAAAAGCAGCAAGGGAAAAACAACAAATAACACACAAGGGAATCCCCATAAGGTTAACAGCTGATCTTTCAGCAGAAACTCTGCAAGCCAGAAGGGACTGCCAGGACATATTTAAAGTGATGAAGGAGAAAAACCTGCAACCAAGAGTACTCTACCCAACAAGGATCTCATTCACATTTGATGGAGAAATTAAAACCTTTACAGACAAGCAAAAGCTGAGAGAGTTCAGCACCACCGAACCAGCTTTACAACAACTGCTAAAGGAACTTCTCTAGGCAAGAAACAAAAGAGAAGGCAAAGACCTACAATAACGAACCCAAAACAATCAAGAAAATGGGAATAGGAACATACATATCAATAAATACCTTAAATGTAAATGGACTAAATGCTCCCACCAAAAGACACAGATCGGCTGAATGGATACAAAAACAAGACCCATATATTTGCTGTCTACAAGAAACCCACTTCACACCTAGAGACACATACAGACTGAAAGTGAGGAGATGGAAAAATATATTTCATGCAAATGGAAACCAAAAGAAAGCTGGAGTAGCATTTCTCATATCAGACAAAATAGACTTTAAAATAACGACTATTAGAAGAGACAAAGAAGGACACTACATAATGATCAAGGGATCAACCCAAGAAGAAGATATAACAATGGTAAATATTTATGCACCCAACATAGGAGCACCTCAATACATAAGGCAAATACTAACAGCCATAAAAGGGGAAATCAACAGTAACACATTCATAGTACGGGACTTTAACACCCCACTTTCACCAATGGACAGATCATCCAAAATGAAAATAAATAAGGAGACACAAGCTTTAAATGATATATTAAACAAGATGGACTTAATTGATATTTATAGGACATTCCATCCAAAAACAGCAGAATACACATTTTTCTCAAGTGCTCATGGAACATTCTCCAGGAAAGATCATATCTTGGGTCACAAATCAAGTCTTGGTAAATTTAAGAAAATTGAAATTGTATCAAGTATCTTTTCCAACCACAACGCTATGAGACTAGATATCATTTACAGGAAAAGGTCTGTAAAAATGCAAACACATGGAGGCTAAACAATACACTACTTAATAATGAAGTGATCACTGAAGAAATCAAAGAGGAAATCAAAAAATACCTAGAAACAAAGGACAATGGAGACACGACGACCCAAAATCTACTGGATGCAGCAAAAGCAGTTCTAACAGGGAAGTTTATAGCAATACAATCCTACCTTAAGAAACAGGAAACATCTCGAATAAACAACCTAACCTTGCACCTAAAGCAATTAGAGAAAGAAGAACAAAAAATCCCCAAAGTTAGCAGGAGGAAAGAAATCATAAAAATCAGGTCAGAAATAAATGAAAAAGAAATGAAGGAAACGATAGCAAAGATCAATAAAACTAAAAGCTGGTTCTTTGAGAAGATAAACAAAATTGATAAACCATTAGCCAGACTCATCAAGAAAGAAAGGAAGAAGACTCCAATCAATAGAATTAGAAATGAAAAAGGAGAAGTAACAACTGACACTGCAGAAATACAAAAGATCATGAGAGATTACTACAAGCAACTATATGCCAATAAAATGGACAACCTGGAAGAAATGCACAAATTCTTAGAAATGGACAACTGGCCAAGACTGAATCAGGAAGAAACAGAAAATATGAACAGACCAATCACAAGCACTGAAATTGAAACTGTGATTAAAAATCTTCCAACAAACAAAAGCCCAGGACCGGATGGCTTCACAGGCGAATTCTATCAAACATTTAGAGAAGAGCTAACACCTATCCTTCTCAAACTCTTCCAACATATAGCAGAGGGAGGAACACTCCGAACCCCATTCTACGAGGCCACCATCACCCTGATACCAAAACCAGACAAGGATGTCACAAAGAAAGAAAACTACAGGCCAATATCACTGATGAACATAGATACAAAAATCCACAACAAAATACTAACAAACAGAATCCAACAGCACATTAAACGGATCATACACCATGATCAAGTGGGGTTTATTCCAGGAATGCAAGGATTCTTCAATATACACAAATCAATCAACATGATACACCATATTAACAAACTGAAGGAGAAAAACCATATGATCATCTCAATAGATGCAGAGAAAGCTTTCAGCAAAATCCAACACCCATTTATGATAAAAACCCTCCAGAAAGTAGGCATAGAGCGAACTTTCCTCAACATAATAAGGGCCATATATGAGAAGCCCACAGCAAACATCGTCCTCAATGGTGAAAAACTGAAAGCATATCCACTAAGATCAGGAACAAGACAAGGTTGCCCACTCTCACCACTCTTATTCAACATAATTTTGGAAGTTTTAGCCACAGCAATCCGAGAAGAAAAGGAAATAAAAGGAATCCAAATCGGAAAAGAAGAAGTAAAGCTGTCACTGTTTGCAGATGACATGATACTATACATAGAGAATCCTAAAGATGCTACCAGAAAACTACTAGAGCTAATCAATGAATCTGGTAAAGTAGCAGGATACAAAATTAATGCACAGAAATCTCTGGCATTCCTATACACTAATGATGAAAAATCTGAAAGTGAAATCAAGAAAACACTCCCATTTACCATTGCAACAAAAAGAATAAAATATCTAGGAATAAACCTACCTAAGGAGACAATAGACCTGTATGCAGAAAATTATAAGACACTGATGAAAGAAATTAAAGATGATACAAATAGATGGAGAGATATACCATGTTCTTGGATTGGAAGAATCAACATTGTGAAAATGACTCTACTACCCAAAGCAATCTACAGATTCAATGCAATCCCTATCAAACTACCACTGGTATTTTTCACAGAACTAGAAGAAAAAATTTCACAATTTGTATGGAAACACAAAGGACCCTGAATAGCCAAAGCAATCCTGAGAACGATAAATGGAGCTGGAGGAATCAGGCTCCCTGACTTCAGACTATACTACAAAGCTACAGTAATCAAGACAGTATGGTACTGAAACAAAAACAGAAAGATAGATCAATGGAACAGGATAGAAAGCCCAGAGATAAACCCACACACATATGGTCACCTTATCTTTGATAAAGGAGGCAGGAATGTACAGTGGAGAAAGGACAGCCTCTTCAATAAGTGGTGCTCAGAAAACTGGACAGGTACATGTAAAAGTATGAGATTAGATAACTCCCTAACACCATACACAAAAATAAGCTCAAAATGGATTAAAGACCTAAATATAAGGCCAGAGAGTATCAAACTCTTAGAGGAAAACATAGGCAGAACACTCTATGACATAAATCACAGCAAGATCCTTTTTGACCCACCTCCTAGAGAAATGGAAATAAACAAATGGGACCTAATGAAACTTCAAACCTTTTGTACAGCAAAGGAAACCATAAACAAATCAAAAGACAGCCCTCAGAATGGGAGAAAATATTTGCCGATGAAGCAACTGACAAAGGATTAATCCCAAAATTTACAAGCAGCTCATGCAGCTCAATAACATAAAAACAAACAACCCAATCCAAAAATGGGCAGAAGACCTAAATAGACATTTCTCCAAAGAAGATATACAGACTGCCAACAAACACATGAAAGAATGCTCAACATCATTAATCATTAGAGAAATGCAACTCAAAACTACAATGAGATATCATCTCACACCAGTCAGAATGGCCATCATCAAAAAATCTAGAAACAGTAAATGCTGGAGAGGGTGTGGAGAAAAGGGAACCCTCTTGCACTGCTGGTGGGAATGTAAATTGATACAGCCACTGTAGAGAACAGTATGGAGGTTCCTTAAAAAACTAAAAATAGAACTACCATATGACCCAGCAATCCCACTACTGGGCATATACCCTGAGAAAACCATAATTCAAAAAGAGTCATGTACCAAAATGTTCATTGCAGCTCTATGTACAATAGCCCGGAGATGGAAACAACCTAAGTGTCCATCATCGGATGAATGGATACAGAAGACGTGGCACATATATATATAATGTAATATTATTCAGCCATAAAAAGAAATGAAATTGAGGTATTTGTAATGAGGTTGATAGACCTAGAGTCTGTCATACAGAGTGAAGTAAGTCAGAAACAGAAAGACAAATACCGTATGGTAACACATATATATGGAATTTAAGAAAATAAAATGTCATGAAGAACCTAGGGGTAAGACAGGAATAAAGACACAGACCTACTAGAGAATGGACTTGAGGATATGGGGAGGGGGAAACGTAAGCTGTGAGAAAGCGAGAGAGAGGCATGGACATATATACACTACCAAATGTAAAGTAGATAGCTAGTGGGAAGCAGCCGCATAGCACAGGGAGATCAGCTCGGTGCTTTGTGACCGCCTGGAGGGGTGGGATAGGGAGGGTGGGAGGGAGGGAGATGCAAGTGGGAAGAGATATGGGAACATATGTATAACTGATTCACTTTGTTATAAAGCAGAAACTAACACACCATTGTAAAGCTATTATACTCCAATAAAGATATAAAAGAAAAAGAAGATATAAAGAAGTTACTAAGTGGACACACCAGTGTTTTTGACTGCAAATACTAATTCAAGTAAATTTTCCCCTAAAATCTGAAAAAGTAGCTGTATCACCCAAGATGTTCACGGTATTAACAAAACAACTTCTCCAATAACAGTCCTGTGTGCTCTGAGAGAAAAACTTTCCACCTCATAATAAGTGTGCAGAGCATTCCAAACGTGCAAATTAGATAATAGACTATTTCACGAATGTGATATTAAGAAAGGTAATGTTGGGGACTTCCCTGGTGCTCCAAGGGTTAAGAATTCGTCTTGCAATGCAGGCCAGGGCAACTAAGATCCCACGTACCACGGGGCAACTAAGCCCGCGTGCCACAACTACTGAGCCCACACGTTACAAACAGAGAGAAGCCTGCATGCTGCAACGAAAGATCCCGTATGCCGCAACTAAGACCCGACAGAGCCAAAAAATAAATATTAAAAAAAAACTCATTGAGCTGTACACTTAAGATTTGGATACTTTAATTACTTCATTATATGTATGTTCTAATTCAATAAAAAAGGGGTGAACAGACACACAAAATGAAAGGTCATGTTGGCAATATTAGAATAGAAACACTGATTCCTCATACATAGGTGTTACATACGTTTTAGGAAATAGTCCCTTTATTTGGAGACAGTTTAAAAATTAAATTAAGGAGCCCCTCCAGATGTCATTAAGAAGCCAGATTAGAATAAAATTGAAATGAAATAAACTTAAATTACAACATATTTGAAAACGTGTGATATGAGAAGGGAAGTAGGAATATATCAACCAGTGATAATTATGGAGCTTACAATTTTGTCATTGTGTCCCTAGCGATGTATAGGAAAAAGATATAGTAACATTTTGACCAAGGAGGTGTGTAGTAAACCAGGTAGATTTGGTTGAGGTCAAGTATGACAAAACATTTCCCAGGTTATGACAGCCAGTATCTCTAAAAAAACAAGTAATTTCCTTTCCGATCACTTCTACAACCAACCTTCTGGCCTTAATTCAGTCTCCCTGGTAAGTTCATCTACCAGGGAGAAAATGTATTGATAGGCCATTAGGAATATTTGGCCCTTTTGGCAGTTATAACTATAAAGTAAATTAATAAATTGTCTTTTAGGCGCACCTTAGTGTCCTGCAAGTTTTATTAAATTGTCTCAAATATCCAATGTCCTTATCACCTTCAGTGAGTATACTCGCAACGCCTCAAATCATAAACTTAAAGGGCAGATCTTGAACTGTGGTAACCTCACTAGGAGACACAGCCCAGGGGGCCCAGCCTGGATAGGTTGTTAGTGTCTAATCAGAATGATTATAATCACCAGGCCCAGAGCTCATGTTTACCACTTGCTGTGTGCATTTCTTAATAACTCAGCCAAGGTCAACAGTGTCTCCTGCAAGTCTTCTCATCAATCCAGAGAGAGTTTTCTCATGTGCGTGCTTCCACTGTATGATTTTGTGATAATGCAGCTTTCACCTCTAAGAATGGGGGACGGGGAGGAAGGAAGAGGGAAGGAGGGAGAGGAGAAGGGAAGGGTGGTTGGGAGGAAGAAGGGGAAAGAGAGGGAAGGGAGAAATGAAGAGAGGTAAAAAGGAAGAGAGAGAGGCAGGAAGGGGAGAGGGAGTGGGAGAGGGAAGGAAAGAAGGAAAGGAAAGGAGTATGAATTCAGGAGCCTCAGCTTAAGTTTGAATCCTAGGTCTACTCCTTACTAGCTGTGTGAACTTGACCAAGGAACTATCTTAGTCATTTAGTGTCCTCATCTGAATAATGGAGATAATAGGATTTACTTCCTATCAAGTGGGGATTAGAGTTACTACGTAAAAATACTTAGGATGGTGCCTGACACATTGTGAACGGTTTCACATTTTATTCCTAATAAATTTTCTAATCGACTGCACTTTTGCATTTTGCTATAGAAACTGAGAAACTGTAAAAATCCTAAAACCAATTTCTCAAGTGCAGCAAATAAAGCCCAATGCCCACTGATTAGGAAAACAATACTTATTTCTGTAAATATAAAAATAACAGGGCTTCCCTGCTGGCGCAGTGGCTGAGAGTCCGCCTGCCGATGCAGGGGACACGGGTTCGTGCCCCGGTCTGGGAAGATCCCACATGCCACGGAGCGGCTGGGCCCGTGAGCCACGGCCGCTGAGCCTACGCGTCTGGAGCCTGTGCTCCGCAACGGGAGAGGTCACAACAGTAAGAGGCCCGCGTACCGCAAAAAAATAAATAAATAGAAAGTAACTGGTGAGGCTGTGCTTGTTAAATTTTAATGTGCGTAGGAATCAACTGGGCATCTTGTTAAAATGCAGATTCTGTCCATTGGCCTGAGGCAAGGAGAGTCTGCATTTCTTACAAGTTCCCAGGTGATGTCGGTGCTGCTGGTCTGTGGGCCACACTTTGAGTAGACAGACTGTAGACGGTTTGATTCAAAGGGAAAAAAATAATAGGAGGAAGGAAGTAAAATAGAATAATATATTTAAAATGCTAGGGGAATGGCCACCAGTGGGGAGTACTCCATAATCAGCTGTATTATTGTTGCTCAGAAGGCATTCTAGGCATGCCTTAGATTGCACAATACATTTATTTCAAATATGTGTTATACATATGTATATGTGTGTATATATGTATATAAACTGCATTTGTTTATGTTTTGTTCATGCTTAACTGCACTTAGGGAGCATCTTATTGAAAAGAAATCCTGCCAATACTTTTGTTATGAGAATAATTAGCTAATTTACTGATACAGCTTATTTACATATTATTTAGAATACAAAATTAATATATTCTCATCGGAAAAATTCAATTATCTCAGAAGCCTATTCATTTAAAATGGAAAATTCCCCACTTCACCCTTAAAAGTTCTAAGCTCCTAGGCTAGTAACTATTAAGAGTTTGGTGTGATACTTTAAAATATTTTTTATTCTTATATATCCATATAAGATTTTTTTCCAGAAAGTCTACACCACTATAATGCAACTTACTTTTTCCTCAAAGATATATCAAACATCTTTCCATATTAATATGTAGAAATTCACCTCCTTCTTTTCAGTGATTGCACAGTATTCCAACATACTATGACTCATTTACCCATTCCCTATTGCTGTGCTTCTGGGATGTCTCCAATTACTTGCTATGACAAATAATGCTACAAAGAATTTTCTTACACCCGTCTTTGTATAGGTGTCTGAACACATCTGTAATGTAGTTTTTGGAGTGAAATTGTTGTGAAGGATACAGACCACTGAATTTTGAGAATTGCCAAATTGCTTTTCAAAAAGGCTTCTACCACTGTTCCAGGAGCCTGCCCTACTTCCGTGCACATTGTAAAACGGTCATTTGCAATCACTTTAACTTCTTCATAATCTGACAGGAAAAGGTCATCCCTTTATTATTTTAACTTTCATTTTCTTAATCACTAGTGAGATTTACTATCTTTTATAATGTCACTAGCCATTTCAATTTCTTCTATGAATTGCTTGTTCTTATCACTTGCCAATTTTTCTCCTGGGTAACCTTTTCCTTTTTCCTTCTTTTTTTTTTTATAAGAGCTCTCTGTATATTAGATATTATACTTCTAATATACATATTACATTTTTTATGGTTAAGATTTTGTTGGCTTGCTGTCTTTAATGGGGTATGTTATTGTACAGAAATTTTTACAGAATCAAGCATTTCACTCTGGATTCTTTTTTTCTATGTTTTTTAAATGTTTTATTTCTTGCTTAGAGGCTTTTCCCTTCCCCCAAATAATAAAATATTCTCCCATTTTTTTCTAGTAATTTCATTTGTTTTAGTTTTAATGTTTACATCTTTAATCATGATGTATATCAAATTGTTTTTAAAAATACACTTGCATGAGGCTTTTACCACTGGAATTATGGTTTAGTCAATACTATATTATTATTGCTACAAGAAAGGGTTAGAGAAGCTTATCAATGTAAACTATCTGGATAGCCTAAAAAGGATAGGCCAGTGGTCCTAGCCTTTTCTAGGACCTACATTTTCTAAATGTAACTTTTATTCAACCTATTTTCATATTGACACCCCAAGTCAACTGTCATCAAACATTACTGCAAATTAATATTCTGAATTATTACATGTTGGTTCTGCCCGTATGTGATTCACTTTCATATTGCTGAGTCAGTGCTTCAGAAATAAAATTCTCTTCATTCAGGTCTCTGCTTAAATATCATCTCCTTAAAGGGACTTTCCATGGCCATCCTATCAAACCTCAGCTCCCTCCATCCTTTTGTCCTGGTTTCTTTTTACAGTTCTCACTGCTACTTGAAAAAATTACATTAGACAGGCTTGTCTATTACTTGTCTCACCATGAGGGTGGGGCTTTATCTCATTCACCACTATATCTCTAGCATCTAGAACAACTCAGGTATGTTGAATAAATTACCAAAGAATAAATTAACCAAAGATATTACCAGATCTTGAAACGTATGTCAAGATGTTAACATATCAAGTCAAAAACAAAAGGACTAGGTATGCTTAAAGTGGTGACTCTTTAGTTGGGTCAATCACTGGATTTAGTGCCAGTAACTATGTGCTAAGGAAAATAACAAATTAAAGAACATGTATGCTTGCCTGATCTAGGAATTCACTTTACCTTAAAAAATAAAATTCCTCCCTAAAAATTGAACTATCCAGTTTGCCTGTTTCTACACTTTATTCCTTACAAGCCCCAATCGGGGGCTTGTTAAATACATTAAAGTATATTTATACAATGGAATTCTAAGCAGCCATTAAAAAAGATGTGATATAAGCATAATTATTAATATGAAAGTTTAGGGTGAAATAGCATGCAACAATCCCATTTTCAGAAAAAGAAAATATCTATTACATGTGTGAGTGTAAACACATTCTCTGGAGAGATCTACATCAGAATACCAACACTGAATATCTCTAGGTAATGGGATTAGATTTGATTTATATATATTTTTTATTCTCTGTATTTTCTCATTTCTCTAAAATAAACACGTATTACTTATGTGAAAAGGAGAAATTGTTTTGGGGTGGAAGACCATAGTAGTGTGTGATGAAGTGGGTTTGCACACAGCACCCACATCGACCTCGTCCTCCATCCTTGGAGTCCCTTCCTACTCTGCAGACTGAAGAGTTAAAAACCAATTTCCATATACTACCAAACGTAAAATAGATAGCTAGTGGGAAGCAACCGCATAGCACAGGGAGATCAGCTCAGTGGTTTGTGACCACCTGGAGGGGTGGGATAGGGAGGGTGGGAGGGAGATGCAAGTGGGAAGAGATATGGGGACATATGTGTATGTATAACTGATTCACTTTGTTATAAAGCAGAAACTGACACACCATTGTAAAGCAATTATACTCCAATATAGATGTCAAAAAAGAAAAAAACAACAACTTCCCAGACTCCCTTTGCAGAAAACCTAACGTAAGACTTGGAAGTGACAAGTAAGGCAGAAGCCATCTCCATGGCATGTGCAGCCAGGGAGAGGTGGCAGTTTTCTGCTTTCCCGTGTATGGTCACTGGGCGCCTGCAGACAGTGTGGCAGGTCCCCACTCCCAGAACACAACCTCTGCAGCCTGTTCTAACGTCAGAAACCCCACTGGTGAACCCCTTGGCCGCTGCAGTAGTAGCAGTTGCCCTGGTGGGCCAGTTAACGTATGTTTTGCTGGAGTCTTTTCTGAGGACCCAAACTTGAGCCCATTTCTCCATACCTTCCAATGATTTTGTAAGGAACTAAGTAGTTTCAAAATTCCCAATATTAATTCCCATTCCTCTTAAAATAGCTAGAGTGGTTTGTTTCCTGCAAGTAAGTCATCAATGATACAAAAAATGTAAATGTGTATCATCAACTTTAAAAATAATGTATACTACACAAATCTATTTCAGAATGTGGAGAGGGCATGTGAGACTAACATACAAAAGCGTGGGGAAAAAGGATCACTAAGTACACTAACATGTTAATGTAGTCATCTCTGGTGGTAGAACTATGGGTAATTTAAATTTCATTTTGCTTATCTTTAAGTTTTCTTTTCTTTTTTTAAGGGAAAACCTTAAAAACCATGGTTTTTTTTTTTTTTGAAACAAAAACAGAATTCTCTTACAGGAAAAGAGCAACTTCTGAATGTATCCTGAAATGTTTTAGGCAACGAGGATTAGTAACTAAAGGTATTAATCTGCATGTAACACTGTAGCACACACAGGAGTATGTATCATGGTCTAATTAGGGGAGCAAGTCCCCATGGTTCATGATCTCAGAACAAATATTTGTCTATTCTAGTGACACAGTCAAGCTGACTGCTCTCTGCTAGAAAAAGGGCAGCTATCTTGGGAACTAAACATATGAAATTGAGACTAGCCAGTACCGCAGCTGTTGGTGAGCTTTCTTTGTTTAAAACAGCAGAAGTATATCCCTTAGAATTGGCTATGTTAAAAGGCATAAAACGAACGGAAGTGCCTTCACCTACCCAATCATTAAATGAGATTTCAGAAAAGAAAGGGCAAAAGTGAAATGAGCAAATGACTTTCTTTTAAACATTTCTTTAAAAAAATTTTTTTCCCACATAACTAACACTTACGTATTTCTGAATTGCTCTTTATTCCTCCATTTTCTCTACCCACTAGCTTCATGACATAGGACGCAGAAAAGGATGTCATACTTCTTTATTCACTGGCAGAAATTATCATGAAGGGTCACAATGCATTTGCAATCATCGAGGAAGCAGATAAAATAAACCATTCTTACTACGCAAATGCCTATCAAGGAATTGTATTAGAATTAGATTAATAAGAAAATATCCTTATATCTATTAACTCAGTGATTTTTATAAAGCTAATTTTTATTTAGTTATTTATTTACTTTTTGGCCTAAAACAACATAAATTTATTCTCTTACAGTTTTGGAGGTCAGTCCAAAATGAGTCTCACTGAGCCAAAACTAAGATGTCAGCAGGGCTATGTTCCTTCCCAGAGGCTCTAGGGGAAAACCCCTTGCCTTGCCTTTTCCAGAATAAAGCTAATTTTAAAATGTCATTTGATACTAGCTACTTGTATTAAAAGCATCTTTCAATGACAAGTTTTTAATTTTCATGAACACTAATTTTAGATCTTTTATCGTTGTTTTCTGTCACCTAAGATATTCACCTCTGTTTCCTCTAAAAAGCTTTGTATTTTAGCTATCACATTTAGGTCTGTCATCCATCTCAAATTCATTTTTGTGAGGTAGGGAATCATGGTTCATTTTTTTCCATGGGGATATTTAGCTGTTCTGGCTCCATTTGTTGAAAAGATTTCCCTTCTCTGTTGGATTGCTTTGCTACCTCTGTCAAAAATCAAGTGACCATATAAATGTAGATTTGTTTTTCGGCTCTCTCTTCTATCCCACTGAGTTATTTGTTGATCCTTAATGCCAGTATCACACCGTCCTTGATTACTGGATACTACCTACCACAATATTCCTTGTATTGCTTTACAAAATTTAAGACTCTACAAAAGAGGGTATATAAATTAAGTTGAAATAAATGTATGGGCTCAAGATGAGCTTAAAAAAATCCTTATGAAATCACTGTTAAACTGTATCATGGCTTTGAAAACACTCCATAATCACTATCATTTCCAAAGTGAAATATATTTACCCACAAATGAAAAACTACAAATTCTTCATGACCTTCAACTGAAATTATGTATGAAAAATATTTCATTAATTTTACTACTCAACTTCCCACCAGGTCTTCACCACATTAGTTAAAAATACCACAGTGTAGTAAGCCTAAAAACAATCCTTAGGCAGTGTGCTCGGTGGTCCCGAGGATATCTGTCTCTTGCTTCAACCGTGTTTGGACGGAACAGACCCAGGGACGCCCCTTGTTCCAGCCTCTGACCACCCTCCAACCTTTTTTCCCGTCTTAACTTTTGGAATCAGCCACACAGCTATCCTCGGCCACCAGGCCCGGACAACTCCATTTTTTGAGCTTAACTCCTTATTAACCCATCAACTGGGAGCTCCAGGATTCCGCAGAATGATTCCACCCAGGTGGAGGCTGTCCTCCACGGCCTGGTCAACATACATCTGTAGGCCTCCTACACCTACCTCTCTCTGGGCTTCCATTTCCAGCGAAGCGTTGTGCCTCTGGGGGGCGTGGGCCACTGCTTCTGAGAATCGGCGGAGGAGCAGCACGAGGGCGCCGAGCGACCCTTGAAAATGCAAAACCAGTGCAGCCACCTGGCCGTCTTCCAGGACGTGCAGAAGCCGTCCCAAGAGGAATGGCATCAAACCCAGGACGCTCCAGAAGCCGCTGTGTTCATGGAGAAGAACCTGAATCAGGCCCTCGTGGACCTGCATGCCCTGGGTTCTGCCAAACAGCCCCGCCTCTGACTTCTTGGAGGGCCACGCCCTAGATGAGCAGGTGAAACTCATCAAGAAGATGGGCGACCACCTGACTAAGCTCCGCAGGCTGGCTGGTCCCCAGGCTGGGCTGGGCCAGTATCTCTTCGAAAGTCTCATCCTCAAGCACGACGAGACGCCTCCAAAGTCCAGTGGCCTTTGAGGAGCCCCTCTGGTGTCAGGGCTTCTGCCTGAAGCAGCTCTCGGCAGCAAGTAGGCACTTTTTTTTTTTTTTTTTTTTTTTTTTTTTGCGGTACACTGGCCTCTCACTGCTGTGGCCTCTCCCGTTGCGGAGCACAGGCTCCGGATGCGCAGGCTCAGTGGCCATGGCTCACGGGCCCAGCCGCTCCGCGGCATGTGGGATCTTCCCGGACCGGGGCACGAACCCGTGTCCCCTGCATCAGCAGACGGACTCTCAACCACTGCGCCACCAGGAAAGCCCAGTAGGCACCTTTTTAACCACGCTGGAGCCCTCTCCCAACCCTTGGACCAAATGGAAACAATAAAGCTTTTTACAGGGAAAAAAAAAATTCACGTGTTTGAAACTAGAGGATGCGTACACAGTCTCTCTACACGTTTAAACTTTTCTATAATAAAATATTAAAGTCATGTATCAATTTCAGAAAGGTACCTAGTAAAGAAAAAAGATTATTTCCTTTACAAACTTAAGTTTTATAAAATTTCCTTTAAAGTTTAACTTGGAAAAGAAGACTAAGAGCAAGAATACAATATTATTTTATAAAATAAAAAACAAAGCAACTCCCAATTCCATTGCGGGCAAACGATAAATGGCTCTTGGAAACTACTGGGCTGTACTAATTTTGTTCAAATTGGCAAAGAAGGATCCTCCACCACCACCATCATCCTTTTTTTAAAAAAGTAGATAGCCTGAATTGCTAAACCCCCAATTCTTTATAAAGATACAGCTTAACAGCTTGAAAATATGTTGCCAAACTGAGAGTAGCACCAAAAATCTTTAAGATTTACAATCTGTTCTTAACCTAAAATTTTGCTTTGATGCATAATACACCTTCCTGAAATAATTCTACAATACAAAAATAATCCCAAACACTGAAAAAAGTTTGCTAAAATAAAATTGGGATTTTTTTTTACTTTTTCTACTGGTAGCAATGAAAATCACTAGAAACTATGCTTTTTTTTTTTTTTAAACATTTATTTATTTTTGGCTGTGTTGGGTCTTTGTTGCTGTGCGTGGGCATTCTCTACTTGCACTGAGTGCGGGCTACTCTTTGTTGTGGTGTGCGGGCTTCTCATTGCGGTAGCTTCTCTTGTTGCGGAGCACGGGCTCTAGGCGCGTGGGCTTCAGTTAGTTGTGGCTCGGAGGCTGTCGAGTGCAGGCTCAGTAGTTGTGGTACACATGGGCTTAGTTGCTCCGCAGCATGTGGGATTTTCCCAGACCAGGCCTCAAACCCATGTCCCCTTCATTGGCAGGCAGATTCTTAACCACTGGACCACCAGGGAAGCCCAGAAACTATACTTCTGTTCTTTTCAAATCATCTCCTTTAAAATCAAGCTTTTACAAATAATTGGTATAGAAGATAAAATTCAGTTTTTAAATCTTCAAATTATTTAGATATCAAAGACAGAAATACTGATTTTTTCATTAATGATGAGAAGAGACTCCATTTAATAGATCTGACATTTATAAATTTTAAGCATTTAACCAAGCTGGAAAATTGGAAAATTATAACAATTACAGGTAGAGAATATCATTTGTCCATTTTCATTACGGTAGTTCATTACGGTAGTTCATTACGGTTCATTACGGTAGTTACCTATCCAGAGAACCAACAGGAGTTCTCAGATCCAATGTCATATAATGGGATTTGGGCAAGCGCTCTGAACACCACTTTTATTTAATATGCACCACATGCACATGATGCAGGCAGGGAGAGGTTATGAATCCATGCACTGAAGACGAGACAGACTGGGGCTATTGCCAAACGTGCGCTGAGTCGATTAGGATGTTACTCAAAGTTCTTTATACTTAATGGTTTCCTTGAAAATAAGTGCAGAAGCAGAAATGGGTACACATCCCAAAGCATCTTCTTCATTTGGTTTCCTGTGCTTTCTTTGCATTCTGTTTTTCTTTTGCCTAGAAATTAAAGATAGTATACTATAAAATCTTAAAAGCCTGTTCCAGTTCATATTAAAATGAAATGTGTCTAAGAGGGCATTCTTAAGCTAAAAAGCTTGAGATGCGTTGTTTGCAAGATTTCTAGAGAATTATCTTTTATAAGACTCACAACAGACTACTCCTGGACAATGCTATAGTTATGCTTTGCCCTCAATAAAAAAGGGTCATACTTGGTTTGCAGTTCTTTCTTACCTGAAGTTGAAATGTATCATTATAATGGTAACAATTAAAAAATACAAAATTACTCATCCTATAAAGTCATACTCATTCATAACTATTTCAAAACAATATATTTACATGTGTGCCCATTTCTCATACAAACTGAGTATATGAAAAATCCTGTATTAATCTCTGCATATTTGAATAAATGAGTTTAACATAATAGTTTACATGAGTTTAACATAACTAAGGATTATATACCCATAGTGTTGATAAACCTCACATATAAGTGAGGTTTTTTTCGCTCATGTAAGACCAAAAAAATGTTTTCACAAGTTTCACTTGAACCTCGTAACAAGTATAGAGCTTGAACACAGTAATTCTATTTCACTTTTTAGCAGATGAGGAAGCCAGAGTTTACAGGTGTTATCAAACTTGACCAAGTCACACAGCTAACCTATAACAAAACCTCAATAGAGGTCAGACACATATTCTATAGCAGTGCTTCTAATGTAGAGACCAATGACCTGGGGACTGTGTTAAAATGCAGGCTGAATTGGTAAAATGCCTGAGGATCTAAATTTCTAGCAAACTCTCAGGTGATGCCAATTCTGCTGGTCCTCAGGTGACACTTTGAGAAGCAAGATTTTTAGAAGACTAGAATATAATGTTCTTTCCACTATGGCACTTGAATCAGAAAGAAACAAATTTCTTTAAAAAAAAAGACTTTTGCTATTATACAATTAAGAAAAAAACTTCTTTAATAAGAACAACTATAATCTTTTTTTATAATGCATTATAATGATAATAGAATTATCGTACAACCATATGATAAAATTAAGTGCAATGCATTAGAATATATTAAGAGGAAATATGTTATACATACCATATAAAAATTTTAAAATTACTTGCATAAACATTTTTAATAACAAGCATAATTTGTAATTTGATATGTACAATTTCTCAAAGAAGTCTTCTGTTTCCAAATAATAAAAATACTATTCAATTTTAGATATGATTTGGAAATAAAAATATGTACCTCTTTTCTTAGTGATCTCTGAATATACAGGAAGTTTACTAGGATTAACAGGAATCAATCTACTGGTTAATGACATAAATTTTACAACATAATTTAAAAAGCAAAGACATATAATGCAGAGTACCCATACATGTATTAAACTATATAATTCAGATAAAACTAAGGGTAAGCTAAATAAGTTAAAAATAATTACCACCATTTATTGAGCACATATTATGAACTTGACCAATATTATCTCATTTAATCCTTAAGAATGTGAAGTGTGATTACCAATTTATAGATGAGCAAATAGATTCTATAATAAAGTAAATAACTTGCCTAAAAGCAACAGCTAATAACATAACAGCTAAGTAACATATCTGAGATATAAACTGAAAGCCTGTATTCTGTTTTGCCTTTGTTGAAAAATAAAAAATACTGTATTTCAAAATAGCATGGAAAAAATGTTCACTGTTAAGAAATACTTTCCTTCTATTTAGTGTGCTAGTGAGATACTAAAAATTGCTGACTGAAGTCAGATAATTCTGTAATCATAGGTATTAATGTACGTATTATTGCAGATAACTTTATTCTTCTACCTTATTTCTATTAAGAGATAGAAAAAGTAAGTTCTGCAGATTAGTTATTTATTACCAACTGAATTATAACGTCTTGGTAAAATCTGTACAAAATTCAGTACTGTGCTTTGAATCCCCCATAGCAACAAAATCTGTGACTCTAAATTATGGTAGGTTATTGGTGGTTATTAAAAACCTGGGATAGACAATGATTCAGAAATACATATAAAGGTTGAGATAAAATTTGAAAAGAATTGTAAATGTATCTGAATAAAAGTTTTACAAATGGAATCTTAATATAGCTGATTTTATTTTATATTTTAAGGAAGAGATTTGGTATATGGCACAAGAAGTTTTATAACTTTATATTTTTAGGTTACCTCCTGAGCAATCTTTATGTAATGTATACTCAATGAACTGATCAGATAAGACCAGAAGCTTCATAGAACAAGAACACTTACACGGCAATATCTTAACCTAATTCATTAAAGCCGCATGCTCTTGGGAGAATCAAAGTCCTCACTCTTTGTTATTTTGTAAAATGAAAAGATTTCCACAGGTCAAATACTTCCACACCATCACAGGCAGTCAGGACCTGCCTCCAATTACTCAGAAATCTGATCCTGGATGGCTTTAGCAAGTAGCAACACTGCCTAGACTAGCCACATCTTTTCTTCTTTCACTTGGCATTGGGGGAAAGGGGGGGATTTTTTTTTTTTTTTACGGTACACGGGCCTCTCACTGTTGTGGCCTCTCCCGTTGCAGAGCACAGGCTCCGGATGCACAGGCTCAGCGGTCATGGCTCACGGGCCCAGCCGCTCCGCGGCATGTGGGATCTTCCCGGACCAGGGCACGAACCCGTGTCCCCTGCATCGGCAGGCGGACTCTCAACCACTGCGCCACCAGGGAAGCCCAGGGGGGGATTTCTGACATAATAATCCATTTCTGAATTCTACATGTAATTCTTTTCTTAGAAGTATTACTTATTAAGTAATGTTCACTACTAAAGTCTTTATATTGGATATAATTATAAAATGTAATCTTAATCTATTGTTTTTTTAATTTTTAACATTTGCATTTACCAGCAGAAAGTGATATTTCAATACGATATATGATTTCTTTTTTCAAAATAAGATGAACAAAAATATATTTGTGCTAAGGAAGCTGATTATTGGCAGAAATTAAGCATTTAATTCTAACCACAGATTCAAAATTTGTGGACGTGAAATTTTAAGTGGCATAAAGCTATTTAGGAGCTACGCTGTGATCCCCCAGAATCTTTAGCATGACTTTATTCTAGCACTTATCAGAATAATACTATGCAGCACAGTACTATAATCATGTATTCCTTTCCCCAACTCAGTTGCTTAAGACAGAAAAATGTGTCTTAATTATGTGTATATCCACTGACTTTAAGAGACTGCCTCAAATATAGTTTCAGCTAGATAAATGTTGGATAAATAATCAAAACATTTCAAAAATTTTAATCAAATAATGAATCTGAATTCCCTTCAGAATCTAGGCACATAAAAGATACTGCATATACAGTATCTTTCTGTATAGTGTCTATACAGAAAGAAATATATCTCAATATTGCTTGTACAATATTATTAGTCAAAGAACAAGCAAGTCAGTAACTACCCTTTCAATAAAACAGACATATAATGTCTTTGTATTATATTCAATAAAACAAATGCAAACACAAGAAGAGACTGAGTTGGTATTCCACTAACACTAGGCATTCATGTACTGCCACCCTGTGTCCAAAATAATGTGAACTAAGGAATTATGGTTCTAATGTAAAAGCTGAAAAGCTATTGTACTCTATCTATGCTTTTTAAAAAATTATGGAAATATACTGTCATTAAAATCAAATAAGAATGGTCCTTTTCTTAATTTGCCCAAAAAAGTTTACTCACAGGCCAATTTTAAAGCACAACATATATATTTTAAATTTCTCTAATAACATTTGTCTGGTCCCTAATAATATTTATCTATACTTAATACCTGATACATCATACAATTGAGCATAACAGTCTATATTTCATTTTGTTTAATATTTTCAACAGAGAAATATTTCATAGTGTTTCATACAAAGAATATAATATCGAGGTACTCTGTTAACCAGGCAATTCTGAGGATCACAGGACCCTAATTGTTAATCTAAAACTTTAAAAATCAGTTTCCCATCTTGGACTTTTATGATTTAACACCCTGAGATACATGAATAGAAAAACCTATATGGAAAAGAGAAGACTTAGTAGTCCTCTTCTAAATTTTCTTAAATGTAAATTTTTACATTTAATGCTAAAAGTTGAAGCACATGTTCAGGATCTAGATAATAATGTATATATAAAAACCTTAACTCACATCTTGTATTATTTAGAATTTATGATGATATCAAACAGCTCAGTTGAAATGTATCTTTGCTTCATGAACTTAAAGATAAGGAAAAAAAAAAACCTACCATGTATTCTGGTCTTTAAGTTAACGGTCCAAATTTTTCACTAACCTATGCTAGTTTTCCCTCAGTGGAAAGAGTAATAACTTAGGAATAAGAAAACCTATTTCTTAGGCTAGGTTATGTTTTTTCCCCTTCATTCTAGTAGTAAATTTGATGATAATTCAAATTTTTGCTAAGTTAAATAAGAAAAATCTATTATTTCAATAACTAAAATTAATAATTTGTTTTCAGCTAAAGAAAAATGTTTTACATTTCATTCTAATATAGCACAACCTGAATTCCTGACACTAAGGATTCTGGAAAGCTAAAGCAGTAATGCAATTCCTTATTTTTATTTTGCAATATTAGATTGAACTAATGTTCCTCTAGATGAAAAACAGTAAGTAAGAGCAAAAAAATGAAAATAAAAAGCTTCAACCAATTTTATCTCTTCTCAAGCCAAAAAACATTTTTTGGAGAATCTAAATCTAATTTAAGTATTCACCAGTAAAATACTTACCTTTTCTACTAGTGGTATTAACTGCTGGTGTTCTGCTAAAGTCTTTAACAATTCCATAATGAACGGCAGATAGTTATGCTTCCTTCTGATATTTTCAATCTGAAAATAAAACATGTATCAAACCACACTAACTTTGTATTTTCACTAAGTTTCTGATATTTTAATTTTTGTCTCCAACTCAAAATAGTAATGGAAGAAGATCCTCCATTCCCATAAAAAAAAATATGAGAAATAATGAGACTTCCATTGCGATTGAGAATAAAGACTAATTACAATAAAACATATGGAGAGAGTTCCCTGGGTGCTGCTTCCTACTCTTGGCTTAGCAAATAACAGAGGATTTTAAAAGTCTAATCTGAGATCATTTATGAAAACTTAACTTATGAAAGCAAACTTAGAGGGACTTCCCTGGTGGCGCAGTGGATAAGAATCCACCTGCCAATGCAGGGAACATGGGTTCAAACCCTGGTCCGGGAAGATCCTGCATACCGCAGAGCAACTAAGCCTGTGAGCCACAACTACTGAGCCTGCGTGCCACAACTACTGAAGCCTGCGTGCCTAGAGCCTGTGCTTTGCAACAAGAGAAACGACTGCAATGAGAAGACGGCGCACCGCAATGAAGAGTAGCCCCCATTCACAACTAGAGAAAGCCTACTCGCAGCAAACGAAGACCTAACACAGCCAAAAATAAATAAAATTAAATCTTAAAAAAAAAAAAAAGAAAAAAGGAAAGCAAACTTAGAAGGCCCATGTGATAAATTAACACTCTTGCTACTACACCTATGTAAATAAGGCCATGCCTAATGAGACCAGCTTTATTGTGAGATTAAGAACAATCTTTCTTTGATATTATTTTTGACCAAAAGCAAATAGACTGTAGGGACTGTCTGTGCTTCAGTGGAAAACTGCATTGTCTAAAGTATGCTCTCCCAAGTTACGTGATTGCAACCTTTCACTGTCTGGTAGAGGTTCAATTTACTTCCCTTCCCACAGGGGAAGAAAAAAGTTTCCATCTTTTGTGAATTCGTTTCAATATTCCTATACTTCATATAAATTTGAGCGTCTTTGACTTCTTTGAAATAGTTGTGACATCTTACAGGTTTGCTCAATTAATGAACGAAAATTTTAACGTGTTCATTTTATATCAATATGAGAATCATTTTATTTTTTTGAACAAAGCATTCTCCAACAATGTAGCAAAGATTCTAAAAACTTAGTTTTATTTTAGATAATTACTAAAAATTAGTTAATTATGTAACAACATTGCATAAGAATATATGAATAATAGGTAGGGTTTTTTTATATCACATAAAATAGAAGATAACATTCAAGTTTTCATCCCTTACTTTCCTGTCACCATATATTCAGCCCTCCTTTTTCCTGCCTGAAATACTCTGGAGCCAGTCCCTACCACTTCCACCTGAAGAAATCCTACTAGTCCAAGGTCCATGTATTCTAAAAATCACATTGCTGGCTGTTAAGTGTGTTGCAAAGCAGTATCCTGACACTGTGGTAAGCAACAGAAAGAAAAAGAACAATCCCTGCCTTCAACTGAGCTTAAAATGAAAAACTGCTTTTTCTACTGTGACAAACATGACAAATTGAATAAGAACCATTTCCAAAGTCCTACAAAATTCGAACTTTCCTTCACTCTTTTCACTCTCTGAAAAAAGCTTATCAGGCAGAGCTTTAAAATGGCAGAAGAGTAAAACGTGAAGATCACCTTCCTCCCCACAAATACATCAGAAATACATCTACATGTGGCATAACTCCTACAGAACATCTACTGAACGCTGGCAGAAGACCTCAGACCTCCCAAAAGGCAAGAAACCCCCCACGTACCTGGGTAGGGCAAAAGAAGAAAAAACACAGACAAAAGAATAGGGATGGGACCTGCACCAGTGGGAGGGAGCTGTGAAGGAGGAAAGGTTTCCACACACTAGGAAGCCCCTTCGCGGGCGGAGATTGTGGGTGGCGGAGGTGGGAAGCTTTGGAGCCGCGGGAGAGAGCGCAGCAACAGGGGTACGGGGGGCAAAGTGGAGAGATTCCTGCACAGAGGATCGGTGCCGACCGGCACTCACCAGCCTGAGAGGCTTGTCTGCTCACTCGCCGGGGCGGGCGGGGGCTGGGAGCTGAGGCTTGGGCTTCGGTCAGAACGCAGGGAGAGGACTGGGGTTGGCGGTGTGAACACAGCCTGCAGGGGGTTAGTGCGCCACGGGTAGCCAGGACGGAGTCCGGGAAAAAGTCTGGAGCTGCCAAAGAGGCAAGAGACTTTTTCTTCCCTCTTTGTTTCCTGGTGCGCGAGGAGAGGGGATTCAGAGCGCTGCTTAAAGGAGCTCCAGAGACGGGCGCGAGCCACGACTAACAGGGCGGACCCCAGAGACGGGCATGAGACACTAAGGCTGCTGCTGCCGCCACCAAGAAGCCTGTGTGTGAGCACAGGTCACTATCCACACCCCTCTTCCGGGGAGCCTGGGCAGCCCGCCACTGCCAGGGTCCCAGGATCCAGGGACGACTTCCCCGGGAGAACGCACAGCGCACCTCAGGCTGGTGCAACGTCACACCGGCCTCTGCCACCGCAGGCTCACCCCGCATCAGTACCCTTCCCACCCCCTGGCCTGAGTGAGCCAGAACCCCCGAATCAGCGGCTCCTTTAACCCCGTCCTGTCTGAGCGAAGAACAGATGCCCTCAGGTGACTGACACACAGAAGCGGGTCCAAATCCAAAGCTGAACCCCAAGAGCTGTGCGAACAAAGAAGAGAAAGGGAAATCTCTCCCAGTAGCCTCAGGAGCAGCGGATTAAATCTCCACAATCAACTTGATGTACCTGCATCTGTGGAATACCTGAATAGACAACGAATCATCCCAAATACAGGAGGTGGACTCTGGGAGCAACAATATATATATATTTTTTCCCTTTTTCTCTTTTGTGAGGGTGTATGTGTATGCTTCTGTGTGTTATTTTGTCTGTATAGCTTTGCTTTTACCATCTGTCCTAGGGTTCTCTCTGTCCGTTTTTTCTTAGTATACTTTTTAGCACTTGTTATCATTGGTGGATTTGTTTTTTGGTTTGGTTGCTCTTTTCTTTCTTTCATTACTAAAAAAAATCTTTTTTAATAATCATTTTTTATTTTAATAACTTTATTTTATCTTCTTCTTTCTTTCTTTCTCTTTTTTCTCCCTTTTTTTCTGAGCCGTGTGGATGACAGGGTCTCGGTGCTCCATCCAGGAGTCAGTGCTGTGCCCCTGAGGTGGGAGAGCCAAGTTCAGGACACTGGTCCACAAGAGACCTCCCAGCTCCACGTAATATCAAATGGTGAAAATCTCCCACAGATCTCCATCTCAATGCCAAGACCCAGCTTCACTCAACAACCAACAAGCTACAGTGCTGGACACCCTATGCCAAACAACTAGCAACACAGGAACACAACACTACCCGTTAGCAGAGAGGCTGCCTAAAATCATAAGACCACAGACACCCCCAAAACACACCACCAGACGTGGACCTGCCCACCAGAAAGACAAGATGCAGCCTCATCCACCAGAACACAGGCACTAGTCCCCTCCACCAGGAAGCCTACACAACCCACTGAACCAACCTTAGCCACTGGGAACAGACACCAAAAACAATGGGAACTACGAACTTGCAGCCTGCGAAAAGGAGACCCCAAACAGAGTAAGTTAAGCAAAATGAGAAGAAAGAGAAACACACAGATGAAGGAGCAAGATAAAAACCCACCAGACCTAACAAATGAAGAGGAAATAGGCAGTCTACCTGAAAAAGAATTCAGAACAATGAGAGTAAAGATATCCAAACTCTTAGAAATCGAACGGAGAAAACACAAGAAACATTTAGCAAGGACCTAGAAGAACTAAAGAGCAAACAAACAATGACGAACAACACAATAAATGAAATTAAAAATTCTCTAGAAGGGATCAATTGCAGAATAACTGAGGCAGAAGAACGGATAAGTGACCTGGAAGATAAAATAGTGGAAATAACTACTGCAGAGCAGAATAAAGAAAAAAGAATGAAAAGAATTGAGGACAGTCTCAGAGACCTCTGGGACAATATTAAATGCGCCAACATTTGAATTATAGGGGTTCCAAGAGAAAAGGAAAAGGACTGAGAAAATATTTGAAGAGATTATAGTTGAAAACTTCCCTAATATGGGAAAGGAAATAGTTAATCAAGTCCGGGAAGCACAGAGTCCCATACAGGTTAAATCCAAGGAGATTACGCAAAGACGCATGGTAATCAAACTATCAAAATTTAAATACAAAGAAAAAATATTAAAAGCAGCAAGGGAAAAACAACAAATAACATACACGGGAATCCCATAAGGTTAATATTTCAGCAGAAATATTAATATTGATATTTCAGCAGAAACTCTGCAAGCCAGAAGGGACTGGCAGGACATATTTAAAGTGATAAAGAAGAACTTACAACCAAAATTACTCTACCCAGCAAGGATCTCATTCAGATTTGATGGAGAAATTAAAACCTTTACAGACAAGCAAAAGCTAAGAGAATTCAGCACCACCAAACCAGCTTTACAACAAATGCTAAAGGAACTTCTCTAGGCCGGAAACACAAGAGAAGGAAAAGACCTACAGTAACAAACCCAAAACAATTAAGAAAATGGTAATAGAAACATACATATCGATAATTACCTTAAATGTAAGTGAATTAAATGCTCCAATCAAATGACATAGACTGGCTGAATGGATACAAGACCCATATATATGTTGTCTACATGAGACCCACCTCAGACCTAGGGACACATACAGACTGAAAGTGAGGGGATGGAAAAAGATATTCCATGCAAATGGAAACCAAAAGAAAGCTGGAGTAGCAATTCTCATATCAGACAAAACAGACTTTAAAACAAAGACTATTACAAGAGGCAAAGAAGGACACTACATAATGATCAAGGGATCAATGCAAGAAGATATAACAATTGTAAATATTTATGCACCCAACATAGGAGCACCTCAATACATAAGGCAAATACTAACAGCCGTAAAAGGGGAAATGACAGCAACACAATCATAGTAGAGGACTGTAACACCCCACTTTCACCAATGGACAGATCATCCAAAATGAAAACAAGGAAACACAAGCTTTAAAAGATATATTAAAGAAGAAGGATTTAATTGATATTTATAGGACATTCCATCCAAAACCAACAGAATACACTTTCTTCTTAAGTGCTCATGGAACATTCTCTAGGACAGATCATATCTTGGGTCAAATCAAGCCTTGGTAAATTTAAGAAAACTGAAATCATATCAAGTATCTTTCCCGACCACAATGCTGTGAGACTCGATATCAATTGCAGGAAAAAGACTGTAAAAAGTACAAACACATGGAGGCTAAACAATACACTACTTAATAACCAAGACATCACTGAAGAATTCAAAGAGGAAATCAAAAAATACCTAGAAAGAAAGGACAATGAAAACACAATGACCCAAAACCTATGGGATGTAGCAAAAGCAGTCCTAAGAAGGAAGTTTATAGCAATACAATCCTACCTTAAGAACCAAGAAACATCTCAAATAAGCAACCTAACCTTACACCTAAAGCAATTAGAGAAAGAAGAACAAAAAAACCCCCAAAATTAGCAGAAGGAAAGAAATCATAAACATCAGATCAGAAATAAATGAAAAAGAAATGAGGGAAACGATAGCAGAGATCAATGAAACTAGAAGCTGGTTCTTTGAGAAAATAAACAAAATTGATAAACCATTAGCCAGACTCATCAAGAAAAAAAGGGAGAAGACTCAAATCAACAAAATTAGAAATGAAAAAGGAGAAGTAACAACTGACACTGCAGAAATACAAAAGATCATGAGAGATTACTACAAGCAACTCTATGCCAGTAAAATGGACAACCTGGAAGAAATGGACAAATTCTTAGAAATGCACAACCTGCCAAAACTGAACTGGGAAGAAATAGAAAATATGAACAGACCAATCACAAGCAGTAAAATTTAAACTGTGATTAAAAATCTTCCAACGAACAAAATCCCAGGAACAAATGGTTTCACAGGCCAAGTCCATCAAACATTTAGAGAAGAGCCAACACCCATCCTTCTCAAATTCTTCCAAAATACAGCAGAGGGAGGAACACTCCCAAACTCATTCTATGAGGCCACCATCACCCTGACACCAAAACCAGACAAAGATGTCACAAATAAAGAAAACTACAGGCCAATATCACTGATGAACATAGATGTGAAAATCCTCAACAAAATACTATCAAACAGAATCCAACAGCACATTAAAAGGATCATACACCATGATCAAGTGGGGTTTATCCCAGAAATGCAAGGATTCTTCAATATATGCAAATCAATCAATGTGATACACCATATTAACAAATTTAAGGAGAAAAACCATATGATCATCTCAGTAGATGCAGAGAAAGCTTTCGACAAAATTCAACACCCATTTATGATAAAAACCCTCCAGAAAGTAGGCATAGATGGAACTTTCTTCAACATAATAAAGGCCATATATGACAAACCCACAGCAAACTACCCTCAATGGTGAAAAACTGAAACCATTTCCACTAAGATCAGGAAGAAGACAAAGTTTCCCACTCTCACCATTCTTAAACATAGTTTTGGAAGTTTTAGCCACAGCAATGAGAGAAGAAAAAGAAATAAAAGGAATCCAAATCGAAAAGAAAAAGTAAAGCTGTCACTGTTTGCAGATGACATGATACTATACATAGAGAATCCTAAAGATGCTACCAGAAAACTACTAGAGCTAATCAATGAATTTGGTAAAGCAGCAGGATACAAAATTAATGCACAGAAGTCTCTGGCATTCCTATACACTAATGATGAAAAATCTGAAAGAGAAATTAAGGAAGCACTTGCATTTACCATTACAGCAAAAAGAATAAAATACCTAGGAATAAACCTACCTAAGGAGACAAAAGACCTGTATGCAGAAAATTATAAGACGCTGATGAAAGAAATTAAAGATGATACAAATAGATGGAGAGATATACCATGTTCTTGGATTGGAAGAATCAACACTGTGAAAATGACTATACTCCCCAAAGCAATCTACAGATTCAATGCAATCCCTATCAAACTACCACTGACATTTTTCACAGAAATAGAACAAAAAATTTCACAATTTGTATGGAAACACAAAAGATCCCGAATAGCCAAAGCAATCTTGAGAACGAAAAACGGAGCTGGAGGAATCAGGCTCCCTAACTTCAGACAATACTACAAAGCTACAGTAATCAAGACAGTATGGTACTGGCACAGAAACAGAAATATAGATCAGTGGAACAGGATAGAAAGCCCAGAGATAAACCCATGCACATATGGACACCTTATCTTTGATAAAGGAGGCAGGAATGTACAGTGGAGAAAGGACAGCCTCTTCAATAAATGGTGCTGGGAAAACTGGACAGCTATATGTAAAAGAATGAAATTAGAACACTCCCTAACACATACACAAAACTAAACTCAAAATGGATTAAAGACCTAAATGTAAGGCCAGACAGTATCAAACTCTTAGAGGAAAACATAGGCAGAACACTCTATGACATAAATCACAGCAAGATCCTTTTTGACCCACCTCCTAGGAAAATGGAAATAAAAATAAACAAATGGGAGCTAATGAAACTTAAAAGCTTTTGCACAGCATAGGAAACTATAAACAAGATGAAAAGACAACCCTCAGATGAAAAGACAACCCTCAGAATGGGAGAAAATATTTTCAAATGAGGCAACTGACAAAGGATTAATCTCCAAAATGTACAAGCAGCTCATGCAGCTCAATATTAAAAAAACAAACAACCCAATCCAAAAATGGGCAGAAGACCTAAATAGACATTTCTCCAAAGAAGATACACAGATCGCCAACAAACATATGAAAGAATGCTCAACATCATTAATCATTAGAGAAATGCAAATCAAAACTACAATGAGATATCATCTCACACTGGTCAGAATGGCCATCATCAAAAAATCTACAAACAATAAATGCTGAAGAGGGTGTGGAGAAAAGGGAACCCTCTTGCACTATTGGTGGGAATGTAAATTGATACATCCACTATGGAGAACAGTATAGAGGTTCCTTAAAAAACTAAAAATAGAAGTACCATACGACCCAGCAATCCCACTACTGGGCATATACCCTGAGAAAACCATAATTCAAAAGGAGTCATGTACCACAACGTTCACTGCAGCTCTATTTACAATAGCCAGGACATGGAAGCAACCTAAGTGTCCATCAGCAGATAAATGGATTAAGAAGATGTGGCACATATGTACAATGGTATATTACTCAGCCCTAAGAAGAAACGAAATTGAGTTATTTGTAGTGAGATGGATGGACCTAGAGTCTGTCATACAGAGTGAAGTAAGTCAGAAAGAGAAAAACAAATACCATATGCTAACACATATATATGGAATCCAGGAAAAAAAAAAAAAAGGTCATGAAGAACCTATGGGCCAGACGGGAATAAAGACACAGACCAACTAGAGAATGGACTTGAGGATATGGGGAGGGGGAAGGGTAAGCTGAGACAAAGTGAGAGAGTGACATGGATATATATACACTACCAAACATAGTGGGAAGCAGCCACATAGCAGAGAGAGATCAGTTCCGTGCTTTTTGACCACCTAGAGGGGTGGGGTAGGGAGGGTGGGAAGGAGGGAGATGCAAGAGGGAAGAGATATGGGAACATATGTATAACTGATTCACTCTGTTATAAAGCAGAAACTAACACACCATTGTAAAGCAATTATACTCCAATAAAGATGCTTAAAAAAAAAAAAAGCTTATCAGACAGACTGCAAGTGAAGGAGAATGACATTATTAAAGACAGCCTTGCTTAATATTTTACTCTGAGTTATATAATGTTTGACATAATTAAAATAAATTTTAAAAATGTTAAGCCGTAAAAAAACTGGAAAGCAAAATTTAAAAAACGAATCCAACTTTGTATTAAACTGGTGATAGGATGACACCAAGAGAAAATTTTTTCAGATGAATTTTAAAATATGCTAATTTGATTGCACATCCAAAATGAAATACATCCTAACGAAAAAATTAACTGAAGAAAAAACTTCTCAGTTGTTATTAATACTACTGGCACTGTTATTCTGAACCTTTTTATATATACATACAAATATAGATAGCATAAAGAAAATAGGTAATTATGTTAATGTTGATAGAAACCAAGACTTTAAGCTGAAAAGATACAAATGCTTAACTTCAAATATAAAGCCCTTTTATCCTAAATTTGAGTATTAATATGAATTCATGTTGCATTTTCTGTTCAAAAATAAAAGAAACAAATAAAAACTTATTTCTTAGCTCTGAAAAGTCCTAGAAGTAAAGAAGAATCAGTTATGACTGAGCACTCTGAGCAATCAGGTAATGGTTTCTAAATACGATTTCTCACCAAAAGCACTCAGGACTTCTTGAAAAAATGGCTGATTCCAAGTCTGAAGCAGGAAATGTACAAGATGAGTCTGAAACATCTTGTCATACTAGAAAGCAAGTAAGCTATGAAAGATGAAGAGAGTCACATCAAAAGGACTTAGGAGACAGCCTGAAGTGGCTTCCAATGGCTAAAGATGGGATAATCTGAGCATCAATAACTGCAGTGAACTTTAGCATCAAATATGTTAAATATCTGTTTGTAATAATACTTGAAAAAAGAAAAAAAAAAAGGAAAGAAACCTCACTAGTTACCTTTTTAGGATGCCAGGGAATCAACACATTATTCTGAAAAAGTGTAAATTATGGGGAAAAAACAATCAAGCATTCAACATACCTTCATGTCAAAATATACCACTCTATACTAAAACATTAAAGGAACAAATAAAAGGTACGTACCTTATATCTTTTTAATTTCTGTACTTCTTCTTCAATAAGCATCTGATTTTTGGCAACCTCTGACTGAATAGCACTTAACATGTTATTACCCTGATCTGTATCCATGGGTTCCTCCTTAGGGGAAAGAAAAAGAAATAACACACCCTAATGACTGAGGCTTAAGTCTAAACTATTTTTAAATGATAAACATAGTACAATCATTTTCAAATTTTATTCTTAATATTGGTGATGGAATACCAGCTTACTAACTGCAATATTAAAGGATAAAAGCTAGGTAGTATCTTCCAATTTTCTATGTTCTACAACAATACATATGAATTTTAATCTAAAAATAATCTATACTGTAGCAAACTGAATTGCTATAATCTGCTGTTGAGCTATAAAGTAAATCTGCTTAAATATACTCATGAAAATGTGATCAAAGGAACGTAAAAAAGTCTGTCTATTACTAATTCTCTTCTCCAATCATATTTACTAGAAAGATAATCATAAGGGATAGTAAAGATTACATGTGAATCTAAACGTGCCCAATTAATTCTGTAAGAAATATATTCTAACTTGCTTAATTATATAATGAAATTACAGTAAATTGTTCACACTTATTTAGCACATACTATTTGTCACTTTTTTTTAAGTGGTTTATATATATGTTATCTCAGTTATTCTTCACAACCACCTTTTACGGTAAATACTATTATCCCTACTTTACATGAAGAAACTGAGGCACAAAGAAATACACTCAAATCATACTTCCACTAAGTGGCAAAGGCAGGAGCTGAATCTAAGAAGCCTGACTCCAGAGTATATTCTTGTAATCACCACTCAGGATGCTTGATTAAATCTATATTTCAGACAAAGAAAGAAAGAAGGAAAAAAGGAAAAAAGAAAATAAATGGTTTCCCTGAGAGAATAACTAAGCTAGAACTTTGTACATAAAAACATGGCCACAAACCTCAGCAAGTTGTCTTTGTAACTCTGCTATCTTCTGTTCATATATCATTTTTCTGTCAGACACAATGGCCATTAAGTTAAATCGAATTTCACCTTCACTGTACCTAAAAAAAAATTAAAGCTTATAATGTAGTAAAGAAATGTAACACTATTACAATTAAGATAATCTATTGTGATTACCCCCTTATTCTCTGGGGTAAACACAGATCTACCAATTGGCTAACCATAGAAACTGACATTAAAAAAAAAATCTTTCCTAAAGAGGAGAAGTTACAACCAGTATCACAAAAATACAAACAATCATAAGAGAATACTATGAAAAATGATACACCAATAAATTCAGCAACCTAGAAGAAATGGATAATTTCCCAGAAACAGTCTTCCAAGACTGAATCAGGAAGAAACAGAAAATCTGAACAGGCTGATTATTAGTAATGTAATTGAATCAGTAAACAAAAAAATCCCAACAACCAAAACTCCAGGATCAGAGGACCGCACAGGGTAATTCTACCAAACATTTAAAGAAGAGTTAATTCCTTTATTTCTCAAACTATTCCAAAAAACTGAAGAGGAGGGAATACTTCCAAACTCATTCTATGAGTCCAGCATTACCCTGATACAAAAAACAAAGACACTACAGAAAAAGAAAATTACAGACCAATATTCCTGACGAACACAGATAAAAATCCCCAATAAAATATTAGCAAACAGAATTCAACAATACATTAAAAGGACTGCACATAATGATCAAGTGGGATTTATTCCAGGGATGCAAAGATGGTTCAATACACACAAATCAATCAACGTTATAACTGTATCAGCAAAACAATGGACAGAGATCACATGACCATCTTAATAGAGGCAGAAAAAGTATTTGACAAAATTCAACATCCATTCATGATAAAAACTCTTAACAAACTTGGTATAGACAGAACAATCTCAACATAATAAGGGTCATTTAAGCCAAACCCACAGCTAACATCATACTCAACAGTGAAAAGCTAAAAGCTTTTTCTTTAAGATCAGTAACAAGACAAGGATGCCCACTCCCACCACTTTTATTCAACATAGTATTAGAAGTCCTAGCCACAGCAATCATACAAAAAAAAATAAAAGAAATAAAAGGCACCCAAATTGGAAGGGAAAAAGTAAAACTCACTATTTGCAGATGACATGATATTAAATACAAAAAAATCCTAAAAATTCTACCAAAAAAACTATTAGAACTAATAAGTGAATTCACTAAAGTTATAGCATACAAAATCAAAATACAGAAATCTGTTGCATTTCTGTACACTAATAATGAACTATCAGAAAGAGAAATCAAGAAAACAATTCCATTTACAACTGCATCAAAAAGAATAAAATACCTAGGAATAAAGTTAAACAAGGAGATAAAAGACCTGTACTCTGAAAACTGTAAGATATTGATGAAAAAACTGAAGACAACACAAATAGAAAGATATACCATGCTCATGGATTGGAAGAATTAAAACTGTTAAAATGTCCATACCACCCAAAGCAGCTTACAGATTCAATAATCCCTATTTTCACAGAACTAGAACAAATACTCCTAAAATTTGTATGAAACCACAAAAGACCCCAAATAGCTAAAGCAATCTTGGGAAAGAAAGAGCTGAAGGTATCATGCTCCCTGACTTCAAACTATACTATAAAGCCAAAATAATCAAAACAGTATGGTACTGGCACAAAAACACCCATATAGATCAGTGGAACAGAATAGAGTCCAGAAATAAACCCACAAAACGCACAGTCAATTAATCTACAACAAAGAAGGCAAGAATATACAATGGGGAAAAGTCTCTTCAATAAGTGTTGTTGGCAAAACTGGACAGCTACATGTAAAAGAATGAAACTAAACCATTTTCTCACACCATATATAAAAATAAACTCAAAATGGATTACAGATTTAAATGTTAGACCTGAAACCATAAAACTCCTAGAAGAAACATAGGCAGTAGCTCTTTCACATTGGTCTTAGCAATAATTTTTGGATCTGTCCCCTCGAGCAAGGGAAACAAAATAAAAAATAAACAAATGGACTACATCAAACTAAAAAGCTTTTGCACAGCAAAGGAAAGCACCAACAAAATGAAAAGGCTGCCTACTGAATGGGAGAAGGTATTTACAAATGATATATCTGATAACGGGTTAATATCCAAAATATATAAAAAGCTCACAATCCAGCAATTTCACTTCCAGGTATTTTTCCAAAGAAAATAAAAACACTAATTTGAAAAGATGTATGTGCCCCAATGTTCATAGCAGTATTATTTACAATAGCCAAAATATGAAAGCAACCTAAGTGTCCATTGACTGACGAATGGATAAAAAAGATGTTTTATACACACACAATGGAATATTACTTAGCCATATAAAAGAAGGAAATCTTGCCATCTGCAACAACATGGATGAACCTAGAGGGTATTATGCTAAGTGAAATAAGTAAGACAGAGAAAAACAAATATTATATGATTTCACTATAAAAAACAAAACAAATACAACCAAACAGAAACAAACTCAAACAAATTCAGATATAGAGAACAAACTAGTAGTTGAGTGGGGAATTGGCGGGGTAGGTGAAATAGGGGATTAAGAGGTATAAACTACCATTTATAAAATAAATAAACAGGGATGTAACATTTAGCACAAGGAATATAGTCAATAATATTGTTATAACTTTGTATGATGCATAATCTATAAAAATATGTTGTACACCTGAAACTAATACAGTATTAGAAGTCAACTATACTTCAATATAAATTTATTTATTAATACTTTTGTCTATAGACAAATAAATAAGCTTTCATATATGAAAGGAAAAAATCAGCTAAATTTCCATCAATCACAAATATATTATTAAATATTTTAGTACCTCCTAGACATTTGAAATAATGTGTTTTCATCAGTTCTCATACTTTCACAAAAAATATGGGAACTATCAATTACCTTTTATCTCAATTAGAAAAAATAATTAAACTAAGACCTCACATTTGTTGAATTAATTTTACTGGCATCTTGATGGTATTAACTATATTCCTTACTATATAATTTTTTCCAAATCATGATTTTGTTTCTATTCTTAACTAATATATGTTTTACATTTCACTTGTACTTTTATCATATACAAACATATAAATATTTATGTAATATGTTACAAATAATCTCTTGTAAAGTTTCTGAATACTGTTTTATTTTCACTACTCTGATACCAATGAAACATCTTACAGTATAAGCTTGTTTATGGTAAGGATTGACATTGGAAAGATTATCCATAACATTATGTAAATGGCACTTAACCAGATGAAAACATGTAGAAAATGTAAGCCTGTTTTTGTATTAGTTCACCTGCAAAAGCTTCTCATAAATAGTTCTATTCACTGGAAAGAATATGGCCCAGTATATCTGTAGCACTTTGAACTATGTAAAAATGCTGTTTTTAAAACTCTGCTTATGGGACTTCGATTTCCCTATTCCTCCCAGTAAAAAATATCAAACTAAAAAAATCTAGACATATATTTTTTAAAAAATGAAAAAAATTAAAATTCTGAAGTGAAGAGAAGGTAGACATGCTAGGGAACCAGGACCCAAGAATGACAGTGGTGAAGTCTCTGGATTATCATTCTGCTGCGTATGTCCTGGCCTTGGAGTTAAAGAAGCCATCAATTGACAAATGCCAACAGGCACAGACAAAAAAAGCACCAACAGTCTGCTCTTTCTATCCAAAAAGGAAAGGGGCAACCTCATGAGAAAACTTTGAGACAATAACCACTCTACCATACCCAAACACAACTGAAAAAACTGGCCCAAACCCTACCGGCCAGCAAAGGCTGGGTAGGGAGCCTGGACTTCCACCCCCACCGGGCTGTAACAGGCACCTGGGGTGGTGTCAGAAAAGGAGCTAGGGAGCTAGGTGTAGGGAGCTGGGGCTTTCATCCCTGCAAACAGTAATGACATCTATTTGCAGTGTCAGAGGAAACCAAGTGGGAAGCCAAACGCGAAGTCACTACCATCCAGGAGTAAAGAAGCCCCCCTCCCAACTTTGGTATCAGTGGAGCCATGTAGAGAGCAGTCACAAGGCACTGCTACTCCTCCCGGCCAGGGTAGTATCAGGGGAAGCCCTACTGGGGACCAGAACTCCCAACCCCTGCCCAGCAGTAACAAGGAACCCCTTCCCACCTCAGGTGTCAATGAAGACAGAGTGGGGAACCTGGACTTCTACTTCCACCTGGCAGTAATGGGGTAGCATCCCTGATTTACCCTGCCAGAACAGTGCCCATAAAAACCAGCTAAAAGAGAAGTTTTAAATAAGATCCAGAGTCTTATAATATAGTACTGAAAATGCCCAGGTTTCAATCAATAATCACTTGTCCTATTAAAAATCATGAAAACCTCAATTTGAATGAGAGACATTCAACAGACAGTGATGACAGATGTCCAAATTCACTGACAGAGACTTTAAAACAGCCATCATAAAAATGATCCAATGAACAATTATGAACACACTGGAAACAAAAAATAGAAAGTCTCGGGCTTCCCTGGTGGCGCAGTGGTTGAGAGTCCGCCTGCCAATGCAGGGGACACGGGTTCGTGCCCCGGTCCAGGAAGATCCCACATACCGCGGAGCAGCTGGGCCCGTGAGCCATGGCCGCTGAGCCTGCGCGTCCGGAGCCTGTGCTCCGCAACAGGAGAGGCCACAACAGTGAGAGGCCCGTGTACCGCAAAAAAAAAAGTCTCAGCAAAGAAATAGAAGATATAAAGAAGAAACAAATGGAAATTTTACAACTGAAATATAAAATGATAAAAAAGCTGAATGGGTGAGTTCAACAGCAGAATGGAGGAGACAGAGGAAAGAATCAGTGAACTGAAAAGTAGAACAACAGAAATTACCCAACTGAACAAAGAAAACAGACTAAGAAAAATAAAGAGAGCCCCAGGGACCTGTGGGACTTAAGCAGGAGACATTTGTGTCATTGGAGTCCTGGAAGAGGTGAGAAAGAGGGTGAGATTAAAAAAGTTCTCCAAGTTATAATGGCTAAAAACTTCCCATATTTGACAAGATATAAACGCACAGATTCAAGAAGCTGAGCAAAATCCAAATAGAATAAATGGACAGAAATCCACACCAAGACACATCATCCTCAAATATATGAAAACTAAAACCAAACCAAAAAGAAAAAGAATTTGAAACCAACAACAGGAGAAACACCACCATATCTATAGGGCAAAAACTGTTTGAACAACAGTGGATTTATCAGTAGAAACCATGGAGGCCAGAAGGGAACGACATAACAATTTTTAGGTGCTAAAAGAAAAGACTATCAACACGGAATTCTATATACAGTGAAAATAACCTTCAGAAATAAAAGGGAAATCAAGACATTCTTAGATGAAGAAAAACTAGGATTCTGTTGACAGTAGAACTACCCTAAAGGAATGGCTAAATGAAGTTTTCTAAACAGACGGGAAACGATAAAAGAATTGAGTTCTGGAACATGAAGAAGAAAGAACAATGGAAAAAGTAAAAATATGGGTAAATACATTTTCCTTCTCTTAAGTTTTTAAAATTATGCTTCATGGTTAAAACAAAAATTATAATACTGTCTGATGGAGTCCTAAATGTATGTAGAGGAATTATTTAAGACAATTATAACAATGGACAGTAAAAGTACATAAAAGAAGGTAAGATTTCTACACTTCACTCAAACTGGTAAAATGTTAACACCAGTAGATTGGGATAAATTAGAGAAACCATTAGAAAAGCCACACAAGGAAATAAACTCAAAACCACTATAGATGTCTGAGTAACTCACAGAAAAACAGTAAAAGAAAAACAGAGAAACAAACAAAAAAACAGAACAAAGAGAAAAAATTTAAATGGCAGATTTAAACCATAAGACATTAATAATTACATATTAAATATACATTTCATGTTATACGTAATTTTATAAATCCATTACATTCAATGTAAATGGTCTCAATCCACCCAGTAAGACAGAAAATGGCAGAGTGGACTAAAAAATATGATTCAATATATGCTGTCTATATGAAATTCACTTCAAATACAATGACATAGGTAGGCTGAAAGTAAAAGGATGGAAAAAATATATCATGCATATATGAATCAAGACAAAGCAGAAGTGGCTATATTACTGTGAAATAAAGTAAACTTCAGAGCAAAGAAAATTACTAGAGAGAAATATTGCATAATGATAAAAAGGTCAATCCACTAAGAAGAAATAGTGATCATAAATGTTTATGCAACGAACAAGAGACCTGCAGAATATGTAAGGGAAAAACTGATAAAACTTAAATTAGAAATAGCCAAATTCAAAACTGTGCCTATTTACAAATGACATGATCATCTATCAATATGTAGGAAATGTCAAGGAATTCACAAAACTTCTAAAGCTGGTGGGTGAGTTTAGCAAGGTTGAAGGATACAAGACAAAGAAAGAAAAAAATCAACCTTATTTCTACACACTAACAATGATCACATGGAACAAAAAAGAAAATATAGTATCATCTCTAATCACTCAAAAGAATATGAAGTGCTTGGGTAAAAATCTGACAAAATACATATGGAACTAGCATGCGGAAAACTACAAAATGCTGATGAAAGAAATTAAAGAAGATCCAAGTAAATGGATAGACATATTATGTTCATGGATTGGAAAAATCAATATAGTAAAAATGCCAATTCTCCTAAAATTGATGTTTGACACAATTCCTATCAAAATCCCAAAAAGAATTTTTGTAGATACAAGATTATACGAAAATTTACATAGAGGGCAGAGTATCTATAATAGCTAAAACAATTCTGAAGAAAAAGAATAAAGTCGAGGGCATCAGTCTACCTGATTTCAGGACTTACAATATAGCCACAGTCATCAAGACTCTGTAGTACTTGCAGACAGCAGACAAACAGATCAATGGAACAGAACAGTGAACCAGAAATAGACCCACACAAATATGCCCCACTGGATTTCTTTTTTTACAAGGGTGCAGCAGCAGTTCAGAGGAGGAAAGGATAGCCTTTTTAACAAACGGTGATAGACCAATTGGACAGAGGAAAAAAAAAATGAACCTTGACTTAACTTCACACCACACAAAAATTAATTCAAAATAGATCATAAACTTAAATGTAAAATGTTATATAAACCTTTTAGAAAAAAAGGAGAAAATCTTTGGGATCTAGGGCTAGGCAAAGAATTCTTAGATTGGACAACAAAAATACAACTCACAGTGGGAAAGATTGACAAATTGGACTTCACTGGAATTAAGAGCTTTTGCTCTGTGAAAAACCATGTTGGGAGGAGGAGAGGATGGGCTATAGACTGGGAGAGAATATTTTCAGGCAATGTGTCTGACAAAGGACTAGTGATAGCTAGAGTATGTAAAGAACTTCAAGGCTTGGGGCTTCCCTGGTGGTGCAGTGGTTGGGAGTCCGCCTGCCAATGCACGGGACACGGGTTCGTGCCCCGGTCCGGGAAGATCCCACATGCCGCAGAGCAGCTGGGCCCGTGAGCCATGGCCGCTGAGCCTGCATGTCTGGAGCCTGTGCTCCGCAACAGGAGAGGCCACAACAGTGAGAGGCCTGAACTTCAAGGCTCAAGAGTCAAAAAAACAATCCAATTACAAAATAAACAAAAGGCATGATTTTCAACATTAGTCGCTAGGGAAATGCAGATTAAAACCACAATGAAATATCACTATCCACCTATCATTTAAACAATGATAAAATAAA
Organism: Phocoena sinus; assembly: GCF_008692025.1. Taxonomy (NCBI): domain Eukaryota; kingdom Metazoa; phylum Chordata; class Mammalia; order Artiodactyla; family Phocoenidae; genus Phocoena; species Phocoena sinus. The sequence goes on from NC_045763.1 coordinate 177,169,566, forward strand.
GGTTTAAAAGCGAGAACATTAGTTATGCCAATAAGATTAGCTGAGCATTTACTTTTGTATCCTTTTTTCTATGACTGGCCTCACTGCGCTGATCCAATCATCTTGATTGCATGCACCTAGGAAGAAATGTAAAAGCATTTATGTCAAATAAAATCAACATTAATATTATTTCAAAAGTTTGGTCCAAAATATCTTTTTACTAATATTTTGACAAATTCAGGATAGTAAAAAACCTTTTAGCATAACTATGTTAAGCTCCAACTCTTACTTTCTTAGTAATGGTAAGGGGAAACAGTATTATCATAATTTGCATTTCCACATTGTTGCGTCACTTAGTGGTGCTAAACAAATGTTTGAGAAAATAATGAACTAGGAAATTATTTCATTAAAACTCACGACTCTGTGAGATAAGGGTAACTACCTTCATTTTACAGATGATGAGACAGAGGGCTAAGAAAAACCAGCTCACATATTAGTAACAAAATAAGGATTCAATCCTTTTCTGACTCCCCACCATCATAACTACAGAAAAAGAAAATGAAATCCACACACAATGCAAAACCGATTTTACCCAGTTTTTTAATCCTCTTTTTTACCTAAATTTTAGTATAGCCACCAGTTGTATAGCAAAACTGGCTGTTCTGTTTTATATTTTACTTCCTTTATATCTCATGGATCTAATGAATAGAGAATGGCTGACCAGATAGAAGCCAAGAGAAAAAAATGCAGCGATCAGATCAACCCCCAAACCAGAGAAAATCAGCTTCTACAGAATTAAAAGAACATTCCATTAATTTTCTTTAAGAAACACAGAAAAATAAATATTTTTAAACATGTAAATCTGCATTAGATGAAGTATTAGTTCTAGACATGGGCAAGGTCAATAAGAACAAGCAAAATGAATGTGTTAATTTTTTTTTTTAATCTGAAAGTATAAAGTTTTATGGACAGCAGATAACATTAGATTCCATTAAAACAGGTTACACTGCACTTAAACCTAATTTAAAAAAAAGAAAACTTAATGAGGTAAAAATAAGGAGTTAATATTCTTTTGTGGATCTATTAGTTCATTACTAGATCAGAACCACCTCATCCTCAATAACCATTTATCATTAGCTCAAGGTAGGAGATGGGGTGGGATCAGGACAAATCCACCCTTTGGCACAAAGGACAACACATTAATGCACTAGTTACATAGAAAAAAGTAGTTTTTAAAAGTTAACTGAAAAATTAAAAATAAATTATGCAATCTATGGGTTTAAAAAACTTTTCCTGTAGGAAAAAAACTAAAGGTCCCAATGCAACTACAGTAGTCAACATGTCCTAACTACCTGTTACTTAATTTCATAAAGTAATGAAGAGCTTAAAGCCTGCATGGCATCACACCTCACAGTCACCTCCCCTTTCTAAACTTAAGCAGGACTAGGGCTAAACCAAAGGTGAACACCCAATCTTTTTTTCCTTATCAAAAGTGAAATACCAGGAATAGTAAACACATTACCTAAATCAATCGGTCCTTCTCTTAATCCATCTAATTCATACAGTCTTCCATTAACAGGAACATAACTGACAAAGTGAAAAGCATCTTCTTCTTTTGCTGATGTCTTTGCGTCAAATTCAAACATTTGCTGTCTACAGTGAAGAAAAAAACAGTGAGAGACAATAAAACAGAGACGGCATTTATTTCACATAAAGTATCTTTACCTGGCGAAACTGTTGTGTACTTGTCGAATCACATCCGAATTACTCAGTGCCAAACCTTTCATCTGAAATAAGTTTTAAGAATAGCCTATTAAAATAAGAACCACCACAAACAGGGCATTTTAGGAATAATACGACTGTACTCACAGCTGCATCAAAGCTTTGTGAAAATTCTTTAAACTCTGATAATGTGTCTCCTAAATGGACATCTTGATGGGTACAGTTCAATAACACACTTACTATGGCTTGAGTAGCACAAGCGTTATTAATTACCTATAAAATATGAAAGCAAAAATATTATCGATTTGTTAAAAAAAACAGCTTTTAACTGGTGATGATGACCCCCAAAATACGAAAAAAATAGTTTCCAAATTTTATTTTATATAGTCTTAGCATAAACATAATTAACATGATCAATTCCCAATCTAATCTATTTTCAGGAATTTGCCGCAATTCTGGAGCTGAAGATTCTAGGAAATCGAATAAATTAAATGAACTCATAATATCAGTGAAAACCAATCCAGTTAGGGTAACAAAACCAATCTTTCCTGGTCTAAAACATATATCTAATTAAACCAAAAGAGCTTGTCCTTCCCTCTTATTCACTTCCTCCTATGCTCATTTCTACCTATAAATATTCAACCCATATTTCAGTATCCAACGCAAGCTCCAACTTACCGATGTGGCTCTTAGAGAACTTATCCAACAACTCATATTACTTTCTTCCCTCATTTGAATTCCTAAAAACGTGTATATACTGTCTACATATTTTTCAATTCAATCTTTACAGCGCTGTCATCTAGCTATTAACTGTTTATTTAACAAGTTATGTGGACCTTACATTCTAGTGAGAGGAGAGAACATTTAGATAGCACCTACCATGTGTGGGTAATTTTCTAGGCACTTCATATGTATTAATTCTTTTAATCCTACCAATCAACAGCCTATGAAGAAGGAGTAATATTATTATCCTCATTTGACATTTGTGGAAGCTGAGGCACAAAGAGGTTAAGTAGCTTGCCCAAAGGGCACAGAGCTAAGCAAGAGGCAGGTGATCTGGTTCTAGAATTTTGTGTACTTAGCCACAACATGAGGCTGGCTCTGTACACATATGTGGTCTCTCCAACAAGATTATAACCTACTTATGGACAAGGGCTTCTGCCACACTCCCTACAGCACCTACACAGGGCTGAGATCACAGAGGTGGAAAGAGCCTCAGATGATCACTTCGAACACCAGCAAGGTTAACCGTAGAGTTAAATTAAACTTGATAAATGATTTTTTATAATACAGTTTAGTCCTATTGCTATATTTCATTACAATATTATAATTAAATACCATTTTCCAAAAATGCTAATTCACTTATGATCTTACAATTTGGTAAATTATTTCTATCTTGACTGATTTCAAAAGAAAATTTTTCTATTATCTTCCCTCATTAACTCTTATACTCCTGTACTTTTTTTTGCCAGACTTTTGAAGTCTTGTGAGTACCCACCAGTTCTTACATTTTTGACTGCAGTATGTTTGAGGAATTCCTTGATAAGGCTGCTTTCTCCATTAGAGAGCACTGTCTTACTCCCAGTTCTCAAACAGTGATACCACCACATTCTTGTAATTCCTCTTACAGTATTTTGTACTCAAAACTATCTTATGATTGACCGATTAAGGAAAAGTAACAGGAGATCTAGAATCCAATTAACATTGCTGCTGATTTCTTTTAATATGTATTCTGAGTCACAGTTCTTTAGTAAATAAACTTGGATGAAAATTTTTAATGATTAAAGGAGACATCATAAAGGTCGTTAACTAAAACAAGACTTAGTTCTCCCTTATCTTGGACCAAAATTATCTGGAGATGGGTTGGTAGAAGCGAAGTTAGCAGAAGTTAAAATTTATACTCATTCACACATCCTTTCAAAATGATGACACATTAAAGATATAATATGTACCCAATTCTAGGCTAGATGCTGAGGCTATGGCAGAGAATACTATCAAACATTCCTATGATCTAAGGACTTCAAGTCTGTGACGTATCACTTTAGGAATTTTTTTTTTCAAACTCATCAAATTGTATACACTAAACGTGCAGTTTTTTTGTATACCAATTGTATTTCAATAAACCTGTTTTTTTTTTAAAGGAAAAAAAGAAAAAAATCTTGTGGTTACTGATACTTCTCTTCCGGTGTTAATAAGGATTTACACTGCCCACGATTTATTACAGCTCATTTTGCATATGTGTGAAGAACAGTCATTACGGTGTGCATCAGTGTAAACATACCTCTTCAGGTTTTTAAATGAGTTAAGTGCCACCAAGTGGTTATGTTATAAATGGCACAGTGGTCCCCTTATCCTTGGGGGATATCTTCCAAGACTCCCAATGGATGCCTCAAACATGGATAGTACCCCTATATAATCATGTTTACATATCATGTTTTTCCCTATACTAACAGGCTGTTAGCACACATGAGGGACAAAGGGATGCATCCCACGTGGGACAGTGAAGGACAGAATGAGATTTTATCACACTATTCAGAACGGCACACAATTTAAAACTTACAGTTTATTTCTGGAATTTTCCATTTAATATTTCAGCCAGAGTTGACTGAAACCATGGAAAGTAAAACATCAGGTAAGGGGGGAATACCGCACAGAATTACCAAAAAAAAAAAAATTTAAGACATTAAAAAGTGCACAGCCATTCATTCGTTCAAATATTTATTACTGAGAACTCACTGTGTGCTAGACATTGTGATAAATGCTGAATACACAGTGAACAAGAGACATGTGGTCCTTGTCCTCGTGAAACACTTAAAAACCACCTTATACACATCCATTTGGGAGAATTTTAACTTCATCTTTCTTCACAAAAAATTATTGCAGAATAAATTATATATATAGTCCCCAACGAGAAGGGGATGAACAAGGAACAAATTAAGACGAGATGCTCAAGAGACAATGGGCACACTGGTATGTATCAGTATGCTTGTAATCAGAGCACGGGGTCATTGGTTACCTCGTAAATCAGTGCCTTTAAGCAATTAGGAGTTCACGCTAGGAGTAAGAGGTTTTTAATAGGAAATAACAGTAAATACAGTGATTCAGAAAGGTTCAGTTTAAGACAATTTACAGGAGAGACTGAAGGCGGCTAAAAACAAACAAGATCCACTGGGTTGCTATCCTAATGCTAGTATGAAATAATAAAGGGCAATAGATTAATGGGGCAGGACCCATTAAAAGCAGGATCACCCAAATATGCGAGTCAGTATTCTAGGAGTCAGGAATATAACTAAAAATAAAATCAGATTAAGAAGAATAAGGGGATAGTAATAACAACCATATAAAACAATTTTGTAAATTTAAGCTAAAATGCAGAAATTAAAAAAAAAATCTTACCAGAACTAAGTCAAGAAAAAATAAGTAGCCCAAATAAGTCTTTTAACTATTAAATTGAAGTGATAGTTAAAAATATACTCACAAAGAAAATACCAGGCACAGATGGCTTTATAGGCCAATTCTATCAAAATTTGAAGAAAGAGACGATCTAAATTTTAGATGGTCTAAATTGTCCAAATTCTTCAGGACAAGAAGAAAAAGAGGAAATTCCAACTCAATTCATGAAGCAAGCACAACCCTAATACTAAAACTATTCAAAGCCATTACAAGAAAGGAAAATTAAGGCCATTTCATTCATAAATATAGATGTAGAAATTCTAAACACATATTACTGAATTAAATTCAACAGTGCATAAAAAGAGAATATGGGCTTACCTCAGATATGGAAGAATGATTTAATATTAGAAAAATTCATAAACATAACTAACCATATTAACCTATTAAGAGGAAAAATAAACATGATCATCTCAATAGATGCAGAAAAGCATTTGAAAAAACTTAATCCTTCCATAATAAGGACACTTGCTAAATTATTAAAAGAATGTCCTTGGGCTTCCCTGGTGGCGCAGTGGTTAAGAGTCCGCCTGCCGATGCAGGGGACACAGGTTCGTGCCCTGGTCTGGGAAGATCCCACATGCTGCGGAGCAGCTAGGCCCGTGAGCCATGGCCGCTGAGCCTGCGTGTCCGGAGCCTGTGCTCCGTAACGGGAGAGGCCACAACAGTGAGAGGCCCACGTACCGAAAAAAAAAAAAAAAAAAAAAAAAAAGAATGTCCTTACCTGAATGTTAAGAAAAAACAATCTGAAATGGGAAACGGTAAAAAGCATTCCCTTTAAAATCACAACGATTTTACTGGAGGTCTTAACCAGTCAATAAGATAAAAAAATAAATTAGAGACATAAGGATTCAAAATGAGGAGACAAAACTGCTTTGTTTGACATAGTAATTTAGATAGAACCCCCCCAAAACCAACAAATAACAGAGATAATAGAGGTTAGCAAGATGGCTAAATATAATATTAAGACATAAGAATGAATTACATTTTTTTATACCAGCAACAAACACCTAGAAAATGTAACTGAAGAAAAGATGATTTATAATTATAACAAAGAGATCAAGGAATTAAGATAAATCTAATAAAAGATGTAAACCCTCTAAAGAAAATTATGCAACATACAAAAGATAATAAAAGCATATCTAAAAATAAATAGATAAATAAAAGCAGATCTAAATAGAGATACATAATACATTTATGACTTAGTATCATGAAGATATAAATTCTCCCCAAATTGATACATATATTCAATGCTATTCCAGTCAAAAGTCCAAAAGAATTTTTCATACAATTTGATAAGATGACGTTGAAATTTATATGAAGAACATAGGGTCAAGAATAGCAAGGATATTTTTGAAAAAGAGGAGGGAGAAGAGACATGACCTATTAGATATAAGAACTTATGAAGAAGTGAAAGGAATTAAGACAGTATGGTATTGGCAGAGAGACAGACAAATTGATCAGTAGAGTCCAGAAAACACACACACACACACACACACACACACACACACACACACACGGAACTATGGTACACAACAGAGGTGGCATGTCCGATAAATAGGGAAAATAATGGACGTTTAATAAATGAGGTTAGAAAAAAAGGGTGATCCATATGGAAAAAGATAAAACTGAACCTCTGCCTCATAAAATATACCAAAATCCAACTCCCAATGAATTATGGACATAGATATTAAAATTTAAATGCATAGGTAAATATCTTTTCCAAATTCAGATAGATAACAATTGCTTAAACAAGACGCAAAAAAGCACTGGCTCTAAAATACAAAATTCGGGCTTCCCTAGTGGCGCAGTGGTTAAGAATCCGCCTGCCAATGCAGGGGACACAGGTTTGAGCCCTGGTCTGGGAAGATCCCACATGCTATGGAGCAACTAAGCCCGTGTGCCACAGCTACTGAGCCTGTGCTCTAGAGCCCAAGAGCCACGACTACTAAGGCCCACGCACCTAGAGCCCATGCTCCGCAACAAGAGAAGCCACTGCAATGAGAAGCCTGTGCACTGCAACAAAGAGTAGCCCCTGCTCACAGCAACTAGAGAAAACCAGCGCGCAGCAATGAAGACTCAACACAGCCAAAAATAATAATAAAATAAATTTATAAAAATAAATAAACAAAACACAAAATTCTATTCATCAAAAGACACCCAGAAAAGGTAAAACAATAAGGTGCCAACTTGGAGAAGCAGTATCATGAAGATATAAACAACACCTACAAATCAAAAAGTACAATTAGTCCTACAGAAAAATAATTTAAGAATTTCACAGAAGAAACACATATGGCCACTAAGTAAGTACATCAACATCCTTTCAACATGATTAGTGCCCAGGGAGATGTAAACCAAGACCATAATGAGGTACCATTTTAGAATGAGCTGGCTGGCAAAAATCAAAAAGGCCTCTGGCGCAATGGTTGAGAATCTGCCTGCCAATGCAGGGGACATGGGTTTGAGCCCTGGTCTGGGAAGATCCCACACGCCGCAGAGCAACTAAGTCCGTGCGCCACAACTATTGAGCCTGCGCTCTAGAGCCCGCAAACCACAACTACTGAGCCTGCGAGCCACAACTACTGAAGCCCACGTGCCTAGAGCCCGTGCTCCGGAACAAGAGAGGCCACCGCAATGAAGAGCAGTCCCCGCTCGCCACAACTAGAGAAAGCCCGCACGCAGCAACAAAGACCCAGCAACGAAGACCCAACGCAGCCATAAATAAATAAATTTATTAAAAAAAAAACGGTCTGACAATATCACATATTGGAGTATGTGGCTACACAGTAACTCAGACATTGCTAGTAGGCGTGTAAACTGGAGGATCTACTTCCGAAAGCACTTTGATATTTCCTCCTAGTGTTACACTTACCTATCAGAAGAAGCACTGTTGTACTTCTACATATGTACCAGGAGAAATTTGCACAAATACAACAGGAGACGTACAAAAATGTATATAGGGCTTCCCTGGTGGCGCAGCGGTTGGGAGTCTGCCTGCTAATGCAGGGGACACGGGTTCGAGCCCTGGTCTGGGAAGATCCCACATGCCGCAGAGCAACTAGGCCCGTGAGCCACAACTACTGAGCCTGCACGTCTGGAGCCTGTGCTCTGCAACAAGAGAGGCCACGATAGTGAGAGGCCCGTGCACCGCGATGAAGAGTGGTCCCCACTTGCCACAACTAGAGAAAGCCCTCGCACAGAAACGAAGACCCAACACAGCCAAAAATAAATAAATAAACAAATGTGGGGTTTAAAGAAAAAAGAATATTTAAAAAAAAAAAAAAAAAAATGTATATAGCCACACAGTTTACAGTAATGCAAGTGAAAACTCAAATGCCAATCTACAAAGAGTAAACAATTACTTACTCTTCATGCACATTCGTGCAATTACCACTGTGCAGCATGCAAAATAAGTTAACTATTATGATAAACAACTAGTGGATAAATCTTAAAATTAAGTCAAAAAAGTAAGTCTCCCAAAACTACAAAGAGCATGATACTTTTTATCAAGTTAAAATTTTATATACACACAGCCCTTTTAGGATTAGAAAAAATACAGAAAGTGGAAAGCAAGGAAACGATATACAGAATTCCACATGCAGGTTACTTGGATGAAGGGAGGGAGGATGAGAGCTATGTGGGACAATGGGTGGGACAGAAGGAAATGATAGTTAGATGACGGTTATCTAGGCGGTGAGTTCTTAGGTGCTTACTACATTACTTAGTCACCAAATAAGTAAACAAATAAACAAAAGGAGGACATGAGCGTGTGCCATCAGTCAAGAATTATCATAATTCCATGCTGTGTACCTGAAGATCAATTTTTTAAAAAGGAAAAAAGAAAAACACACTCATCATCACTGACTGATCTGTCCTCTTCCTTCATCACGCTTAATCATTACACATTAAAGGTGTTAGTTACTCTACCTCCTGAGTATTAATCAAATCTGTTCACATCTATCACTACTAACAGTCTTTTACCTGCTTTTGCATGGACTTCTACAAAAGCCTTCTAACTGATATGTAGTCTCATATCCTACCCCACTCCCTCCTCCTCAAACACATTCCCCACACTGTAGCCAAAGTGATCTCTTCTAAATGAAAATCTGATCACACTACCCTTCTTAAAACACCTCAATAACCTTCTACTGCTCTTAGGATACAGACAAAAGGCTCAAGCATGCTCTGCCTCTGTCCACATCTTGGCAGGAAGTGGAGAGTTATTCTCTAATATCCACCTTCTCCCTCTTCCAGATGAACAGAGGACCCAAATTTTATCTGGGTCCATGTCCACCTGGAATGAGGACAGCTTCCCCCTCTGCTGCTAAGTACAGCCATGTGACTGAGTTCTGGACAAAGAGAAGAAAGCATGTAACATGAGCAAGTTCTAGAAAACGTCCGTAAAAAGAGAGTGTGTGGTCCGCTTCTACTGTCTTGAATGTGGAATTCAGATAGAACGGCTGAAAGTCCAACAATCGTCTCAGACCATGAAGTAACCTTTGGAATAGAAAGCACACACAAAGGAACAAAACAAAAGAGCCTGCCATCTCGATGTGCTCCACGGTGAATGAGAAAGAGAAAAACGTGTGTTTCTTATAAACCATTGTTTCTCTATACCTAATCGTACTGAACCCTGACTACCACACTGCTTGCTCAGCTTCATCATCTCATACTGCCCTGCCTATGCTGTCTCTAGTCCAGCTACACTGGCCTTCCTGTAACAGTACATTTTACTAGCCTTACTCCCGTTTACTATAAAGCTGTTAGTAATCTGGGATGATCCTCAACCTCTTTCCCCTAGTTAATACCTACTTAACCTTTAGATTTCAGCTGAAATGTCACTTACTCAGACAAGCTTTCTCAGATCTCCCTGAAGAGGTCAGTCTCATTTTTATGTGTGCAGTGAAGAATCTAGTCTTGCCCTAAGAGAGGCCTGACCTTTGCCCTTGGCTCCTAGGAGGTGATCTCTAAGCTCTTGAGAAGCCATGCCTCCTCACAAAAGTGTCTTCGTTTACCTGGGGGCTGTGGGCCACGCAGATAGTCTCACGGTGTGACTTAGGGTGGGTTCTGGGTCGACAGTATCATCTCAGTCTCCAGGGTGGCTGGAGACTGAGGGCCAATAAAAACTCGGTACCAAGAATCGGCTGAGATGGCCTGAGTGGCAGCACTCTGCACACTCACACATCACTGCCACTCAAGTTACAGCGCTGGCTTTGACTCCCCTGGGCGAAGACCACGCGCAGCTTTCCTGCACTCCGCCCTGCGTGTCTCTTCCCTTGGCTGAATTTAATCTGTGTCCTTTCACTGTAACGAACTATGTGACTATAGCAGATTTTGGTGAGGTCTATGAGTTTTTCTAATAAATTACAGAACCTGAGGGTGGTCTTGGGTACTCCCCAAACTTGCAAGTATCAGAAGTCAGGGTGGTTTGTGGTACCCAAGACTCTGTAGTTGGTGTCCGAAGGGAGGGTAGTCTTAATAGATTATTTTTGAACTTCACAATACGGTTCTCATTTCACTCCATGCAGCACTTATTGCCACTGTAATTTTGTATTTCACTGATTAATACCAATCTCCTCCACTAAGCTCTAAACACCCTTGAGGAGAGGGCTCCTGACTGTTTATCATTCCCCAAGCACCTGGCACAGTGTCTGACACATTGCAGACACTCAATCATTCTTTCCTGAAAGACTGAACAGGTGGAGTCACAAACCTAGTACCAATGACCTAAAGCAATAAGTCAGACAGACCTTAGCTTTCTCATCTGTGAAACAGTAACAAGACAACAATGTTTTGCAGAGAAGCATTACCAAAAGGGTCATTCCTGGATCCTTATACACAAATTGTAACTACCAGAAGACACCTTTTCTAGATATTTTGTTAATCAATGATCCACACATATGCACACTTCCAATTAGAGCATATGATTAGCATAAGACAGGCAGTATTACCTCTCTAAAATGATGCAATTCCATCCATAAATACCAAAACTATGTATTTAGTTAATCTGTATGACATTATCACAAATAAATATAATTTTAATTAAATGTTTTAAATATCTGAAAATATTCCTCAGAGTCCAGAGACCCTGGATTGGAAATCTTTACTATAAGCTCTTGAAGCCTAGAACCAAGGATTATATATTTATGTAATATATACTATAAAATTTCTAGCACAGGTTCATAGGAGGCATACACTAAAAAGACTGATAGATATTACTGTTGAATTACTGATCAGTTTAATAGAAACTGTTGGCATAATATAGTATAAAAAAATACAATATAATTGGGAAATTACTAGTCTGGCATATTAATAAACATGGCAGGAATAATGTAATACAAATAAAACATTAAATTATAGTAAGGTAGAAATGTAATACAGAACTAGAAAAGTATCAAGAGACTCTAGAAATTATAAATTCATACTCCAGTATCATTTTTTTTCTTTGTAGAGTACTTTCTTATACCTTAAAAATACCTAGGCCTCTGTAAGTCAGTCATTGTTAGTGTCTTAGTGAATCCTAGTGTTCTTTAACTGTAATATTCTCTCTACATTTATCAGATACCTACTATGTGTCAGGGATTATACATGAAAACTCCTGGGTTTACAATTTAGTAAGGAAGAAATATAATTAAATACACACACAAATATATATGGAAAAAACCTTGAAAAACATAAACTGTTTTAAGTGGTTATCTCTGGAGCAGGGATTATAATGGACTTTTATTTTCTACATTGTACATTTATAATGCTTACATTTTATATCATGGGTATAGATTCTTATATACCATAAAAAAAATGTCTTTAAAAGGAGAAAAATCACCTGAAGGACCAAACTATCTGTCCCCTACTTTTTCTCTACTACCTAGATTTTGAAAATCACAAGCAGTGATTATAATTATTATAGTACAATGATAAATATTAAAATTTATAAATGGATTATTTGTGTTAGAGAAATAATTAGAATCTCAAAATGTTTATCATTAAGAAATTTAGTTAAATAAATTATAGGACGCTTATACTAAGAATACTTTTAAAAGAGGTGGTGTTGTGATATGGTTAAGAGTGTGGACTTCAAGGCAACAGTGCCTGGGTTTGCACCCAGCTCTCCCACTGACTAGCTACATAACTTGGGCAAGTTTCTTAACCTCTCTGGGACTCAAGTTTCCACATCTGTGAAATGACGAGGAACCTGTAAAACCACATAGGGTCATTGTGAGGATCAGTTACTACAAATAAATTAATACTAAAAAATAATACATATAAAAGTACCTGATAAGCCTTCAATATGTTAGCTAATACTGTTATGTGCACTGAAAGTCAAACTTTTATCATTAAGTGAAGAAAGATGCAAAATATTTTGCACAACAGTCTAACTTCAGAAAAAAAAAAAGATAATAAGAATGTGTTAACAAGTGAATAGAAAATGTGGGAGGCAGTATGGCAGGTGGAACCACCAACCTGGGCTTTAGACCTAGGTTTAAATTCTGGATCCACCATGCACTAGCTGTGTGACCTCAGGCAAGTAAGTTAATTTTCCTAGGCCTCAATTTCTTCATCTGTGAAATGAGGGTAACACCTCATAAGGCCGTTGCAAGGGTCAAATAAATAATATATCTAAAGCACAATATCTGGCACACAACAAACATTGTAAATGTGGGCTGTTGTTGGTACTGCTATGGTGATAGTTGTTACCAGTAAGAAGACACATGCCTGCCTTATCCACCATTACATCCCTAGGACCTAAAACAATGCCCAGCACAAAGGAGGTGCTCAACAACTACTCGTTGATTAAATGAATGAGTCAAACTGTTAGAAGGGGTTAGTAGACATGGGTGTGGGAGCACAGGGATATTCACTCATCACTATATATTTCTGTAACTTAAGATAATTTAAGTACACAATGATAAAATAATGTTTTCCAAAACCTTGAAGTAAAGCAAAAAACCTCTAATTTCTCTAAAAACACTCAATTTTTAAAAGTTGGGGGGGGAAATGGAAAGAAGTAATAAAATAAGAGAAAAAGGAAAAACAAGTTACTAAATGGAATAGTAAACGTTTGATTTAAAGGGCAGTAATGAGAATTAGCAGTTTTATTGTTTCCACCTTCCTAAAGGTTAATGAGATTATCTTAAGCAATTTTTTGAGTCTCAGAAATAAGTGCAATTTTCAAACAAATGCGATCATATTTAGCTTAGATTTTATACATTAATCAAACCTCTTTCATCATTCTCTTTTTCAGCTTTTCCAAACAATGGACTCCAAAATATGGAGGCATCTAATAACGCTGGTTAAACGTTTCACTGTATACTCCAGAACAGCAGTTCTCAAAGTGGGGTCCATGTACCCCTGGGAATTCCTAAGACCCTTTTCAAGGGGTTTGTGAGCTCAAAATTGTTCCCATAATAATTCCAAAACAGTTTTTGCTTTTTCCCCCTGCTTTCTTATTTACACTGTAGCACAACAGCAATCGAGGGTAAAACTGCTGGTATTTTAGCATATACCTAGGCAGTGGCATTAAACTGTTTCACTGACACACATGCTTAATTTAAAAAATTAACAAAACAAAAACCAGTTTTAGTGAAGAATGTCTTTGATAAAGCAGTAAAATTTTTATTATATTTTGACCTCAGAGTACAAGTGGTTGAGTGAAACAGGTGGTACAAATAAAGCACTTCAGCTGCAAACCAAAACATGCCAGTTGATTCCATGAAAGGCATTATTAGTGCAATTGTTTGAACTGTCAGCTAAGTTGGCTGCTTTTTTCTTGGAATATCATTTTTTACTTGCAAGGACATACAGCAGACAAATACGGCTGTTCAGACAGTATCTGGCAGATATTTTCTTGAAAATGAGTGAAATGAGTCTATCACCTATCACTTCAAGGAAAACATCTGATAGTATTTGTTGTCCTTCATAAAATTTGAATTCTCAAGTGAAAATTAGAATTTTGTAAGATTCAGATCCATAGATCCACCACTGTGAGTTTAAAAGTTTCAGGATACTTATCAATTCTTCTAATGATACAGATGCTGATATTAACAAATGTGACTTGTTGATAACATATATAATCATGTGTCAACATTTAGAAAATCTGCCTAAGTCGGTAAATTTTCAAAATGACCAATGCACAATGTTATAAGATCCTCCAAGAGTAAAAGATCCTTTTGAAGAGCAAGATAAACCAAAGGATTTTTATATATCAAAGTACAAAGTTCATTAATATGATCTCAGATTTCACACTGCAACCAATCTTTAGGAGAGGAACATTTCTGGAGTTTTGATATAATATCAAAGAATATCCATAATTTCCTGGAAAAGAAATTAAAATACTTCTCCCTCTCCAACTACACATATGTGTGAGACTAAATCATATACTTCAACCAAAAACAAAACAAAATGAAAACATTGCAACAGACTGAATAAAGAAGCTGATAGGAGAATCCACTGTGTGCTTAATATTAAGCCAGATATTAAAGATATTTACAAAAATGTAAAATAATGCACTCATCTCACTACTCTTTTGCTTTGGTAAAGATATTTATGCTTCATTTAAAAAATACATTATCATTAACATGTAATGAATTTATTGTTACTTTTAAAGCAATTAATAAATATTTTAAATGTCTCAGTTTTAATGTCTAAATGATAAATACTAATAAATATAACCCATATAAACAGAAGGTCTTTGGGGATCTCAATAATTTTTAAGAACGTGAAGGAGTCCTAGGACTGAGAAGTTTGAGAACTGCGACACTAGAGACACAGGTGGAAGAGTCCTGTTTGTAAGAGGGTTGCTCTTGAGACTCCACAGTATCCAAGGACCATACCTGCTTGGCAAAAAATATCGTGTCAAGTCTGGAGTCCTGAACCACAGAGCCTGCTGGTTCTTCTCCTGGCTGCCACTTGAAAAGAAAAATCAACCCATGAACTGGCCTACAAAACAAAAAAATACAAATTAGTGACACCAAACCTTGCTTCTTTTAACACACTGTCAATATGTTAAGTTTTGGTCATTTACTTAACAAATACAATGCAAATGAAGTAAATTTGAGACATTTTTGAAAGATTTCTATTGCTGTTCATAGTTACTAGAATGTTGCCCAAGACACGGCTAACAAAACTTAAAAAAAATACATCAATTAAAATGCAATTATAATGAAAGGAATAATCTCAAATCTGTGCATTATTCAATTCTACCTTATATCACCTCACTTAAAAACAGAAAGAACATAGCAAAACTAGAAGAAGCTATTAACCCTAGACTGCATTCTGATATACATGAATAAAGTTCACATAGGATGTTTACAGATAAATGGCTGCTAGCATAAATACTAAGAAATATAGGACGTCACCTCCATATAATTATTGGATGCATGAGCAACCGTCACACTACAGTATGACTGGATGTTGCATCTCACACATAATGAAATCATCACCTCCCCAAAGAAACGGTTGTTGCCCACAAACTGTTAAATCACCACTTTAGGATTCTCTCCAGTCTATCTTTCACCACTGCCTTCCATGCAACAAAAATCTTTCCTATCCCTTAAAGACAGGTCAAATGATGCATCTTTAATTAACCTTCCCTGATCATCCAGCCAGAATTTCTCTCTTATTCCATCTAAAATGACTGCACTCTTTGTGGGGAAGAAGAAGATAGGGGGGAGGGAACTGTCTCCTTACTATAAAAAACATATCCCTACAGTCCCCATTCCAGGACCTAAGAATGCTCCCCACAGTGAAAACTCCCTAGCCCTCCATTTGCAATCCAGAGTCAATGCTTGAAGGTTGGGGGTTAAGGAGAGGCCCAGAGAAATCAGGACAGAGTAAGAGGAAGGTACTTCCTGGCATCAATATTTGGAATCTGAACTGTACCTCCCCAAGAAGCAATGTAATAATGTATAAAAAAAAGTTCTGGGACTTCCCTGGTGGCGCAGTGGTTGAGAGTCCACCTGCCAATGCAGGGGACACGGGTTGGAGCCCTGGTCCGGGAAGATCCCACATGCCGCGGAGCAACTAAGTCCGTGCACCACAACTACTGAGCCTGCGCTCTAGAGCCCATGAGCCACAACTACTGATCCCACGCACCTAGAGCCCGTGCTCTGCAACAAGAGAAGCCACTGCAATAAGAAGCCCACGCACCGCAACGAAGGGTGGCCCCGGCTCGCCGCAACTAGAGAAAGCCTGCGTGCAGCATGAAGACCCAACACAGCCAAAAATAAATTAATTTTTTTTTTAAGTTTTGAATTACTATTAATATACATTATCTGTCAAATACAGTTTTGTAGACTGGCCTATTATTCATGTGTTTTATGTTAAAATGCGTTCCATGTTCTAACAGTATTGATCTATAAGTGAAAGTTGTAAAAAAATCAACCTATCAGTACTTTGTTGATATGGAATTACAGAGACTTAGTTTTGAATGCCTTGCAAATTACTTATCTATGAGCCTCAGGTCCTTGGTTATAAAATGGGAATAATACCTACCTCACACAGTTGAAAAAAATCTTAAAGGAGATAATGTGTTCAGCCTAAGGTAACCCAAGTAAAATAAACTCATGAAAGTTTGCTTAAGTATAGACATATTACTTTTAACATAAGTAAAAACACACTTACTTTAATTTTTCAAAATTCTCAGGCTCTAAACTCCATATTTCTTCTACTTGGGCTCCTCGGCAACCTGAAATAAGAAATTATTTCTTCAGAAGACAAAATAACTCATTTTTTTTCCTTCGCCACTAAATAAAATATTAACTGAAAGAAAAGCACATTTGGGGGCGATAAGACATGACAAATTAAAATGGTAGAACTGATAAAGCTCACAGCCAAATCCTAGTCCTACCTTTACTATTTCCTAATTATTACAGTGGGAGTATATTCCTTTGACAACTTTAAAAAGTTTCAAGATTTATTTTCACTGGACACCACCCCATGGCTCCTTCTCAGTCTCTCTCAATCTCTGGCTCCTCTTCTCCACTCCCTTCACTCAGCTGCTATGTTTCCACAGCTCTGCCCGCAGCCCCCTTTTTTCCTTACTGTACACTTTATTTTTAAAGTGGTAATAGGGGCATCCCTGGTGGCACAGTGGCTGAGAATCCGCCTGCCAATGCAGGGGACACGGGTTCGAGCCCTGGTCCGGGAAGATCCCACATGCCGCAGAACAACTAAGCTCGTGTGCCACAACTACTGAGCCTGCGCTATAGAGCCCACGAGCCACAACTACTGAAGCCTGCGGGCCTAGAGCCCGTGCTCCGCAACAAAGAAGCCACCGCAATGAGAGCCCGTGCACCACAACAAAGAGTAGCCCCCGCTTGCTGCAACTAGAGAAAGCCCACGCACAGCAACAAAGACCCAACGCAGCCAAAAATAAATAATAAAATAAATAAAAAAATAAAGTGGTAATAAATAGCTACCACTTAACAGTGAATTTCAGAACACTATTTAGTTCTGACCCTTTTCCTAAATTCCAATTCTATACTTTAAAAATTTAATTTAGGGCTTCCCTGGTGGCGCAGTGGTTGAGAGTCCGCCTGCCGATGCAGGGGACACGGGTTCGTGCCCCGGTCCAGGAAGATCCCACATGCTGCGGAGCAGCTGGGCCTGTGAGCCATGGCTGCTGAGCCTGCACGTCCGGAGCCTGTGCTCCGCAACGGGAGAGGCCACAGCAGTGAGAGGCCCGCATACCAAAAAAAAAAAAAAAAAAAAAAAAAAAAAATGTAATTTAATATCAACCACATCAGAGTCCCCCAAATATGTTCTTCTTCTACAACAGTGGTTCTCAACCAGGATGATGTTTTTTATGCCTCTGCACCCCCGACCCCCGCCAGGGAACATCTCAAAATGTCTGAAGACATTTTTACTGTCCCTACTGTCACTTGGGGGGTGGGGAGGTAGCATCTAGTAGGTAGAGGCCAGAGATACTGAACATCCTACATTACACAGAATAGCCCCTGACAACAGAGAATTATCTGCCCCAAAGTGTCAAGACAAAATGAATTATCAGGCCCAAAGTGTCTAATCCCTGCAAGACAAGGCAAGAGTACCAAGGTCGGGAACTGTGCTCTAGTAGTTCATATGGTGGTAATGGTGTACTGGTTAAGAGCCTGGCCTCCAAACTGCCAAGGTTTGAACCATGGCTCCTCCATTTACCGGCTATATGACCACTGAACCTCTCTGTTCCCCATACTCATAGAGCTGTTGTGAGAAATAAATGAGATAACTTACTATCTCATAAGGTAATTTATTATGCATGAGATACATTTAATACAATGCCTCGGCAAAATGTCAGGTAGCATTATGATCACAACAGAAAAAAACAGCCGTATTTACCAGAAACTGCAATGTGTAAACTGCTCTGAATGCATTTTCTCTAATCCCTGCAAGGAAAGTATTATATGGAAGAGGCTTAGGGATGTTAGGTGTCTTATCTAAATTCACTACAACTAATATATGCCAAAAAGTTAATTAAAACCCATGTCTGGTTCCAAAGTCTGGGCACTTTCTATCGTTCCAGATTATTTTCAAGTGAGTGCTGGAGAAGCCTTTAGATCACATGCAAAAATCTGTGGTTTAAAAAAAAAAATACTGGACCAACCAACTATGTGACTTTGGGCATTCATACCATTCAGTACCTCAATTTGCTCTGCTCAGCAAATATCTATTAGCTCCCACCCAAGCATTAAAGATACAGGTACCAGGAGAGTTACTTCATTATTTGTAGTAGAGAAGAACTAGAAACAACCTGAATGTCTAGAACAGGTTGCTAGACGTCCACATACATTATGTTGGGAAAAATGCTTGTTTAAGTGTGAACCTATATTTATACGTGTTATCAAGAAAGGGCACAAAAGAACACTAATGCACTTAACACTGGTTATGCTATTGGAAATCAACTGTAAAAAGGCCAAACGTTAAAACATTGCACATATCATACAAAAACACAACAAAAGTCACTGAATTAAAAGAGCCCCAAAATCTTTTGCAAAGGTATAATTTCAAGTGGTGACACTGTTTAAATAACCTTATGTTAGACACATACATATCTCTGTGTAAGGAAAACATAGTACTTAACTGTTAGCATCTATCTCCTTATATACATTCAATTCTAATAATCCCCCTATGTACATTCAATTTCAAATAATGCATGGTATAATGGAAAGAGAAATAAGCAATGATTCAAGAGAACTGGGTTGTAATTCTAGCACTGCCTTTAAGTTCTTTACCTTGAGTGAGAACACGTCTTTGAGCCTCACTTTCCTCATGTTTAAAACAAGAATACTACCTGCTTCATCCAATCCACACAATTCTTGTGAGGTATACGTTCTCAAATACCAAACACAAAGAATCACCATGCTGATTCCTCTATTTTAGTAAAAAGTTGAGTGGGGTGGGGGGTAGCCTTTAAAAAGTTAATGATTCACTGGTATTTAACAAATACATTCAGCCCTCTGTATCCAACGGGTTCTGGGTCCGCGGATTCAACCAACCGCAGGTTGAAAGTATGTGCCAAGCATGGTATTAGGCCCTAACAAGGACAGGAAATAATAAACTATTTTAACAATGCTTAAGAACTTCAACCTAGTAGGAAATAAGCTCATATAACTCAAAGACTGTGCAGTCTGCATATTTTGCATATAAAAGGTACACGGGATGCGTTATGGAAGTTAAGAGGTAGCCAACTATCCTTGCAGATCATAAAAAACTTTAATGTATAGTTAAACTGGGGGACTTCCCTGGCAGTCCAGTGGTTAAGACTCCCTGCTTCCAATGCAAGGGGCTCGGGTTTGAACCCTAGTCAGGGAATTAAGAACCCACATGCCGTGCGGCCAAAAAAATTAAATAAATAAATAAATAATTTAAAAATAGTTGAACTGGGTCTTAAATAGGATGACCAAATAATCTGTCATTCAAACCAGAACACTGCTTTTATTAAATTGATTTTACTTAATAGGACATTAAATAAATTTTTAAATTGAAATGTTTTAAAATATTTATATCTTGACTAACACATTTGTATTATAGTACTGGTGGCTCCATAAAACAGTCTATTCAAAAACCAATTCTAAAAATAATTTTCTTAACAATATACCTGGAGTCTTTCTCCCCAAGAAAAATACTCTTGGGGAGTATTTTTATAGCCTACATATAAGGCTATACTGTTTATTTATTACCTCTTGAGTGAACTTTGGTAATTTGTGTCTTTAAAGGCATTTGGACATGTCATCCAAGTTGTCAAATTTATTTGCATAAATATTAAAATATTCACTTATCCTTTTAATATCTGTAGAATCTGGGACTTCCCTGGTGGTGCAGTGGTTAAGAATCCGCCTGCCAACGCAGGGGACATGGGTTCGATCCCTGGTCCGGGAAGATCCCACGTGCCACGGAGCAACTAAGCCCGTAAGCCACAACTACTGAGCCTATGATCTAGAGCCCATGAGCCACAACTACTGAGCCCATGTGCCACAACTACTGAAGTCCTCACGTCCAGAGCCAGTTCTCTGCAACAAGAGAAGCCACTGCAATGAGAAGCCTGTGCACTGCAACAAAGAGTAGCCCCCGCTCGCCGCAACTAGAGAAAGCCCACAGGCAGCAAAGAAGACCCAATCCAGCCAAAAAATAACTATTTAATTTTTTTAAAAAATCTGTAGAATCTGTAGTGATGTCATCTCTCTTATTCCTGATATTGGTCATTTGTCTCCTCTCTTTCTTCTGATCAGTCTGACTACAGGTTTATGCATTTTATTGATCTTTGAGAAACCAGCTTTTGGTTTCATTGACTTTCTCCACTATTTTTCTCTTTTCTGTTTTACTAATTTCAACTCTGATCTCTATTACTTCCTTTTATCTGCTTACTTTAGGTTTAATTTACTCATCTTCTTCTAGTTTCTTGAAGGGAAAGCTGAGGTCACTGATTTGTTGTAGTAAATCTAGTCCCTGTTACTCTATCTTGGCTGGAAGCAGAAATATACAGCCTCTATTTTTAATTAGTAGACTATCCTAGTTTGCTTTGCTGCATTTATGAATTATGTATGCATTGTATCAATTAAAAGTATAGTTCTACTCCAACAGTTTCTTAATTTAATAAGAACTTTGTTTTACCATGACGTTATATTCCACCAAAAATTTTATTTAATATATTCACTGAACTCACAAATAATTTCCCCTTCAATGAAGAAACTTAAATCTACAATAGCATTCATAATACAATAAGATGTTTCACTTTTGAAAGAATAAATTTCCAAAGGTTTTTTTTTTTTTTTTTTGCAGTACGCAGGCCTCTCACTGTTGTGGCCTCTCCCGTTGGGGAGCACAGGCTCCGGACGCTCAGGGTCAGCAGCCATGGCTCACGGGCCCAGCCACTCCGCGGCATGTGGGATCTTCCTGGACCGGGGCACGAACCCGTGTCCCCTGCATCGGACTCTCAACCACTGCGCCACCAGGGAAGCCCCTAAAGGTTTTTTAAATCCATGAATTGAATGAGGAAAAAAGAAAATGACTGGAATAAACTCAGTCTCTTTGAAGCATCTGATGGTGATATACAACTACCATCATTTAACTTTTTGCAAAGTTCTTCTTCTGCTAATTAAACCAGTCTAATAACTATAGCTTCAGTTTTCATTTGTGCAGGTACAGAAGGTGCAGTTCCATGGCAGTCTCTTATGCATGCTTTTATTTAAATCATTTTCAATTCCAAGTTTTCTGCACGTACGAAATTGGAGCAAAAGCTGTTAACAGAATGGACTAATTTTAAAATAAACAAATTTGCCTGATACAACATTTCTTAAGGTTAACTCTAAGATGTCATAATGGTTAAGGTTTTGAAGGTAAAGTTTATGGCTTAAAACCTGCAGACATCTCAAACTCAGTGTATGTCCAAAGCTGAACCCACTTTCTTGTCCATCAAGCCTACTCTTCTCTTGTACTTCACCAGTCTCCCAAGCTAGAAACTAGAGTCATTGTCACCTCTTTTTCCCTACATCCCAGTAGTTAACAGTCCTGTGGATTTAAATATAGCAAAAATTATTGAATCGACCTCCTCCTCTCCAAATCACTACTTTATGTGCGGAACCAATCATCTCAAATTCTGACCATTTTAAGAGGCTTTTAGCTTCTCTTACTTCACGCCAATCTACCCTGCACACTACCAGTAGTAAATCTTTTTAAATTATAAAAATATCATTTCAGCCTTGAAATATCTTTGACAGTTAAGTCCCCAGGGACTACAGGGCAATCCATACTACACAACATGGCACACAATCTGGCCTCAGTTTCTTTTCAGCTTCGGATTGAAATACTCCTGAAGTCTGTTACATTATGTTTTAGTCACTTTCCCAGCTGTTCCCTAAGTCATATACTTTACCACCACTACTGTTTATGCCTTTCCTTCTGCCTGTGCTCTTCCACGACCTGTGTGTACCTACTCTAATGTAGCAATTAATACGCCATATTATAATTTGCTTGTCAGTTCTTTAGAACAGCAGTCATGCTTTATTCACATTAAAAATATCCAAACCCTACCAATGTGTCAGACATAGCAGGTAAACAATATATGCCCAATACAAGATACCCAAACAGTCAGCTACATACAACAAACAGTTATCTATATCAATGTTGAATTTCCACCTCAAGTACAAGTTTTAACGTAAGAGCTAAAATTAATACTTGAGAAATAACAGATAAAAATAAACTTACAGCCAAAGAAGAGCTGCAGGGACAGGGAAGGCTACAAAGTCAAATATGTTGGGTACTTAGGACCAGAGATAAGGAACAGAGTCAGAAAGAAATTACGAGGTAAGCATGTGGCCTCTGGAGCACTAGGTGGAGAAAGCACACTTCCCCGGAGGCCACAAAACGAGCAGAACGAGCGAGGTGGTCCGTGCGTCCCACGCGGCCAGCCTGTGCGGACGTTCGCAGGGCTGGGCACACACTCGAGGGGTTCTGCTCCGAATAACTCGAATGTCAGGTTCCGGGGCGGCTTGGGCCTTGGACACCCCACCCTCGACAAGGCGCATCCGACTTTTCCTGTAGCACCGATGCCCTGAGACACGTACCTGGGCACCCCTGCCCGGAACGGGGGCGCCCCGTGGTGCAAAGGGAAGAATCGGTACGTAAAGTGGGGGTGGTGGGAACTGGGGCTCAGGTCAGTGAAGCTAGTACTGGAGCGCCGAGTTCCGGGGACACGCTCCTGCCCTCGCGGTGTGGCTCTCAGATCACCACGGAAACGCGACTGGCCGGGACCAAGGAGGGACCGGAGCCCTGCCTTTCCCCCTCCCCGACTCCACGGTTAGAGAGTTGCCTCCCTTCAGAAGCTGGGCGGCGGCGGCCCCAGGGAAGCACTCCGTGCCCAGATCAGGCCTCCTCCCGTGACCCCCGGCCCAGGACCGTCCCCTTGGCTCTCACCGAATCCTTTAATGAGCTCGGTGAAGACCCCGGGGTCGCTTTCCATGAGGCACCACTCCCCAGCATTTCCCGTCATGGCCCCGGCCACACGCCGCCCCGCTCCACCTCCGGCTCTGGCACCCCCCAAATCCAGCCGCCTCCGGCCACTGAGCTCTGCAAACCCGCCGTTGGCTCGTCAACCTCACGTCACCCCGCCTACTTCCCGACAGCCTCCGGGCGCCGTCACCTGCAGCGCGACAGAGCGCGGGAGGACGCTCTAACCACCCAAGAGACGGCGAAACTCTTTCTGGGCCGCGCAGGACCCGGAGCCGATTCCGAGGGGCCAGGGCCGCCGAGAAAGGTCGGGATTTGGGGTGCCGGAGGAGGGAACATCCGGGACTCTCGCCAGTCTGGGGCGGGGGCGGGGCACGCCCAGGGGGGCGGGGCTCGTTCCCGGGAACCGAACCGGGAGACCCGGGCGGCGGAGTCGCAGCAGGCGCCACCCCTCAGGCTGACGCGCGTCGTTTTTCGGCGGCGTGGCGCAGCGCTTCTCCCGGTGGCGCGGCGGCTTCGGAGGATCGGCCGCCGGGCACAGGTGAGGACACCGCGAGCGGCCGGCTGGCCGGGGCCCTTTGTGCGGTCTGAGCGGCGCCTGGGTCCGGCCGGTCCTCCGTGGCCCTCACCCCGCATCCCCGCGGCCGAGGCCGGAGCAGACGCTGCGCCGACCAGTCTCCCTCCCCGCCTCTGTGCTCTGCCGTCCTGGGTGGTTAGACCTACACCTCTGCTGAGCCGGGCCCTTCCCGAAGCGGGGATCGTTCCCGCTTGTACTTGCGGAGCTTCCCGCAGGCCGGCGTCCCAGGGGCCCGCTTTCCTCCTCCCCCTCCTTCTCCTCCTCCTTTTTCTCCTCCCGCCGCTGCTGCGCCGAGAGGCGTTGCCCGGCCTCTGGCCTTCGGGAAGAAGGATCTTTGTGAGAAGACCGAGGACGAAATTTGTCCTGGAGGGAATGACGAGGGACAGGAGACGATCCGTCCTGTCGTCGGTGGGGCTGATAGACAAGTGTAAAGGCGCGCGATGCCTCCAAGGCACATGAGGTTGAAAAAGGCAGTGTGTTCATCTGAAAATATTTGTAATGATCTTAAGACTAAAAGATGCGTTAGACCAAAAATGGCTGTCTTCACTAAATCACGAAACCTCATTCACCAGGCCCTTGCACAATAGTAATGTTAAAACTAAAATCTTTCAGAGTAGTAGTGTTTATGCATCACTCCTTAAAGCTCTGACTTCCAAGAAGGGCCCTTGGCTTCCAGAAAAAAAAAAAGCTTTACTTGGTAAAACTCGGATTCTTTGCTTCTCAAGCAGGAGGACCTGTGCCCTGCAATAAGGGAACCTTGTCCTGCAGGATTATGTGAAGCTACGAAATAAACATGATACATTTTACTGAGAGAAACAGCGGCACAACTTTTATATGAAAACAGCCGTGGTTATATTATGGAGTAGAAGACAAAATGTATGTCAGGGGTTAGATTAAAAAAATATATTTTTTTGGAAACTTTCTTGAAGTTTGCCCCTGGGAGACTGTGTCTTCAAGCTGGTGGGGGGCGGGAGAGGTATCTGTTCTGTTAAATATACTTAAATGGGAAAGTCTGTGTGGCACAGGAGTCTAGCCTTATTTCCTTATGAACCATGCCTAGAATGAGTGTCATCAGAGCCCAAAGCTGTTTGCAGGAATTTGCCGTATTTTATTTTATTTTATTTTATTTTATTTTTTTTTTATGCGTTACGCGGGCCTCTCACTGTTGTGGCCTCTCCCGTTGCGGAGGACAGGCTCCGGACGCGCAGGCTCAGCGGCCATGGCTCACGGGCCCAGCCGCTCCGCGGCATGTGGGATCCTCCCAGACCGGGGCACGAACCCGTGTCCCCTGCATCGGCAGGCGGACTCTCAACCACTGCGCCACCAGGGAAGCCCTGCCGTATTTTCTTAATCTGCAATATTGCTGTGAACTTGAAAGTGTTTTTGGTGCTAAGTAACTATTGAATACATCAAAAGTAACATCTGATACCCAACTGAACATGGTGCCTATTGTAGAAAGACCAAACTGAAAGTTTAGCCCTTAAAACAACCTATAAGTAATCAGAATGGGGGGGTGTCAAATTTCTTTATGTTGTTAACATTTAATCCTAAGAGGTCACCTAAAAATCCAGATTTCTGAGTTTTTGAGAAAAATGAGAAGATCTGGCAATATGAGGCCCAAACTACATGACGGCCAGTTGGCTAAAAGGTGTATTCCTTCAGGATGTCATGCTGTCATGTCTGCTCCAGCTCCTAACCACTTTTTTTTTTTTTTTTTTTTTTTTTTTTTTTTGCGGTACGCGGGCCTCTCACTGTTGTGGCCTCTCCTGTTGCAGAGCACAGGCTCCAGATGCGCAGGCTCAGCGGCCATGGCTCACGGGCCCAGCCGCTCCGAGGCGTGTGGGATCCTCCCGGGCCGGGGCACGAACCCGTGTCCCCTGCATCGGCAGGCGGACTCTCAACCACTGCGCCACCAGGGAAGCCCCTTCACCACTTTTTATTGCATCACCCTTGACTTGATTCACTCATGTCCGTTTACCAGTCTGAGTGATACAGCTATATGAATTTGTGACCCCCGTGTTTACAGTATTGTTTCTTTCAAACTGTCTTGCTCTCATAGATGTAAGTCAGCTTTGACTCCATTTAAAAAGGAATAAGCTGCAAACTTGTTTGACCTCTTGGGATGAAAGGGAGCCTTTTCAAGTGACAAATAATCAAGAGACTTGGGAAAGATATTTAGATGTGAACATTCAAGAAGAATGTAGGAATCCTTAGAAGTAATATATTATTAGCACTGTTAAACGTTACTATAGATGTTCTAGTTCCAGCGAATAAGAAGAAGAACTAGTGCTATTGCATACTGTGTATTACTGCCATTCACTGGTTTTGCATTCAAAATTAGGGAAAAGAGAAGTGGGCAATGTATAAAATATCCACAACCAATTTCAGAGTGTGGCCGTGTTTTTAATGATATTGTGATCTGTTTGATTTCCTCTCAAAATTTTGATTTATAGACGTTTAATACAACTTTAGCTGTATTACATTTCCTTGGAGGGGTGTTGCTTTAAGAGCACCGAACAGGTCAGGCCAACTGAAAGAAGAAGTAACTATCTTTTGTTTGTTTGTTTGTTAATCTGGATTTACAACACTTGATTATTCAGGAGTGGATTAATTGATGACCAGGCTTTGACCTCACTCACTGCCCAGCTGCCTTCTAAACCACTGACACTGGATCTTAAGCTTTGAGAAGGGTGATGATAACATTTGGGGAAGGAAGAAATTAAGGTCCTGTATATGTATGTCTGTGTATCTCAAATTTCTTTCTAAAGACAAATATAAAAAATGTAGGGTTAAATATCACTTAAATGCTTATCTATTTAAATAACTTTCCAAATATATTTCACCTAGCCAATTTTTAATTTTTTTTAATAACAGATTTTTGAGATAGAATTCACACATCACATTCAGTGGGTTTTAGTATATTCACAGAGTTGTGTAACCGTCACCACTATCTAATTTCAGAACATTTTCATCACCCCTAAAGAAACCCTTTACCACTTTGGAGAACAATCTAGCAGGTCCTCAAAAGATTAAATATAGAGATATCATATGATGCAACATTTTACATTCCACTAGCAGTATATGAAGGTTCTAATTTCTCCAAATCCTCGCTAACACTTATTATTGTCATTTTGATTATTGCCATTCTAGTAGGTGTGAAGTGGTAGCTCATTGCAGTTTTGATTTGCATTTCCCTGATGACCAATGATATTCAGCATCCATTTTTGTGTTTGTTGGCCATTTGTATACCTTCTTTGAAGGCATACCTATATAGGTTCTTTGCCTATTTTTTAATTGGGTTATTTATCATTTTATTATTTAGTTATGAGTTCTTTATATATTATAGACACAAATTCCTTATCATATGTATGATTTGCAACTATTTTCTCCCATTCCATGGGATGTCTTTTTTGCTTGCTTTGTGGTGTCTTTTGAAACACAGTTTTAAATTCTGATGAAGTCCAGTCTATCGGTTTTTTTCTTTTGTCACTTAGAGCTTTGGTGTCTGTATTTTGAGATCAACTCAGTTCAGTTCCAGAGTTAGCATCAGATCTCCCAAGTGAAAGGGCAGGATCCCAAACAGATTGCCCTTACTTCAGACAACAGCTTCAAATAAGGTCCCAGTCCACCCAGCTAGGCTTCCCACAATGCGCTCAGCGTCAGTAATTCACTAGAGTGACTCAACTCCCTAAAAGCACCATCCTTTGATTACAGTTTTATTATAAAGGATGCAACTCAGGCACAGCCAAATGGAAGACCCGCTCAGGCCAAAATCTGGAGGCAGGAGAGGGATTCCTTCTGTTTGTAGAATCCTGGCACATCACAGCCCCAGCACATCAGTGTTCACCAACTGGGAGTCTCTCCTGAACTTTTTTTTTTTTAAGATTTATTTATTATTTATTTATTTTATTTTATTTATTTTTGGCTGCATCGGGTCTTAGTTGCAGCGTGTGGGATCCTCCTTGAGGCACGCGGGATCTTTCGTTGGGGCGCGTGGGCTCTTCATTGTGGCACTCAGACCTCTCTAGTTGTGGCATGCGGGTTTTCTCTCTCTACTTGTGGCGTGCAAGTTCCAGAGCCAGTGGGCTCTGTAGTTTGCGGCACTCGGGCTCAGTAGTTGTGGCGCACAGGCTTAGTTGCCCCGCGGCATAAGGGAGCTTAGTTCCCTGACCAGGGATCAAACCCATGTCCCTTACATTGCAAGGTGGATTCTTTACCACTGGACCACCAGGGAAGTCCCTCCGCTGTACTTTGTTGTCCAGAGTTTGTATGTGGGGTTTCATGACTAGGCATGATTGATTAATTCATTGACCCTGTGGTTGAGTCACCTGCCTTCCTTCCCTCTTGGGAGGTTGATCTGGCCTAAAGTTCCAACCTTCTAATCAGATGATTGGTCTTTATGGTGACCCCCAACTGGAAGCAATCCAAAGACCCAGGATGAATCACCTCATTAGCATAACAAAAATACTCCCATCAATCAGGATATTTCAAGGTTTTTTTTTATTAACTCTTTTTAAATTGAATAAAAGATTCTTTAAATTCTATAGTGCTTTACAGTTTTCAGAAGTTTCACACATACGATTTCATATAGTCCCATAATAACCCTTTTTTTTAAGCCTCTACCCCTATATTTCCCCTTCCCTCTTCCTTCTCCCCACTGTAACCACTAGTTTGTTCTCTGTATCTGTGAGTCCGTTTCTTTTTTGTTTTATTCACCAGTTTGTTGTATTTTTTAGAGTCTGCATGTGATACCATACAGTATTTGTCTTTCTCTGTCTGACTTATTTCACTTAGCATAATGCCCTCCAAGTCCATCCATGTTGCTGCAAATGGCAAAATTTCGTTCTTTTTTATAGCTGAGTAGTATTCCATTGTGTATGCATATACCACATCTTATTTATTCATTCATCTGTTGATGGACACTAAGGTTGCTTCCATACCTTGGCAATTGTAAGTAACGCTGCTATGAACATTGGGTGCATGTATGTTTTCGAGTTAGTGTTTTTGTTTTTTTCGGATATAAACCCAAAATGGTATGTGAAGCCCTGTGAGAACCATGGACAAAAATCAGATATTCTTCTTTTTTTTTTTAATACAATTTTTAAAGGTTACAAATTATTCATTTAACAAATATGACCGATAAGCAGGAATAGCCAGGTTGAAGTAACACCAGAAAGAGTGTGTTTTGTTAAATCTAAAGGAGAGGCCAGCAATGTCAAAAAATTTCTACTGGAATTAGCAATTAATGTTATCAATCTTTGAGAAGGCTCTTAGCCTTTTTGGATTGAAAGGCAGAGGTAAATGCCATATTGAAAAGGGGGTACAAATACATAGAAAAAGCAACATCCACTGCACCAGGAGTTTCAGCCTGTGCTGTACTCAGTCACTATAAATCAGTCCATAATGACTAATGTAATATGATCATTTCGTCTCTGACACCACCTGAAGCCTAGGCCTGCGCTGACATAAACTACTTTATGTCAGCACTTTATTTGGAATATTGATACTGCTGTTTCCGGCACAATGCAAATCACTGTCCCCCTTAGTCACATTCACAACGTGAGGCTTTCTTCCCAGCACTTATCTCTGCACCATTGTGTGTTCCCCGCTCTGAGACCCAGTCTGTCATTGCTCCCTAACTCACCCAATTTCCCCGCATTGACTCCCTCAAAAGGATCATTACCCATAACCTTCACCCTTAGTGGAGGAGATACCTCTTCTGCTGTCAAGGGCTAGTCTCAGCCTGGATGCTCTGAAGCTTCTTTCAGGGATCTCATTCCCTCACTTACGCCCTTTCTCTGCTGTCTTCACCTCTCCAAATTGAAGTTTGAACCTCAACCTCAGTGTCCTCTCATCTGAAAAGGTAAAAAGATTTTTCCTCTAGCTCCTGCCTTCTCTCTTACCTTCCCTTTAGAACGTTGCTTCCGTGCAAGAGTAGTCTACCTGTGAAGTCTCTTCATCGCTGCATGCCCTCCTGACCTCACTAGAATCAAGCTGTTTCTTGCAGCGCCCGACTGCGATTGCCTTTCCTCGGCATTCCTGTTGCCAACTTCAGCCTTACTTGATTGCTGAGCATTTGACATTACCAGCCATTCACTCCGTGAAATTCTCTTCCTTGTGGTCTACGATACCACTGTCTCCTGATTTTAAGTCTATGTGCCCCTCCTTCCGTTTCTTCTTTAAAGGGCCCTTTTCTCCTTAGCTATTTTTTAATTGTTAATACTCACCAGGATTCTGTCTTTAGCCTTCCCCACAGTATATAAACATGCTCAAGCTTGTATCATCTTCAGAACAAAATATCTTTTACCTGTGTTCCTCTTCAAGCTACTACCTTACCTGTCAACATTTCTTCGCAGTATATTTAGTTCCTTTTCTAAAATTTAAAGACACAGAGCAAGATTTCATATACCCCTTCCTGGAATGTGCTCCCCAAACTTTATATGCCAGTTTTTCAGTCTTCCTGGATTATTGAGACAGCATTATTTTATCTTCCTCTGCTCATTCACTTTTCTGTTAAAGCACTTGATTACAGTTTGCTTTGTATTATGTATAAATTTCTATCTCATCGAATAGACTGTGATTTACCTGAGGGCAGGAAAAGAAGTTTTAAAAATCTTTTTAATGGAACAGAAATCTCCTTCACGCCTCACACACAGTATGCAGTAAATGCTGGTTGAGGATTTTTTGTTGGTTGTTTGCCATGGGGAGAAGCCCAGTGCACTGTAGTGGCCCAGGCAGGAAACCTGAAGATAAACAGCTGTCCTATAGTGAGAGAAGCGGTGGACCGATAAAGTAGTGGATGATTGTGGTTACTCCCTTTGGAGGAGAAAAAGGGATATTGCTGCCAGACAGCTGGTTCTAGTAGCTTCAGAGATAATGCAAGGAGGAAAATGTGGGTAGTCACAGATGAAGTAAACTATAAATGAGCACGGTTGATACAGGATGTTAATCAGTTAACATGCTCTCAGCTACAGGTAACAAAACTTATCTATGGCTTAAACAATAAGGATATACTTATGATATATTAGGACATTTCTAAGTAGGGCAGTTACAAGTAACTTGATATCAATGACCCAGATTCCTTCTTTTTTTTTTTTTTTTCTTTCTGGTGCTTCCATCCTTATAAATTAGTTTGTCTTCTTAAAGTGGCACCCCCCATGGCTCAAGATAGTTGACACCACTTCAGGCATCACGTGCCGAGGAGTACGTCAAGGCAGAAAGGGGACTGTTCCTTTTTAAGAAGGAAGAAAACCTCATAAGTATAACCAGCAGACTTATTATGTCTCACTGGTGGGAGCTGTGATACTTGCCCAATACCTGTACCAGTCACATGGCAAGAGGAATGAGAGCATCACCTGGGGACTTGTGATAAGTATGAATGCTTAGGCCTCAACCAGACATACTGAACTATGAAAGAAACTTCGGGGTGGGCTGGGGGCGGGTGTGGGGGAGGGTGGAACCCATCATCTTGTGTTTTAACTAGCACTTCAAGTAATTTTGATGCACGCAGAGTTTGAGAACACTGGCTTAGAGCAATCAAGATTCATCCCTTGGGGCTGGGAAATGTCCCCTGAAGGGCATTCCTACCAGAAAGAGGATAAGACAAGGGGGAAGGGAGGAACAGATGTTGGATACACAATCAAAAATGTCTACACTGTTATTCAGGAAGTAAAGGGAGTGTCAGCCCCCGCCCCGCCCGCCCCCCCCCTCTATGTCAGTGGCTATTGCCGCTCCTTGTATTCTCCTCCATCTGGTCCTGTAGACTCCATGCTGAACTGCCTGCTCAGTCTCTGAAGCAACAAGCTATACCTCAAAAATGCGACTTCTTAGCTTTTGCTTCTGATCGTTATACCACCAGTTACTGAGCTTAAGAAATATTTTTAAATTAAAAGATTTCATGGCAGATTTCAATAAGCATAGATTAATAAATAATTTTCCTTTTTAGAATTTTCTTGTTTCTAGCTAAAATAACATTTTGCTTTTTGACAGTTTCCTAGACGACAAAAAAATGGAGGAATTGGTAAACCAAATGCAGCCGCTGAATGAGAAGCAGATAGCCAATTCTGAAGACGGATATGTGTGGCAAGTCACTGATATGAATCGGCTGCAGCGGTTCTTGTGTTTTGGTTCTGAAGGTGGGACTTACTCTATCAAAGAACAGAAGTTGGGCCTTGAGAATGCTGAAGCTTTAACTAGATTGATTGAAGATGGCAGAGGATGTGAAGTGATACAGGAAATAAAGTCATTTAGTCAAGAAGGCAGAACTGCAAAGCAGGAGCCTATGCTCTTTGCCCTCGCCATTTGTTCCCAGTGTTCTGACATAAGCACAAAACAAGCCGCTTTCAAAGCTGTTTCTGAAGTTTGTCGCATTCCTACACATCTCTTTACTTTTATACAATTTAAGAAAGATCTAAAGGAAAGCATGAAATGTGGCATGTGGGGTCGCGCCCTTCGGAAGGCCGTAGCGGACTGGTACAATGAAAAAGGTGGCATGGCCCTTGCCCTGGCTGTCACAAAATATAAACAAAGAAATGGCTGGTCTCACAAAGATCTGTTAAGATTGTCGCATCTTAAACCTTCCAGTGAAGGTAAGCGTAAGATCTTCATGCGGGGGGTGAGGTGCCAATATCCAACAAATAGCAAATTTGTATTTGACGTAAGACAGTTGTGTAATATTTTCTAGAAATAGCCTTTAATTCTCAGAACACATTGATTAATTCATGTATGTTTAATGCCAACCTGGAATTAAACACCTAGACATTAATGATCAAGAATCAAATGACAGATTTGCAGCTTGATATTCTAAATCTTAAAATGTCACCATGCTAACTAGAATGCTCACCCCCTTGATTATGGACTATGAAAGCAGCATAGATATGATTAAAGTTGTAGGAATCAAAACGGCTCCTAGCCAATAGATGGCAGATAGCCAGGCTGTACTGCTTTAGCCCCTTTTCTCCCTCCCTGTCTTCCTAGGACATATGTTCCGTGGAACCTAAAGGCCACCCAAAGTAGTGCTGAACTTAACAAGTCAGGGTGGTAGTTGTCTCCACGCGGTCAGCCAGGGGTCATGGTGACTTGGGGCAGTTTTTCTGTGTCTATGGGAAGAGACTTTTGAAAAGTTAGTTGGGTCTACAATGACTCTTTAGTCCTTCTTAGAAGGGAAATAAGAAAAACTTTTGCACGGGAATAATTTTAAGTGTGAACTTTAACAAAATGAACATGTCCAAATTTGACTTTTTTTTTTTTTACAGCAGAAGTGAAACTTGAAAAGACAGCCCCTCAGATGGGTTCAAATTTCAGTTCTACCTATTACTTTGTGTCCTTACACCAAGTAACTTAACCTTTCCGAGTTTCTGTATCTTCATCTATTAAAAAAGGTAGAAAAGGAATAACTCTTAAAATTATTGTGACTAAATGTGATAGTGTGTATTACAATACTTCCACAGTTCCTGGCACGGAGTAAAGGGCAGTGTCGGTTCTCTCCCCTCCCTCCCACATAGCTTGTGTAATGATACCTTCATACATAGTATCTCCTCAGTAATTCTTAATTTATCCCTTGTTTTTTTAAATTACAAATGGACTTTTTCAAATGAAGTTTAAGCAGTAAATTACTGCAAACATTTATGTATATAAACACATTTCTATTTTGATTTTTTATTAGACATTGCATGCTTGTTTTATTTACTTATTCATTCATTCATTCATTCATTCATTCCACACGCAGCTTGTGGCATCTTAGTTCCCTGACCTGGGATTGAACCTGCACCCTCGGCAGTGAAAGCACGAATCCTACCACAGGACTGCCAGGGAATTCCCTACATGCTTGTTTTAAAGTAGCTGGATAATACAAAAAAATATAATGCAGAAAGTAGTCCTGCCCTTCAAAAGAAATCACTATACATAGGTTGTATATTACTCCCGATTTTTCCTAAATATGTTTTTTTTTTTTAATTTTATATACCTTCTTTATTTCAGTTAAAAGTATATTGATTTTTTTCAGGTCAGTAGAAATAATTGCATGTGTGCCATTATATGAATATAATTTATGTAGCTAGTCTCTTACTGATAACAGTTAAGTAGCTTCTGGTTTTTTTGTACTATTAAAAAAATACTACAGTGGGGCTTCCCTGGTGGTGCAGTGGTTGAGGTCCGCCTGCCGATGCAGGGGACACGGGTTCGTGCCCCGGTCCGGGAAGATCCCACATGCCGCAGAGCGGCTGGGCCCGTGAGCCATGGCCACTGAGCCTGCGCGTCCGGAGCCTGTTGCTCCACAACGGGAGAGGCCACAACAGTGAGAGGCCCGCGTACCCCAAAAAAAAAAAAAAAAAAAAAAAAAAAAACTACAGTGAAAAAACTTGGTTAATATAAATGTTTCTATAATTTCTGTAATGCTTAAATCCACAACGTGTGTGAAAGGGCCCCTTTCCACACGTTTGAACACTGACTCTTTACTAGTGTTTTTTAATCTTTGCCAATGATAGGTAAAAAATTTTATCTTGTTATTTGAATTTATGTATTTGGGCAAAAGCTCAACTTTTCATGTGCTTATTGATTATTTATATTTTTCATGGATTATATTGTATCTTTTTTTATCTACCAAGTTGCCATTTTTAATATTATAAAAATAGCAATAATTATAGTCAACATTCATTCAACAAATATTTATTGAGCACCTACTGTAGATGGGCACTGTTCTCAGAAGTTGGAATACCAAGTATAGGAATTAATAATTTATTATTATATGCATTGTATGGACTTTTCCCCCATTTTTTTTTTCTTTGTCTTTTTGTTTTTTGATGTAGGGGGTTTCTGGCACAGTGAAGTTTGGAATTTTCATGTAATCAAACTTATCTGCCTTTGTTAGTACGTTTTTATTTTATGTTAGGTTTAGAAAGGCTATTTCCAACCTAAAGTCATAAAAATACTTACCTGTGTTTTTTTCCCTAACATATTCATGGCTTAATTTTTTTAACTTTAAAAATTTCTTTAAATTTTTGCTCCAGTTTGAGGAGGCTGTAGGCATCCAGCTTTATTTGTCTATTGAGACACTATGTGGTGGTGTGGGCCTAAGTGCTAGTTCAAATTGGAAAAATTAGTTTCTGAATTTGTGCAAATAGTTATTCTAGTTTTGAATTCTTGGTCTATAAATTGAGAAATTAGTAGATATTCCCTAAACTTAGTCCCACACATAGGATTCTTCAATTCTAGATTTTTGAGGGCAGAACTCATACTTGAAACCTTGTAATAATAGCAATATGTTTAGGTGTAGAAGATCTTTAGGCTTTTCAGAGCCTAGTGTTTGGAAACAAACTCTTAAGTTACCAAGTAAGTGACTGAAATGTGTATTTAAACAGATAAAACAATTCAAAGTGTGATTCAACTAATCACGTGTTTATTGTGTACCTACTGTGTGGCCAACTCAATTCTAGGACTTGAGGAAGATAAAAATAATAATAAGACAGACTTTCTGAAAGTTTTTTCTTTTAAATAAATTAATTTATTTTTGGCTGTGTTGGGTCTTCGTTGCTGCGCACGGGCTTTCTTTAGTTGTGGTGAGCGGGGGCTTCTCCATTGCAGTGTACGGGCTTCTCATTGTGGTGGCTTCTCCTGTTGCGGAGCACGGGCCCTAGGCACTCAGGTTTTAGAAAGCACAGCCTCAGTAGTTGTGGCACATGGGCTTAGTTGCTCCGCGGCATGTGGGATCTTCCCGGACCAGGGCTCAAACCCATGTCCCCTGTGTTGGCAGGCAGATTTGTAACCACTGCGCCACCAGGGAAGCCCCGAAAGTTTTATTTTAGTTGGAAAGAATAGAAAACATGCTCACATGAAACATTAACTCATTTAAGGCAATGTAATATTTTGTACTAAGATCTGTAAGATAGCCAGAGTCACGATAATTTAGAAGTTCCTGCATGTTAGTACTAACTTTTGATCAAGTTATTTAAATTAGAGTTCAGAAATAGCACATAGGCTCAATCTGCCTTAGAGATGTATTTTATTTGGCCTGCACCATATTTTAGAAAAAAATGAACTCTTTCGCAACATCACATAAAAATCCATATTGTACCTTCTTTTGAAAACACGGTTTTTTGGCAGCAGTGAGCCAATATTTCACTAAAACATTTGTCAGGGCATTCTCTCTTTAGTTCACCACAGTGCTAACCACTCTCTCTTCTGTCAGTGGCCTCGTTCATTTATTTACTTTACCTACCATTCCCCCATAGACCCTGGAATTTAATAATTCAGTCTGTCCCCTTCCCCCCTTTTACAGAAGTGGAAACTAAGGCCTAGAAAGATCACAGAGCCATTTATTGACAACATGTAAACTAGAACCCAGGTTTCCTCACTGCCCCCCAACTGAAAGCTCTTTCAGCTATTGAAAGGAATTGTAGAAGAAATGAACACATTATTTTCCCTTTTTAAAAAATTTGGCCTGTAATACTTTCTCAGCTATTAAAAAAAAAATCACAAATTACCTACCTACCTGTCTACTTCCACTTATCTCTACAATTTATAAATGCATATTTATTTAGCAGCTAAAGGGGCAAGTGAATATGAGATTAATTGAGGTAGATCTGTACTTTTGTGAGTTCTGAGATTGTGGACCTGAAATAGGCACTGTGTACCAAAGGTTCTAATGCTAGTGCTTCAAAAAAATAAATAAAAGCTTCGTAACGAAATGACTTAGGATATTGGAGCTTTTCCTCCAAAGTCTCATGTTGAAGCAGTTATGAGGGAATAGGCAAAATTAGCAGACTCCATTGGCTTAAATGTGTTTGTCATATCATAGAAAGTAGCATGTCGGTTTAAACTCCCGTGTATCTAGGTGTGCCTTTCACATAATGCGTTCTCCATAACATGTCCTGTTCTTTACCTTATAATCCTACATGCCTTTTTAATTCTTTATTTTGTTAAAGGACTTGCTATTGTTACCAAATATATTACAAAGGGCTGGAAAGAGGTCCATGAAATGTATAAAGAAAAAGCACTTTCTGTGGAGACTGAGAAATTATTAAAGTATCTGGAGGCTGTAGAGAAAGTGAAGCACACAAAAGATGAACTGGAAGTCATTCATCTGATAGAAGAGCACAGACTGGTTAGGGAGCATCTCCTAACAAATCACTTGAAGTCTAAAGAGGTAAGCAAATTATAATATGTCAAAGCATGTGATTAAACACGAGGAACTTACGCTGTGTATTAAAAGGATAAATTGTGAGTAATGCTTTTAAAAAATAATACTTAAAAAAATTAATACTTACAAAAAAATTTTTTTTTTTTGCCCCACCACACAGTTGGCAGGGTCTTAGCTCCCCAACCAGGGATTGAACCTGGGCCCCAGCAGTGAAAGTACTGAGTCCTAACCACTGGACTGCCAGGGGATTTCCTAAAAAAAAGTAATTTAAATATATCTTAAAATTAATGTTTATTTAAAACATGTAACACAATGCCCAGATGTAGTTGGCATTTTATAAATATTAGTTTCACTCCAGAAAATGTGCTGGTTCATTTGCCTCACTAATTAAAATAAATAAATAAAATTCTTATATGCAATTCCTTTACAAAATATACGTCAGTTTCTTACCCTAGTAAAGAGCAAGTTATTTTATTTGATGAGCCTTTGACCAGTTCACACCAATTTTTATTTAGAACGTGCTCTGAACCCCAAAAGAAATACTTAGTCTATGTTATTAATTGATACAGCTATGTTATACATATTCATTTACCCTTAATTCCTTATATTTCTATCTGTGTTATTGCAATAGGTATGGAAGGCTTTGTTACAAGAAATGCCTCTTACAGCATTACTAAGGAATCTTGGAAAGATGACTGCTAATTCAGTGCTTGAACCAGGAAACTCAGAAGTGTCTTTAGTATGTGAAAAGCTGTGTAATGAAAAACTGTTAAAAAAGGTAAGCATTACCTTTGTTAACTATTACTAATTGAAAAAGTTGGCTCCTAAATTTTGGAAATGCGGTTGGCACATTTTTTAGGTATTCAGAGACCAAGTTGCACTGACACTTAAATCTAAGATTAATATGTCCTCATTTTTCTCTTTTCTTTATGGAATAGATTTATTAGCCATAATAACAAAAATCTAAAAGAAATAGTTACTGTTTTTCACTTGAATTTGACATTTGCTTTCTGTCTTGGTTGTGTTTCTAGGCTCGTATACATCCGTTTCATGTTTTAATTGCATTAGAAACTTACAAAACAGGTCATGGGCTCAGAGGAAAACTGAAGTGGCGCCCTGATGAAGAAATTTTGCAAGCTTTGGATGCCGCTTTTTACAAAACATTTAAGGTAATGGTTTGATTTTTATTTTAAAACAAAAGGCCCAGTTAGGATTTAATACCACATTTTAAAGATGATATTAGTAGTTTAACCATTTTTGATTATTCATTTGTTTTTTTTAGTTCATGTGAAAATGAATATATAATTAACATTGTAAGCTTATGAATAAAGTACTTCTCTCTACCTTTGGACAACAACCAGTTATCCTAAGATCATTTTGATAAGTTTTAAGGTACCAAATTAAAAACTTTGCATTCCTCTGGAGCCCTGTGACTTGGTCCTCTGTCCTCTGCTTTTCTGTTAATCAGTAGTAGATCTCTTCTGTCTTGATAGGAAGTAATTTTTTTAGGAATGGTAAATTTTATTTGTATTTTACCACAAAAAACTTTCTTACTAGAAATTCCCAGTTTACTTCATGTGGAAAGATTTTTTAAAAAATGAAGATGATAACTTCTTTAAATTAATAAATAGGCCGTCTTATTTCCTTTGCTTTACCTCTAGTAAAAGCTAAGCATTTGTAATTGTCAATTGGTAAATCAAATATCAGGCCTTTTATCTTAGTCTTTTGAATGAAAATTAAGTAAATATGATTCGTTAGAAATTTAATATACTTATCATTTCTTTGATTGCTTTTAATGATTGTTTGGTTTTGTTTTCTCTTTAGACAGTTGAGCCAGCTGGAAAGCGTTTCTTACTGGCAATCGATGTCAGTGCTTCTATGAACCAAAGAGTTTTGGGTAGTGTACTCAACGCTAGCACAGTAGCCGCAGCAATGTGCATGGTGAGAACACCTAAGACAATTTAGGATTTTGCCACCCTAAAAATGTTTACCCTGGGACAAAACTATAAAGTTGAATATGATCAAGAATTATGTTTTTGCTTGTTTTAAGCAAAGCTTTAAGTATTATATATATACTTGGGTATACTTGTATATACTTTTATACTTAGGTATATACAATATTGTAGGTATATTGAAAAAGCATGTCTAAAGAAAAGTCAGAGTAGAAATTTTAATTTTACAACAACAGATTAAATATTACCAGTATTTTTAAGGAAACCGATAATGCTTAGAGAAATTATTAATGAATATAGACGTTAAAAATCAGGAAGTAATAATAACAGTCAGGAGACTTGTTCTAGCCTGACTCTGTCGCTGAATAACAAGTAAATGAACCATAGGCGAGCTTCTTGGCTTCTCTTCTGTGGGTTTATTCCTTATTTAATAAAACGAGAATAATAATATATACTCTATTTGCTTCAAAGGATTGTTGTGAAAACCAGTTTCTTTATAAGAGTTTGTGAAAGTACTTTGAAAGTTATACCACTGTTACTGTGTAGTTTCCAAACACAGTAATATAAGTTTAGAAATAAAAGTAAGCATCATAGGGTATTTTCTTTTAAAGATGAACTTCAAGATACTGTATTTGTTTCCCCCAAATCTACTGAAAATTACTACCATTGAATTTTACAGGTTGTCACACGAACAGAAAAAGATTCTCATATAGTTGCTTTTTCAGATGAAATGGTACCATGTCCTGTGACTACAGATATGACCTTACAACAGGTTTTAATGGCTATGAGCCAGGTAAGAAACTGTTTTATTAAGTTTATTTAACATGTATTATATAAAAATTTATTGATGTCATTCCTGATATTAATAAATTTGTGAGAACAAATTGTTTCATCTCAACTTTCTCATGAACACAAAATCAGAAATATATTTACAAGCCTTGGGAAAGCCCATATGTTGGGTCTAAACAAAATAACCTATAAAATAGTATTTTTAAGTATTTAATTATTTCAGACATGTCAGTACAGAAATGAGGGCATTTTCTTGTATTCTTATCCATGGTTTTTTTCCGAGTTAGATCCCAGCAGGTGGAACTGATTGCTCTCTTCCAATGATCTGGGCTCGAAACACAAATACAGCTGCCGATGTCTTCATAGTATTCACTGATAACGAGACCTTTGCTGGACATGTCCATCCTGCCGTTGCTCTGAGGGAATATCGAAAGGTCAGATAAATTCTAATATTCTTTCTCACCCCAAATAAGATTCGATTCTCAAACATTGACTATATTTTTCAAAAAATGATACTGAAGGTAGTTCTGTACCTTTGTATAGGAATGTTACGCCCGTTCTGGACTCAGTAGTTCTGTACCTTTGTGTAGGAATATAACACCAGTTCTGGAAATAAGGAAGTACTACCTACACATACATAATTTATTTCAACAAGTTCCAGTTCCATACATTTTAATATCTTTTGCAAACAGTATTTTCGATAACAATCAAAATTTTTGTTACCTTAACTGTAAATTTTTAATGATTCAGTGTGCTCCTTGAAAAATTAAAGCATCATTTCTGAGTTTTGCTAAGGATTACATAAACCTAAAGCAAAGCTGTAATCTGTGTTTTAAGCTTTATGGGTATTTCTGTGTTCTAATCAGTGCTCTCTAGTTGAGCTTTCTGAAATGATGGAATTGTTCTATATTTGCACTATCCAGTATGAAATCAACCAGTCACATGGCCTGAGGAGCACTTGAATTGTGGCGAGTGTGACCGGAAGTGGAAATAGAGCTTGATGAGGAGCAGTGGTTCTCAAAGTGTGATTTCCCTACTAGCAGACTTAGCATCACCTGGCACCTTGTTAGAAATGAATATTCCTGGGCCCCATGGGAGACCTGCTAAATCAGGAACTCTGGGGTGGGACTGTGTTTTAACAAGCCCTTCGGGGATTCTGATGTATGCTTAAGTTTGAGAACAAGTGAGAGAACGGAATTCGGAGTCAAGACAGCCTGGGTTCTGAGTCCTGGGCCTTTCTCGTTATACTAACTGTGGACCCAAGTGAATTATCAATATTTAACTGATACATGTCATAGTAGTACATCACTACTGTGATATGTGCCATAGTAGTTAAAAGTACTACGTAGCTTTTAGGGTTGTTATAACAATTACATTAGATAAATTGCCTAAAGAGTACATCGTGTCTGACATAGTGCACACTCAGTGATTGTTGGTTTTTCTCAAAAACTCAATTATTTTAGCCTGAAATCATAGCTGTAGAGAACAGGTTATTACATGTGACGTATATGTTATACATAGCAAAGTCATAAACCAAAAATCGATAACCCCAGGGAACTGTTTCCTTATATATATCCTTACATACTGCCCCAGGGTTTGACATGTTGGTAAAAATGTCATGCCCCTGAATATCCTGACTAGTTTCATAAGTACACAGTCCCTATGCTGCTCAGGAATGTGTTCTATGCCTGTAATATGAGTAATAACTATTGAACAAAGAAGCAGGAATTTCAGGCAGCTTGTTGACATGTTTATTAATAACCTATTCTTCTGAAGATCACATAGTCTGGCCCCAGAAGATTGACAGATTTTATGGAGGAAAAACAAATTGGCTTTGAAATGAAAAGCTGTGATAGAATTTAAAGTGTTTTAATTTTAGGTTAAAATTTGCTTTTGCTTACATACTATTTTTAAAATATTTTTGATCTTTTCCTACAGAATATGGATATTCCAGCCAAGTTGATTGTCTGTGGAATGACATCAAATGGTTTTACCATTGCAGACCCAGATGATAGAGGCATGTTAGATATGTGTGGCTTTGATACTGGAGCTCTGGACGTGATTCGAAGTTTCACATTAGATATGATTTAATCATATGCACCAGCACAGTCTAAGAGGTCCATTGCCATCAGTGATCTCGCTAATACACCGCTACTTCCCAGCTAATCTTAATCCAATGAAAGGCAGTAGGATGATGGTATAGTATGTGCATAATGGAAAGTTTACCTTACCAAAAAAAAGGAAGGAAC
Organism: Phocoena sinus; assembly: GCF_008692025.1. Lineage (NCBI taxonomy): Eukaryota > Metazoa > Chordata > Mammalia > Artiodactyla > Phocoenidae > Phocoena > Phocoena sinus. The sequence continues at coordinate 177,211,857 of NC_045763.1, forward strand.
AATAAGATGAGCCCAAAGTTCTTTCTGTCTACTAAACTAGCTCTTGGGAAATAGCTTCAGAATACACTGTAGCCCCCTTTATCTAATAGAGAACTTCTTGTTGAGAGGCTGTAAAATAGTCAAACAGTTTTGCTTTGGCGAATAATCACATTTGTACTTAAAAGAAGAGAGAGCCAGAAGTGTAAGTAGTTCCATATCATGTCACTTATTTGAGAAATGCCTAAAGTTTTCTTAAATGTTTTCATTGGTAAAGGACAACTTTGATAATGTCCAAATATTCTGAAATGCACTGGACCATGTAACTGTGATGGAATATGAAACTCATTTGTAAACTTTTATACCAAGGGGGTTAAAAAAACAAACAAAAAAACAAAAGACATTTGATTATGAATGAGTTTTACAAATTCCTTTAACAGTTTTCTACAGTCACATAAATAGCAGCTTTCTCAGTCAGTGAAAAAGATATTTTGTTTCTGTGGTTTAATTTACACTTGTAGAATTGTTACCATTAACCAGAAACATAAGGGAAACCCCTGAGATCTGAAGTTTGTGTCAGCTAAGGAAGTCTATTTTGGTTTGCTTTTGTTTGTTTATTGCTGTGAGTGAGGGGGCATGACTTGACAGTTTCCTCTGGCTTATAACAACATAGCCACATGTAGGCACACTTTTTTTTTTCATTCTCTTAAATGAAAACAGATGTTTCAAGCATTTAACTCCCCCATTCATAATCTGAAAGTATGACAATTAAAATCTCAAACAAAAAAAAAAAATCTCAAACATAGCCAGATTAGCTTTTTCCTTACTTTAAAAATATTGTTTTAATTACTTTTATCTATTTTTTTAGCCAATTGTAAATGGGTTTTAGATATTTCTAATGGTAAACATGTTAGTGGCCTCCTCTCTCTTTGTCCATTATTCATCTGTGGCTTTGTCCATTATTCATTTGCGACAAAATATTCTTTTTTGATAGTATAAAAAAATAATAAAGCAAGGTAGGTCTTTCAGGTTTGAAAGGCAATTTTTGTGTGGCATATTATCACTAACCAGTCTGTAAGAAATTAATTTTTTCTATTTTATTTGTGTATATTAAACTTCCTATTCATTATAAAGTGCACTATTTTCTTGAGCAAGTATCCCTTCTTTGTGGGGAGGTTTAACCTGTTGAACTGCCAGTATATTTGCTCATAATTATATCATGGCTAAGATAATGTGCACATAAAACTTCAGTTTTTATGTATTGTTCTTTAAATGTATTTAAAGATTTACTGGGGATTTATAAAGCCCTTCTCAATATTATATGAAAAGTCAAACTAGTAAATGTAAATTATACTTTCACGTGCTTGGGGGTTAGAGGTTTTATGTTCTGGGGGGCAGAGGGACTTAAGTAATGTTAGAATTTGTATATTTTCTTCTGTTTCATGAGAAATTTGGGCTCTGGGAGTAATAAGACAATGTTCCTTTCAAACTTATTTGATAAATTAATGCTGGCCTTGTCTGATATGTAGCTCTTCCTTCAAGGCCACTGGTAGCAATTTGTAAATATTATGATTTACCTGATTTTTTGGTCAGCAAAGCCAATAGCACCACTACCCGCCCCCCCCCGCCAAAAAAAAAAATACCTGGCTTCTGATATCTGTTTTTTATCCTCTGTCAGGCATTGGATTTGACATGTTAGCTACTTTTGATACATTAAAATATTACGTTCAGATTGAATTTAAAGTTTAAAGAACCTAACAGAATTTTGTAATAGTACTTGAATTCTTTAAGTAAACCCAAAATCTTTTTTTTTTTGCGGTACGCGGGCCTCTCACTGTTGTGGCCTCTCCCGTTGCGGAGCACAGGCTCCGGACGCGCAGGCTCAGCGGCTATGGCTCACGGGCCCAGCCGCTCCGCGGCATGTGGGATCCTCCCGGACCGGGGCACGAACCCGTGTCCCCTGCATCGGCAGGCGGACTCTCAACCATTGCGCCACCAGGGAAGCCCCAAAATCTTCTTAAATTAAAAATTATAACATGATCTAACTTTTTATTCCTAATAGAAATGTTAAGTGGAATATAGTATAAACGTTTATTTCCTTCAGTTAAACATTGTTTCTATATTGTTTTTAGACAGATATGTTCAGGAACTAATATTAAATCCAGCAGAAGTAAGATTAGATGTGACTTTTTTGAAGTCACATAAATAAGTCTATTAAATGGTAAGATTTTAGAAAGAAAAAACTAAAAGCCACCACTGAAGGTAGCTTTATTTTCAAATCATGGAGCTTTAGAGCTGGAAGAAACCTTAGAAATTTAAAAGGTAATTGTTTGAGTTAGTTTAAGGATCCATGGTCTGAGAGAGTGTGACTTTGGAGCCCTAGATCTAGATCTAGAAACCTTGGTCTCTTCATTCCCATTCCAGTGTTCATTTCCCGACAAAATGGGAAGACATTGACTTAAAAGAATAGGTGATAAAATAGAATTATTCAAGACTTTTATCTTTTTAGGTATTAGGAAATAATGTATATACATGATTGCTTTAGGAGTAGAAAAACAGAACTTGTGAACATGTATACTTCTGTAGTTCATAGTAACCCTCAAGCACAATTAATGTCTTAATAACCTGTATTGCTATATAACACAGTCATATAGAAAGAATAAAAATACTTTACCTCATATGAATAAAATGTACTCAAGTGATAAAGAAGTTTTATTTTCTGAATTACTTCTAGCATTATTGCTGATTAGGAAAATGTTGCTTCTAAAAAACAATCCTAAGAAAAGTAAACTTTATTTCCTAGAAAATATGTAAATATTTTCAGGATATAGTTGTAATTAGTAAAACAAAAACTAATCTTATGATCCTACCCTATCCCTGTTAATTGAAATTTCTTGGAAATTCCACTTACTAACACTTATGTATTATTTAGTTTAGTCATCATTTTAGGAAATATTGGTGAGGAAGACACTAGTGAATGGGATTTAGCGTTATACCCTTCTGGAACCTCTTTTGCTTTATCTAACTTACTGTGTGACTGTAGACAACCAGTTTAACCTATGTGATTCAATTTTGCTATCTTTAAAAAGTAACATATCTGATGCTTGGCTCATAGAAAAATCAATGATTTTATATCTGTATAAAACTTGAAATTGGGAAGAAGGCTTGCAAAGAAATTAGAACTTTTTAAAAAAATTAAAAACACTTTTAATAGGATATATGTTTTGAAAGATAAAATGTTTTAGAAAAACAGCTCAGTAGGCTCAATAATTTTTTTAAACACTCCTGTTCTGAATGGGAAAATGTGGAAGAAAAATTTCAACAGTAAAGGTAATGACTAAAGAAATCACTATTTTCTGATAAGAGAAAGGAATATATTCCATTAGATAGATCAAGAAAAACTAACTCATACTCTAAATGAGAAGATGGTCTTACAAAAATTTGCTTAATGTTTTAAAATAACAGGTAAATCTACAAACGATAGAATATCAGTTAATCAGGATTTTTTTCTGCAAAACAATTTAAAATTATTTTGGAAATTTAAGATAGAATTTCTGAATAAATTTGAGGATCTGACAATTAAGAAACATCTGTGGAAGCACAGTAAAGCTACATCTAAACAATAATTAAAGGGAAATGGTTGTGATCACTTATTGGACTTACTTCAATTTGACCTAAAGATGATATACCCACAGATCCTTCAATAAGTCCCTTACAGTTAGTAATCACAAATGAAAAATTCTAGTCTTGTATACCACAGACTTGGGTGATTCGTTAAGGCTGTATCCCCTCTAGAGAAGCGTCAGATAGCATCAATGTAAACGTGCACAAGGGAGAATTAGAAAAAAGATAAGTTAAACTATTTCATTAGTTGTATTTACTGTATGCATTTAATTTAGTATATATCCCAGTTACTTGCTCCCTAGTCCATTATTTGTTGGAAGATTCCTTCTATACCTTTTTTTTTCTTTTAAAATTCCTTTCTTCTAACATTTTGGTCTTCTGTTTGCTTTTCTAGTCCTGCTGTACCTGAGTAATAAAATAAATGACAGGAAAGTCACCCATATTTAGGTTTGGGATACATCTTGCAGATTGCTTTTTGTTCCATATAGATTTAAGGTCATATTGTTTTCAAATTAATAATGGGCAGGTCTCCTGAAACAATAATTGAATTGATAATTATCTCCCCAAATCAAGTTATATTGTATACCTTTTATATTAGATGTTTGCAGAAATGTTTGCAGTTATTCAGCCTTTGTTTGCAATTATAGATGTACCTAGCTCTTAGAAAAAGCACCCTTTGAAAAATAATTAAGTGAATACTCTTTCAGAAAATAGCATGTCTCAGTGCTCATATTTCCATAATTATAAAGACTACCCACAAAATCTTTGTCTACCAAATACTTCACAGAGCTTATATATACATGGCTTGTAGCATAAAAGGTCTTGTAAATGACACGTATCCACATTCATCATTTTTTTAATTGGTGAGTGTTTTATTTGCTTTTGAAAAATTATTAGGAAGTTAATTTAAAAATTAATCCTGTGGTAATATTTTTCATGTAGAAAACTAATAATGTTGTTAAACTTACTGTCTGAATAGAACTATAATAAATGGCACATTTTCCTAAACCCTGAAAATACCAAATTATATAGGAAATTGGTAGAAAGAAACATAAACTTAGGAGTTATGTTGCAAAATTCAGTTACTAAAATTAAGGTGATTATTTTCAATGAGAATTAATTTTGTAAATACAATGAAAAGATATAAAAGATGTTTCTGAGCCTAAGGAGATTTTTCCCTTTGCTTCTATTTAATTTAGCACCACCATGTGTCATATTAATTTTATGAACACAAGTGATAATATACTTCATTTTAAAATATATTTAAATTTCTTTGCTTTTAGAAGTTATCAGAATCTGTTCGTGAACAAAAGAAATAGTAAGTTAGCCAAACTTCACTGGCTTCACTTAATGAATACTTGGATTGTTAAGTGTAGTAAATGAGGTTAAAGTCTTGCTGTATATCATTACCACATAATTGATGGAAATTATATCAATACAATCATTGTATTGAAACTTCTGTTTAAATTACTTATTAGGCTTTATTTGCAATGTAAACTGTTTAGAATCCATAGATAGCCAAATTAAACATATTATACAATTAATGAATGGTAACCAAGAAAAAGTGTTTTTGTTCACTATTATTCTAAAGATGGACTGCTTGCAATTCGGTATGGTGTGACTAGACAACTTGTAATGCATTTGAGTTATATTTTCTTCCTTTTATTGCCAGCTTCTGATAATGAAGAAATTCTCCAAGAGATGAGATATAAAATCATCTTTTTTAAAAAAAACTGAATGGGGAAGAGGTATTATAATCTAGTTCTAAACTGTCCATTTGCTTTATATAAAGGCTTTGATTTCCATATTTGACCACTCAATAAATATTTAAATTATACAGACTAATGGCTGCATAGAATAAAATTTAAGTATGCAAGAGCCTTAAAGTGAAAAACAATGAGCCTTCTGACTGCCTTAAAATATGACTAGCTCTCCAACACAGGCATACGTACTTTGCATAGGGTCTGTTCATTAAGTAATGCCTTAATAGTGTCAGTGTTTCTGAAGTATAGAACTCGAAAGGTCTTTTACAGCTTTCTCTTTTACATAAAGAATGGAAATTTAATTATTAAGTTTTAAAACCTGATTGTACATTAGCTGTTTAAGCACCCGTTAACAGGATAATCTAGGGACACTGATGTGTTATACATACATGACTGTTAACATCAGTAATATTTTGTGGTAGTTTAAGGTTTTTTATTGTTTTGTATAACAAATTATCCAGGAAGCTGGACTCTGTAACTGATCTCCAAGGACCAAGTTGCATATTTAAACACTCTGAATGAAAAATATAGTTGTACAGTTCCAAAAATGATTAATTTTTTAAGGGAATTTTTCAAGACAAAAGGCAAATATTTTGTTTCAAGCCTACCAGCAAATTCATTCAAAGAAGTGAATATAGTTGTAAGACATTGTGACTATTGCAATAAAAAGTATCCAGGCCAGTGATGTTTAATTACATTCACATTTTTACATTCACTTTGCCTTTCAAAGCAGGAATATTTTATAAAAATGAGAGAAAACTTTAAATTGTCAAGCTGGTGCTTAAAAGTATATAAAGTTCAATTTATAACAAGTTCCATTTCAAAGAAAAAGGACACTGAAAGGAGGGGCAGGGGGTTTCCTAGGTCTGTTGTTGATCAACTTACTGATAACTTTGTTGAGTCTTCCAAGTTTTCACTGTAAATAACATACCTAGCAATGTAATTCTGCTGTTTTCTGATAGAAAATGGATGAAATACTAATGTATGAAATTTATTTCATGACAAAACAGTTTTCACCAATACTGCGAAATCTGGACTCTCCTTTCTAGCCCTGCAAAACCCCATACTGGATAAATCATTTTAGACATGGAGTGCAGGTGGACACAATGTGAACTGTTTCTGGTCACTTGTATTATTGTAAAAATTGATAGATGTACCAAATAAACTCTATGCACATCAAGTAATTGTCTTTCCATTTCTTTAAAGAAGAATTTTAAGGTTATTATATGCCTTATAAAATGTAAGGCTCTTAGCAATCTTATAACATTTGAATAAGATGAAATTAAGGTCTGACCATTAATATTGGTCTTAAAATGCCGCTACTTGTATATAACTATTATTTAATTATTTAAAATATGTGGTTGGGGATTCTTTTCCAATGGATATTAATTATAGGATCAAAACGACTGGATTTAATAAAAGTGCATATTCTTAAAGAGTTTAAAACAGGATTCTTTTGTGAAAAAAAATTCAAAGTTGCCTTTGGGAGTGGGAGAGGGATAAATTAGGAGTTTGGGATTAACATATACACACTACTATATATAAAATAGATAACCAACAGAGACCTACTGTATAGCATAGGAAACTATACTTAATACTTTGTAATAACCTATAAGGGAAAAGGATCTGAAAAAGAATGGATATATATATATATCTAACTGAATCACTTTGCTGTATACCTGAAACGAATCCAACATTGTAGATCAACTATACTTCAATAAACATTTTTAAAAATAAGAAAATAAAAGTTGCCTTTGGTAAAAGTTGCCTTTGGTAAAAGTTAACACCAAAAGTCAACTATGCAAATAAAAATATTTAAGTGCCAATTTGCAGAAATTTCTTTTCTCTGAATTCCCGTAAAACTTTCATATTAATAGTTCTAAGATCTGAGCTGTAGGTTATGAAGAAGAGTGAGAACAAGTTGCATATGAATATACCCACCAAAACTTGGAACATTTGATCGATTCTATAGTTCTCCATTTAAAGATGACAGTGAACAGTTATGGAGAAAGGAAGATCACAAATACAGTGGACCCCTGAATGGCTGGTTGGACCCTTGAACGGCGGTCGGTTGAATCTGGGCATGCAGAAACTTGGATGCAGAGGGCTGACTATAAATTATCCTTGGATTTTCAAGTTGGGGGTTGGAGCGCATAAGCCCTGCGTTGTTCCAGGGGTCAACTGTATACATCTCATAGATGAAGAAAACTAAACTTAAAAAAACTTCCTTTTAAACCTTATCAAGAAAACTTGCCTTTAAAAAATATGTTCAAATGGTATTTTTTAAAATATTAGTAAATAATAAAATGCAGATATATTTAAACAAATGACCCCTTTTTTTCTCAGCAGTTTTTCAGCTTCCCAATTAAATATTTTGGCAATTTATGTGTAAGTTGATTAGTGATAAAGTGAGAAAACAAATGGCCCATTTTTAAAATATTAAACAGTATGTCTTTCAGATCTTAACAGTAAAAATAGAGGACCAAAAAAAAAAAAACGATATCATTACTTTTTCTTAAACTGGTCATGATTTTCTTTCTAACCTGTGGTTTTGGAAAGAAAAAACAGAGCTGCTGAAACCCCTCATACCTAGTTTTGCCTTAGATTTACATTATACTTTCTATATATATATATATATACTTTTATCTAGCTGTAATTTATGGTGTCATGGACTGAATGTGTCTCCCCAAAATTTATGCTGAAACCCTCATCCCCAGCACCAATTATATGAGTTTTTCCACTGAGAATCTGTTACAGTCCCCTATCGAAATCTCTTCCTGTTAATCCTCGGCTTTGTAACTAGCTCCTGCACAACTAGTTAAATCCTCGGTCAGCCAGGATTGGCATGTCATCGGGGCAGCTGCTCAGACCCACAAGACTGTCCCCTCCAGCCCTCACTTCAGATGCCAATCTCAAGTCCAGGTTGTCACCTGTGCTTCTCCCAACCAGATATAGACGGGATTCCACCAACCCTCTCCCTCCCTCCTTAGGTTTGATTAGTTTGCTAGAGCAGCTTACAGAACTCAGAGATAACATTTTACTTTCTGGATTTCCACTTTACGATAAAAGCCTCTAACTCAGGAACAGCCAGTTGTAAGAGAAGTATAGAGCAACGTATGGGGAAAGGGGAGAGCTTCCGTGTCCTCGCTGGGCACTTTGTTCTCCCCCAATCTCCACGTTTTCACCAACCAAGGAGCTTCACAAATCCTGTCCTTTTGGGTTTTTACAGAGGCTTCATTACACAGGCAGGATTGATTAGCCATTGATGATTGAACGCAATCTCCAGCCCTTCTCCCCTCCCCAGAGGTCGGAGGTGGGGCTGGTATTTCCAACCTTCTAATCACAAGCTTCCCCAGGCAACCAGCCTCCATCCTCAGGGGCTTTCCGAAAAACACCTCATTAACATAACCAAAGACAATTTAATAGCTCTTCTCACAGGAAATTCCAGGGGTTTCAGCTGTGTGCTAGGAATGGCATGAAGACCAAATATATATTTAATATAAATCACAGTATCACACGAGGTAACATTTCCTCTACTCTCTAACAAAGAGTTTACAACATAGCAAGCATGCAGGAATTTCGCATCATGACATAATGCAAAATAAAGGGCTAAAGGAATGCCTCCACTGTTCCATTCCAGTTATAACTTATCACGTGAGAATGCAATAGTCCAAATTCTTGCTTTATCAAGGTCTAACGACAGCTTAATAGACCATGTAGGAAGCATCATTGAGGGCAAATGGCAAAAAAAGCCACCAGCTGTCTTCTGCAGGACTATCCCTGATTCTCTGATCCATCTTAAGCAGAAAGCAGGCGCTCACCGCTTCTCTTAAAGTCCATCTTCCTCCCACCTCTGAGGAAGAGTTTTCTCTTCCCAGCATCTGGTAATCTGCCCCGTGTGACTCTGTGGGATCAGCTAGAATTCCCAGTCACAGAAGCGAAGAATATCTACATCAGAAATTACTTTAGGGACATTCAGTTTAATCTCCCATCCAATACCTGGATGCCCTATGGAACATTTCCAACAGCTTCCAACACCTTCTGGAAAGCAGAACTCTCCACCTCACACTATAACTCAAGTGTATTTCTGAACTGTTTCCGCAGTTCATCCTCATACAACGCTGAAATCTTCCTCCTCTTAATTTCTGCCCAGAGGTGCCGTTTTATTCTCTAGAACTACCAAATCATCAGATGAATAATGTGGTTTTTCTAAAATGAATTTCATTCCATCCTACAAATTTAATATACTTCTTTTACTCTAGAAGCACAAAGTGTGAAGGCTTGTCACAATACAGTACAAGGATATCCCTACCGAGTTCACAACTGCATCAGTGAGAGCCTTATTTTGCAGAGAAGGCACCTATCAGCGCTCACCACTGAACGCTAGAAAAGAAAAGGCATTAACTCCTTCTGAATACAATACAGAAGAGTCCCAAATGCTTACTTTCTAGCTCTTGGTTGTAAAATTCATCTATAAATTCCGAATAAAACACATTCTTTCCTTATCTTTTGATATAACTCTACTCCTTCAGTTTTAAATATCATCCATTTTACTCAAGAACTGGCAAATAAGAGGTTTCCAGCGTGATTTACTGTTCACTATTTTTTACAACTTTTTCATGAATTCATATATTTAAAATACCCTCGAATATTTAAAAGGCATTATCAGGCATTATCTCTTTAAATATATAGTGACATTTTATTAGCAAAGTTATGAGCACCTACATCACTAAAATTCTTTCCTCTTACTTTTTTTTAGATAACACTGGTGAACTAGTGGAAGCAATTTCCCTTCTTTGTGAAGCCTGTGAGTGTCAGTTGCACCGCCAATAAAAGTTCCATTGACAAATATTCTTGGCACCTGTTGGATAAACGAAAGATTAGATGGCACCTTGGTGTCAGAAGTATAAGGCCATTCACATGTGGCTAATACATATTCCACTGTGAGTACTTTTATGGGCCAGACATACACGAAGCTCTTTGACTAATTACCTATTTAAACTTTACAACCCTTCAGGTAGGTATTATTTTTAGCCTTATTTTGGAGGAAGAGGAGGCACAGGAACTTGCCCAAGATCACAGTGATAGTAAATGACACAGCTGGGATTTAAATCCTGGACAATCTAACTCTCTACCCACTCCGTCTCATCGCTATGGCATATAAAAGGCAAAATAAAGTAATCTCTAATTATTAATAATGTTTAAGTGGTTCTTTCTTACCATTGTTTACTAAAGAGGAAGAGTACACTATCAACTCCTTCCAGGCACATATAAACAAGAAGGAAAATGGCAATATTATCTATTTTTCGTTTGTTTGTTTGTTTTGGGTTGCCGGGGCGTTTGGGGGGTTTTTTTGGCCGTGCCACACAGCATGCAGGATCTTAGTTCCCTGACCAGGGATCAAACCTGTGCCCCCTGCGGTGGAAGCATGGAGTCCTAACCACTGGACCGCCAGGGCGTTTTTCTGATAATGCATATTATGGGAAAATCCACAGATTGCAAGAATATAAAAACATGGAGCCCAAAAACACTCCTATTAGCACAGAACATGAAGACCAACCCTTGGTCTTCACTGTTCAAGGGAGGAAGGAAGGATGTTTTCATCTTGAAAAAGCCCCAGGAGGACCTCAAAGATTCGTAGACCAGCACTCACGACACCACCATTACCCCTCCCGCCTCACACACACACACACACACGCACACATGGCAAAAATAAAAATAAAACAAATGAACTCTGCTGTTTCCTAGTCTATGAGTCTGGTTTCCAGATCTGCCATTTCTGTATCAATTAAGATTCTCAGAGTATGTCTGGCTCACTTTTCCCATCATGAGGGCACAGGCCCGAGGTGACCCAACTCAGTCCCCACTTCGGGGCAAAGCACCACAGTAGATGTACTCACAGTTCTTTCACCGGTCATTTCATGAAGAGCGTCTTGTAACTGGCTTCCGTGTTCAAGCATGTCCAATTCCACCACTTTATAGTTTACATTCATGTCGTGAAAAAGTTTTTTTGCCATCGTACAGTAAGAACAAGAAGTTTTGGAGAAAATCACCACGCAATTATTAGAAATGATTTCCTGAAGGAAAACAAACCAGAACAAAAAAATCATTTGAATTCTAGACATTATCTTTCAGAAAGGAATCATGATACAGTAGAAAGGATATGGATTTTGGAGTCTCACAATTCAGGGCTCAAACTCAGTCGCCATCAATCTGTTTTCTCATCGTAGATTGAGGACAAAGAAACATTATTAGGAAAAAAAGGATGTGACAGGTGGAAAGTGTTGGCAAAGGGTAATAACACCAATAATCACAGCCAATTCATAGACAGCAGACACTTCTGTGTGCCGACACAATTCTCAACACTTTACTAGCTCACTTAAACCTCACTACAGTCTTGAGATAGGTGCTATCATCACCTCCACTTTACAGATGAGGAAACTGAGGTACAGAGGAGGGGAAATAACTTACCCCTGGTCCTCAGCTGAGAAGTGGGCGAGCTGGGATTTGAACCCAGGCAAGTCTGATGCCACAGCCCAGGTAGTTAATCTCTGCTATACTGCTTCTCAAATATTCAGGTGTTCAGGAGTTAACTCCTTACCTTCCTTAACTTTTTTTTCTTTATTTTTTTTTTACCATCTTAACCATTCTTTGCCTTTTTTTTTTTTTTTTTTGGCTGCACCGTGCAGCTTGCAGGATCTTATATCCCCCACCAGGGATCGAACCCGTGCCCTCTGCAGTGGAAGCGTGGAGTCCTAACCTAACCCCTGGACCGCCAGGGAATTCCCTTCTTTGCTATTTTTAAAACTGGAATATAACTGATTTACACTATTATATTAGTCTCAGGTGTAGAGCATATGATTCGATATATTTATACTTTACAAAATGATCACCATTTCCTAAATGTTCAGTGGTGAGAAATGATGTATGATTTCTCTTTAAAATGTAAGGCTTTCACTGATCCAGATGTAAACAACAGCTTACCCTACCCCTCAACTTCCACTCCTTCTTGTGTATCTTTATAGTAAAAAAAACAAAACAAAAAAAGTCATTACTGTTTTGATAAGGTCTTCCCACAGCGTTGTTCCTGGAAATGCTACTTCCAGAAAGACTGATTCAATGGGTTTGAGGCAGAGGTCAGAAGCTATTTTTGAAAAACCTTTCCAGATGATTCTAATGATATCAGCCTGGTTTGGAGGCTACTCTCCAGGCTTTTATCACAAAGACCCTGAGACTCTGCTATGCATCTGCGTCACCTGTGAAATTTGTTGAGCTTTGTGTTCCTAGACATATCAATGCCCAGGTACTTCAAGCGTTTCTGAATGGACATGTCTGGCACCTAGGCATCTGCCTAGGGTTATAAGCAGCACCTTCAAGAAGACCAAAAATCAGAAAGTAGAGCACCCAGGCAAAGTGTTTCAGAAGTTATATCTGCCCTTGGGTGTCAGAAGGGTTCTAGGTCAGTGTCTAGGTGTCTGCAGATTGGTCTATTTTTATGCTTTCTCTCCTGCTCACTCATAATATTTACTACAGAAGTCTATCTCAGGGAGAGCCAGACACACCAGAGATGTACTACTGAATCCATTTTATAGATGAGAAAACTGAGGTTGGGAAGTTCACAATACTGGGTGGGATTCCACCCAACCTGTCCCAACACCAAAGCCAGTGCGCCTTCCTCACTGTGCTGCCTCAGGTTAGAGACACATGGACCATAATTCAGAGAGAGAGGAGCACCCTGGCAGCTGAGACGTAGTACAAACACTGACGGAGAGGTTCCAAAGTGAGCCGAAACACAAGGTGACAGTGTCCAAGTTTTTTGAACCTTCTTTCTCACCTTTTCTCAACCTCGTCCTTGCTAAATAGTTCATGGTTTTGTATTCTTTATTTTTTTGGACCGAGTCACGCGGTATGCAGGACCTTAGTTCCACGCAGGGATCGAACCCATGCCCCCTGCAGTGGAAGTGCAGAGTCGTAACCACTGGACCACCAGGGAAGTCTCCCACCTCACCATGGTTTTGTATTCTTTTTTTTTTTGCGGTACGCGGGCCTCTCACTGTTGTGGCCTCTCCCGTTGAGGAGCACAGGCTCCAGACGCGCAGGCTCAGCGGCCATGGCTCACGGCCCAGCCGCTCCGTGGCATGTGGGATCTTCCCAGACCAGGATACGAACCCGCGTCCCCTGCATCAGCAGGTGGACTCTCAACAACTGTGCCACCAGGGAAGCCCCCTCTATTCTTATTTTAAAAGAGGCAATCCCTCACTATAGGTCTCCAACATTACTGTTATATTCAATGGCTGTGGGTGGATACTTCTGTAGCCAAATAAAGGCAAAAATGTTTGTGTGAAGTGGTGTTTGGTGGTGAGGAGCAGACATATGAGTATGTCCTGTGGGCTACAAGGGAACAGAAACATACACACAAGAGGCATTTTCTGAGGCAGACTTAACTGGGCTTCGCAGTGCAAGCAAGAGAAAGACAAGAGAACACAGCAGTGCACAGTATCCTTGAGAGGATCGGTCATGGAGTAACTACTGCAAACTAGGTTCTGTATTAGGGAAACAGCTTCCCAGACCAGAACCAAACACTATCCCTGGGTAAGGGCAACCTGACTGGTATCAGCAGTAGACCTGCGTTGGGTGAGATGGTAAGAGCAGCCAACAACATAGACCCAGCTTAGGGAAGTGAAGGCTCCATTAAGAATTAATCTCATAGGGACTTCCCTGGCGGTCCAGTGGTTAGGACTCCACACTTCCACTGCAGGGGGCACAGGTTCGATCCCTGGTTGGGGAACTAAGATCCCACAAGCAATGCAGCACAGTCAAAAAAAACAAAAGGATAAATCTCATAAATTCTGACTGACAAAATGATCTAGAACTTCTTTGTCACATGCATGATTTTGATAGCAGATTTAAAAATATATAAGAACTTAGTAATTCATTTGCTGCACTATGACAGGTTTCGATACAGAATAAGCATATTAAATGTGTAAGACAATTCTTTTTCCACCAAGGGAAGTTTTTTGCTACATGTCCCACATCACTCACTTGGATCTGATTCATGGGAGTAGTTGCTGTGTTCCCCAAAGATGACGATGTGCTGTTCCCCATCCTAAAAGGAATTTTAAAAGGCAGTGCAGTTTATTAAACATTAAAGACAATATATCAGATGAGATCCATTTGAAAAAAACCCGATATGCTAATATATATCCAAACTTATGAAAGAGAAAAAAGTTTTACTTATTAGCAGTACAAAATATCAGTTTACAAAGTATTTGTTTACTAATATCAAAAGAGCCTGTGTGCTTCTCTAACTAGCCTCCAGAACAGAAAAAGGAGATTAAGGGGTGCAGGGGTGGAATAACACAGAAATCTATTTGTCTTATTAACTAAGAAAACACGTCCTTTTCATCTCAATTCCAGCATTTAATTATCATCCCTAAACCATCTACTATTTGTATCTACTCTGGAAGCAGGAATTCCAGTAGAACTTTCATAAGACAATGCTTTCTTGGGTACTAAGAGAGGAGGTGGGAGGTGCATTCTGAAACATCAACCTCTTCTCTACCAAAGAAAAGAGAAAGCTTCTGGAAGGCACTTTTCTCCAATTCTAGTCGAGAAAGCAGCAGGTGTTCAATAAACGTTTCATTGATGAAGCAGCCACTAGCCATGCCACATTTATGAAGCACCTACTATGTGCTAAACGGGCGAAATGCCCCAGGGATACGTATCACTGGAAGAACACAAAGAGCCTCAAGGACCTGTCAAATAGTTACACTATATGATCGGCACCTTCCGGAGGGGTTCTCTAGTTTAGCATAGAAGGTTAATCAAGAGTTCCTGGAGTCTTGTAAAACTGGTAGGAGTTACCAGATCAAGGAATTAGGAAGAAACTCCCAGACAGAGGGATGGATGCACAGATAGGCGAGCGGACAGGACAGCCCCGGCCAGCCGCGCGGGAGTGAGGTGGGCAGAGCATCCGTCTGGGCAGTGGGTCTCGCACCACAGGCCTGGGAGCCGCGGGTATTCACCGTCCTCGCTCGAGCCAAGGACGACTTCAGCATGAATAGGCAACCGTCCTATCCTCAAAGACTTGGCGATTTGGTAGAAAGCGCCACTTTCACTTCCTGCCGCAGGGTTGCCAGGTTTAGCAAATGAGAATGAAGATCCCTCGGTTAAATTAGAATTTCAGATAAACAGCGAATAACTGTTTAGCTTACATATGTCCCGTGCAATATTTGGTATATACTTAAACCAAACCATTATTCGCTGTTTATTTGAAATACCAATTTATTAGAGCATCTTGTATTTTACCTAGCAACCGAGGGGGAGGGGAGGTACAAGCGAACAAAGACAGGTATTTGCAACCTGAGAGTAACGTGATCCTTAAGTCAACCTGAGCGCTTAGGGAACATTCCCTCCCCGCCCTTCCTGGCCCCCAGCCCTCCGAGGGGCCTCGACACCTGCATCGACTCAGGGCCCACCCGGCCCCCGGGAAGAGCCGCCCCGCCCACCGCTAGGTCCAGACCCCCGCGAGGCCTCTGCGCCACGTCCTGCCGGTGGTGGTCGCGGCGCCCTTACCCAGAGGCCGAAACTCCCGCTGCCCCGTGGAGCCGGCCCGCCGACCTGCCCCCGCTCCGGACAAGCCGCGTCCCCACCCGTGCTGCGCGGCGCCAGTACATGGCCTTGGCTCTGGGCCGCCGCGAGTAGACACGCCGGCGACCGCGACCCAGGCGAGCCCGCCCCCGCCGACCGGCCCCGCCCCGCCGGGCTGCCGGCGCAGCCATCCGCCGGCCCTGCCCCTCTAACCGGCCCTGCCCCTCTAACCGGCCCCGCCTCCTCCCGTCGGTCCCACCCCCGTTCGACGGCCCCGCCCCTCCCCGCCCCCGCAGAACCCGCCTCCGCCCACCGGCCCGGCCCCCGCTAGCCCGCCCCGCCCTCGCCGGCCGGCCACGCCCCTCCGGGCTGCCCGCGCGGGCGCCGGTCTCGCTGCGCGGCCGGCGGCTCCTCCCTGTCTGGGCTCCGGAAGAGCGGGGTCCCGCGAGTCCCCGCCCACTTGGGAATAGTTGTCGGAGTCCTCGCGGAGGCCTCACCTGCACATCTCAAGGTTCATCCAAGCCCCGCACGTGTTCCTTTTAGGGTTAGGGACGCTCATGAAGGCTCACAGGCACGTGGAGATAGTTCTTGGGGATTGTGGCCAACATTCTGACAAAACGAAGAAGAAAAATAATGAGTGTTCGACACGGAATCAAAGTGCCTGGGATGTTTACATAGGAAGGCAGCGTCAGCGCACCTTCCTATCGGACAGGTTTTTGTGTTGGTGAAATCAGAGCCTAAAGGTGTCATCTCAAAATTCGGCCGTTGATCGAGAACTCATATAAATTATGGGAATATTGGATTTTAGAAAAAAAGCCATCCAACTTAGAACGTTCATTCCAAAGAAAACAAAGATTGTGTTTTCAAAATAAAATTAGAAAATAAAACTTAAAATAGCCCAGGAGTGTTCCCTATGGCTTTGAGTGCTGCTAATGACAGGATTGTGTCAGTCACGGTAATAGTAGCCCTTTGTGCGTGACTGTATAAGAAGAGGCGGGTCGGCCTTTATTTACTGAGGACGTTGAAATCTATTTGTTAAGGTCAAATGGTATGTCTAAAATTCTAAACAATTATTAGAAAAATTCAGACCTTTTTTGATCCTTCATGCTCAATTAGCTAAATTTAAGATTTAGTTCTGAGAGTTCTTTCCCTACTTTCAAGTGGGCCATGTTTCATTACTTCATAAAAGGATGAAAATTGGTTGCAAAAACAAATACCCCAAAAGGTGTAAAGTCATTCTTCATAAATCCAAAATTAAATTAAAAAATGAAGATATGTCGTTATCTACAATGTTGTGTGGTTTTGTGTTTTTGGATTTTTTTTTCATCAAAAGACAGCTATTTAGGAAATTTACTGTATTTTTGTTTTGTTGTAGAATTTTCCCTTATTGTCTCCAATTGTGTATTGTGAGGTGAAACAATCATGTCACAATTTAATTTTAATATAGTATAGATGGCCTATGTTAAGCACAGAATTCACTGGACAGATTTTTAAAAAGGGGTTCCCAAATGAGAGTACTTCAGACAAAAGTGTTATGCCTTAATTAAGCATGATATATTCATCATCTTCAACTGCTTTGTACTTCTTTAGGTAGCTAGAGAAGTGATGATTTTTGGTCATAATTGTGATGTCTGCAATGATACATGAAGATGTGGGCTGTTCATTTATGTGTGAACATAATGGGGGATGGCCAGTATAGGTAGATCAAGAATATATTGGTAAATACAGCCTTAGGAGTTCTACAATTTTTTTTCAAGATTCAACATAGTATCAATTAAAAGAATTGACATATCTTTGAATGTTCTTTCAAACTCGTTTTTTATTCTTTAAATTGTCAATTAAAACTCACACATTGTGTTTGACATCAAGAGCAGGGTTTTCTGCTTCCTAGCGTTGAAAGTTGCTCAGATCAGTAAATGATGAGATCTTCTACTAGAAAGGGCCTTCTGGGAGGTTCTCTAGAGTGGGTCCAACCTGTGGACCTTAGACATCTAGGAACCTTGGAAAATGCTTCCTCCAAAGAAACTTTAAAAAGAGCGTGATCGTGAGCCCTCAGGGATCAGCTATTGTATTAGTTGTCTTAGGGCTGTTGTAGCAAATTCCCACAGACTTAAAGGACAGAAATCTATTCTCTCACAGTTCTGGAGGCTCAAAGTCCGAAATCTGGCAGCGCTGTGTTCCTTCTAGAGGCAACTATAAGGGGGAATTCATGTCCTTCCTCTTCCACCTGGTGCTCCAGGTGTTCCTTGGCTGTGGCCACATCTCTGCCTCCTTCTTCATGTCTCCTTCTCTGATAAGGACACTTGTGATTAGATTTAGAGCACAGCTGAAAAATCCAGGATGATTTCATCTCTAGGTCCTTCACTAAATTACATCTGCAGACTCAGTTTTCCAAATAAGGTGACATTCACAGGTTGCAGGGATTTGACCTCCACATTTTGGGGGGAAGGACCATTTTTCAACCTACCACACCTAACACAGACTAGAGAAAGCCTGATATTTCACTGAAGTCTTGTGTATTCTGTTAAAACCCTGTGAATTTTGCATTATGGTCATTTTCTGGATTTGTTTTCCTATATTACTTCATCCTTTATTTGGTCAGCCTCTGTTCTGGGCGCACGATACAGACAAGTTTCCTGCCCCATAGGAGATAACACTATCTTTTCAACAAATTTTTGAACACTGTAAAGTTGTAAACGGTGTATAGTTCATGGTTCACAAAGATGTGTCATATTTTTACTTTGACATCACTGTTAAGTACTCCCATTTGAAAAGGTAAAAACAAACTTATGTGTGCCCATGCATTGTCTTAGCCTGAACAATGTCTCCCCCTTGTGTTTTTCTCCCAAATAGACTGCAACTCTAAAACCACATTAGTTTAAAACCGTGACTGAGATTCATTGTAAGCTTTTGGGCATTATAGAGTTTCTCATTCAACAAGTACAAAAAGTACAACACATTATTATTTCACAGGAAAGCTTGATAAGGACTCTGCTTTTTCAAACAACACCCAGTTTTCCAATGCTCTGACATCAACTGGGTGTTCTACATTTCAATTTAATTCTGGCACTAATTACGCGGAGGTGGCACAGACCTCAAACGTCAAGGGCTCAGTCCTACAAGACTGCTTCCACTTCAGACACCAGCCACAAAGGGGGTGTCCAGGCTGCCCACACTTCTGCCTGGCCAGCTACAAATTTGGGTGTTACTACGACCTCACTTCAAGTTCAATAATTGACTAAACAAACAAACGAAATGCAGGAAAGCACTGTACTTACAAAAAACAGTTTTATTCTGAAGGATACAAACCAGGAACAGGTCAATAGAAGTGATGCCTGGGGAGTGGCTGGGGGAAGGTTGGGTGCAGAAGTCCAGCACTCTCACCAGGAGCACCACCCTCCCAGCAAATCAACCTGTTTACCAGCCCGGAAGCTCCCGAAATCTTGTCATTCCAGAGTTGGTATCAAATTTCCATTGCATGGGCGTGGCTGATTGGATCACTGACTTGGTGGGACTCAAATTTGTCCCTTCCATTGAGATGTGTGTTTGGGGGCAAACACTTCAACCACTCAGGAAATTCCAAGAGTTTTAGGAGCTCTGTGCCAGGAACCAAACCGGGGACAAAAGCCAAATATATATATATATATTTTTTGATACTACAAGGACCTATGTGATCTTTTTGGAAGAACCCAGGGATAAGCCATAATGAATGGGGATGTCAAATGTTATTTAAGTTCTTAAACTAGTTCAGGTTCCTAATTCACGAGTGAAATGAATAAGAAAATACCTTGGAGAGGTAGATTAGAATATCCACCAGCATAGTAAGATGGGAAAGAATTATGTCAAGATTTATTCAGAATTTTTAAGTGTCAAACTGAAAGATATTTAAATGCTCTGAGCCCAGAGAACAGGGGAAAGAAAATCAGATAGGGAGGATTTTATAGCTATATGGAAGACTTGGAATTCCTTAACCAAGTATGCCCTGGACATACTTATGAAGGAAATGCAAATTATATCATGGATTAGGGAAACTTTTGTTAAAGAATGTGGTACCTCTACCACTTCAATTTGCTGAAGAATTAGCATCCAGTGGACTCTAATGAAAGTATTTATTTAGCTTTTATTTTTTGTCAAGCACTTATTCTATATCATTTCTAAATCCCTATATGTGTGTTCTTAAGTCTCTGGGTCAGTAGACTGGGAATGACAATAACAAAAATATTTTCTTTTGAAGTGTGAGCAAATTGTTTTTAAAATCTTGGGTGGCTTTACAGATATAGAGGACCAAAGTTGTGGTTACCGATGGGGAGGGGGAAGCGGGGAGGGGCAAGGTAGGGGTTGAGGATAAGAGGTACAAACTACTATGTATAAATAGATAAGCTATAAGGATCTGTTGTACAGCACAGGGAATATAACCAATATTTTATAGTAACTATAAATGGAGTATAACAATTGTGAATCACTACATTGTACACCTGAAACTTTCATAATATTGTAAATCAGCCATACCTCAAATGAAAAAAAAAAAGATCTCGGGTAGTCTATAAGCCCTGCACTAGACAAATTAATACCTCTGATTGCCATCTGGTGTTGAACAAACAGCATTTTGTGGTAGATGTTTCCTAACCTTTGCATTCTGAAATGTTGTCTTTTCTCTCTATCTCCATAGAGGTCACTATTGCTTTGCCCTGTCCTATTTCTTTCCTTAAGAGGAGGCTGAACTTGTATTGCTACTGAACTCAAGTTCAGCTTCTCGCTGCTCAAAAGTCAATAATGCGAGAGGCAAGTGTCACTAGAAAGGCAAGGTGCTTTAATTAGAAAAGTCAGCAATCTGGGGAGAAGGCGGACTCGTGTCCAGAAACCAACTCCGAAGATTCTGCTCAGCCATGATAGCTTTTAAAGGGAAAAATGGGGGAAAGAATCTCAGTGAATCATCAAGGCAGGAGGTTGGGTTCTGCATCATTCTCCTCTGTATGCAGACTGGCTGACTCTCTTTTCAGATGTTATCTTGCCCACATGATCTGCCTGCAGGATTCCTTAGGAGGCCTTTGTGGGGAGAGAGCTAATCATTCTTTAATTATTTAATTCTTCATTCTTACTTCTTTTCATCCAGGAAGAGAATTGACAGGTTAGGCAAGGCATGGCATGCTTCAGCAGAGCATAAATCAGGAGTTAGGTTAAATTGCCTGGTGATCTCATTCTTATAATTAGGTTCTTTGAAGGTTAGAGAGGAACAGAAATGGGCAAACAGGAAAGGGGCAGAAGAGCCGCTTTCAATTCCCCACTGTCAAACATCATTCCATTCCTATAGGGTTAGGGGCAAAGGTCCATCTTCTGTAACTTCTTCATGCTGACATAGGGCACCATTTTTTCAAGTGGAAGATGTCAACATTGGTCTGTAGCATCTCTTTGCTGACAATTTAAGTTGCCAGCTTACATATATGGGCAGAGAAAGCTACAATTATTTTGATGCCCACAAAGATACAGATTATTATGAGCAATAATTTTAATCCCATGCTCCTGAGGCCAGTTCTTGGAATTGTGCTGGCCATAGATTCAGTACTGCTCAAGTTGGAGCAGCTTATGTCATGTCCTCTGGTGGTAGTTATAGTACTTGTAAAACAACTCAGAATGTGCATCAGACACTGAATCTATGACTCTATTGTCCTAATCATTAGGACATTAACTGCTCGAGCCTGCTCCTTTGTGACCTTGGGAAGCCTGGGAGACTTCAGCTTTTCTGCAAACAAGAGGCAAAGAACATAGAGAGGCTTTTGTAACCCTTTTCCTTTTCCTTGAATTGTATTTTTATCCTTTCTTGGAATCCACGCAAGACAATGTAGGCAGAATTATGGAGGGAAAAAGTTTTCTGAAGAGAGGGCAGAGTCAATAGTAGCAAAAAAGGACATTAGTGAAGGAGTGAGAACTTACACAGATACTTTGATTTGCAAGACGAAAGATATTGTTACCTTTCAAGGAACAAACTCTCATGAATGGTCGTGGTAGTAGCAGAAATCAGATTAGAAGTGACTGACAAAGAGACTGACTATGAAGTTGTGGATGGAGCAGGACCAGGTGATCCGGACAACTGAGGTGAAAGGAAGAAGAAAGAAGGTAAAGGGGAAGGTGAAGACGAACAGAGAATTCCCCAGCAGTGCTGCAGGTCTGAGCTAGAAGGAAGGGACCTGGAGCCTGTAGAAGGCTACCGTTGTCTTCCCTCCAACCCTCCACTGAGTAACAGAGATCAATGTGCCTGACACTCTTCAGGGTGCTAAGGAGGTTAGGAAACAGAACTTTGAAGAGCAGAAAATAACTCACATTTACTGATGTGTCAGATACTGCATTTGAGTGATTCACATATAGAAACTCATTCGGCAAACAACAGCTTACTTGGGAACTCCAGTTGACCCTTGAACAATGCTGGGGTTAGGGGCGCTTCACAATCAGACATCCCTGCAAGTAAGTCATAGTTGGCTCTCCGTAAACTTGGTTCCTCTGTATCCAAGATTCTGCATCCGGGAACCCAACCAACTTCAGATCGTGTAGTACTGTAGTATTTACTATTTTTAAAAAAATAAATTTATTTATTTTTTATTATTTATTTATTAATTTTGTCTGCGTTGGGTCTTCATTGCTGCACGTGGGCTTTCTCTTCGTTGCGGTGCGCAGGCTTCCCATTGCGGTGGCTTCTCTTGTGGAGCATGGGCTCTAGGCACACAGGCTTCAGTAGTTGTGGCGCGGGGAACTTGGTTGCTCCGCGGCATGTGGGATCTTCCCGGACCAGGGCTCAAACCCGTGTCCCGTGCATTGGCAGGCGGATTCTTAACCACTGCGCCACCAGGGAAGCCCTGTAGTATTTACTATTGAAAAAATAAATCCATACATAAGTGGACGCATGCAGTTCAAACCTGTGTTGTTCAAGGATCATCTGTACTTTACATGTTTTTTCATTTACTGTTCTTAGTCACCTTATGAAGCAGGTATGTTCTTACCTTTCATTTTACATATAAAGAACCCAAAGCACCAAAAGTTTAAGTAACTTGTCTAGAGTTATACAGTTGATAGATTGGGCTTTTAATCCAAGTAGTCTGAAACCAGAGCCCACAATGGAATATTTTTATCTCTAGCTAGTAATGAAAAAATGAAGGGCAAGTAACATGACCAAGGCTACACTTATTGGTGACAGAATTGCAGTTTGATCCCAAGTCTCTCCAATTCCAATATTACCAACTTTCCACTATGATATGAGGGCCAAGCACAGAACAAAGACCTGTTCACCTGTTTGTTAGATTTGTGTAAATCTAAGAGGGCACCTGAGGTGGGCACTGTCAAGGCAATGGTAGTGAAAGAAGTCAGTCTAGCCCTCTGTCCACTCACAGACAAAGAGAAAAGCTGTCTTTGACATCCAGGATCTGCATCCATACCAAAAGCAAGGCCATGATATTCTCCTGTTAAATATAAATAATTTCACAGGGCACCGACTTCAGATAAGATCACTCTGTGACCATGATAGATCAAGACAAAACAAGACCACTCAGGAATCATATCTTTTTTTTTTGCGGTACACGGGCCTCTCACTGTTGTGGCCTCTCCCATTGCGGAGCACAGGCTCCGGACACGCAGGCTCAGCGGCCATGGCTCACGGGCCCACCCGCTCTGCGGCATGTGGGATCTTCCCGGACCGGGGCACGAACTCGTGTCCCCTGCATTGGCAGGCAGACTCTCAACCACTGCGCCATCAGGGAAGCCCAGGAATCATATCTGAACACACATCCTAAAATGACCACTACTGGGGTCATTACAGTTTGCTAGTTACAGTTTCAGCCTCACTTCATTCCTCTCACCTTCGAGATAAGGTTGCATCTGGACCTTGACTGTTCTCATACAGCCTTTGAGCAAAGAACGGTTTTTAACATTTTTAAAAAGTAAAAAAATAAAAGAAAATAAAAACAAAGAACAGTATGTGAGAGAGACCATAGTTCACCTGCAAAGCCTATAATATTTTCCATCTAGCCATTTACAGAAAAAGTTTGGCAATCCCTGCTTTGGAGAAAATTAAGATACACAGTCATAAGTTTACCTTTGCTTCCTGACAGGATCCAAAGAAGAGCAAAGCTCCACATCATTAAGTGTTTCCCCAAATTACCTAACACCAGTCCCAAAGCCTATAATAATCCTAACACCCTCTTACAGAGATACTGCACAGATACACATAATGTATGGTCTTCCTTATAGCAAACAGTCAAAAAGCCCAACTTTGTTTGACCAATAAATGTATCAAGAACAACAGCCAGCAAACTCAGACCAAATCCCATCTGTGGCCTGAAAGCTACAAGTGATTTTTTTTTTTTTTGCGGTACGCGGGCCTCTCACTGTTGCGGCTTCTCCCGTTGCAGAGCACAGGCTCCGGACACGCAGGCTCAGAGGCCATGGCTCACGGGCCCAGCTGCTTCACGGCATGTGGGATCTTCCCAGTCCGGGGCACGAACCCGTGTCCCCTGCATCGGCAGGCGGGCCCTCAACCACTGCGCCACCAGGGAAGCCCTACAAGTAATTTTTGTAAATTGAAGGATTGTTTCAAATCAAAAAAACAAACGAAGAAGAATATGTAACAGAGACCATATATGTCCCACAAGCACTAAAATATTTATTATTCAACCCTTCACAGAAAATTTTGCCAACTCCTGGTCAAGAACTGGGAAGGGTCAGAGATTATATTGCACTTGAAAGCTGACAATTTAATTTGTATCAGTTTCATAGATGATGACAAAAGACATGAGATTCCTGGATCAGAAATGAAGGATTTTATTATTGAAAACAGTGGCTAGGGCTTCCCTGGTGGCCCTTTGACTTCCTTGAACTCATCTATACATTTATTGATTTAACATTTTTTTAAGGGGCCAACAACGTGGCAAATAATGTACAAGACACTCTGATAGGATGACACAGGTCTATTGTCATTTAGTTTTGTAGGGGAGGCAGTCAAGTAGTACTGGGTGCTCTGATACAAGTATAAATAGAGTAGATAGTGCTGGGGATAAATAAAAAACGTTCTTTTTAGCCTGAGTGTTTGGGGTGAAGTTTAGGAAAATACGATAGTAACGGGAACATTTGCAGAATAGCCAAAATTTCTCAAATTCAGTTGCAAAATGGCTAGAGAGTGTATAGAAAAATGAACCACAGGCTTCCCTGGTGGCGCAGTGGTTGAGAGTCCGCCTGCTGATGCAGGGGATGCGGGTTCGTGCCCCGGTCCGGGAGGATCCCACATGCCGCGGAGCGGCTGGGCCCGTGAGCCATGGCTGCTGAGCCTGCGCGTCTTGAACCTGTGCTCCGCAACGGGAGAGGCCACGGCAGTGAGAGGCCCGCGAACCGCAATAAAAAAGAAGAAAAAAAATAAAAAATGAACCACATTCTTCTATGTATGTCTCTGCAGGGCAGATAACGAGAATCGAGTCTTTTCAAAGCAGGTAACAGAATTTGGTTATGTCAATCACAAAGTTGCCTTCTTTTCCTTTCTGCTTATAGTAAATTTAAAAAAATGGCCTATGGGATATGTTTCAATTAAGATAAACAGGCCGCAATATATTGAATTTCTATCAATAAATTGAGTTCGTGTTCTCTAACTTTCCTATCAGCATCTTGGAACGGAGCCATTTAAATGTAGCCCTTTGGGGGTGGCGGGGAGAAGGGGACAGGATGGAAAAAGTCACCACCCAAGGAATTGAGGGGGAAGATCCAACATTCATGATATTTAGATGATTTGCTAGGTGCTTTCACCTTCTTATACTAATTCCATTTTCTCCGTTAACCAATTGATGCTGTGAGAAGGTGTGTAACTTGACCAAGGTCAAAAGGCAGCTAACAAACACCAGTGCCCGGGATTGATCTCCACTGGACGCGGTCTTTTCCACTATGCGAGTCCACCAAAAACACGTAATAAAAAACAACCCCCAAAACAACCCCCCCCAAACCCGTCCCTTCAAAGGGGGCTTAATCACTAAGACCTAGAGGCCATTTCCTAGGCGGGTCCGATCTAGCTGGAAAGGTAATCCCGGTTCTGCAAATCTCTCGCCAAACTCCATCCTGGCTAAAGGAGACCCGAGAGCCACTGGCCACACTCCAGGTGGGTCGTGGAGCACCCAGTGCGCCCTCTAGAGATGGAGGTTTCAGACCCTCCGCGCAGGTGCGCGCGCACCTGTCGCCTGCCGCGTACGCGCCGCGCGGGGCGGGAGGGCGAGGATGAGTTACGTGCCCCGCGCGCGTGCGCCGGGCAATGCTCCCTGTACGTGCGCCGTACGTGGGCACGGCGTCCCCGCGCTCCGAGTTTCGGGAAGGGATTCGGCCCCGCGCCGAGTGGGAGTCTGGGAGGGGCGTTTCCCGGGCGGGCGCGGCGCCCCCTGGCGGCGGGCGGCGGCCCTAGGGGCCCTGGCGTCGCGAGATCAGGCGTTCTCCGCGGGCAGCCCGCGGCGGGGCCTTGCCTGCTAGCGCGGGGTCCTCGGCGGCCTGGGTGGCTCGTTCCTCAGCTGCTGTCGTAGGCGCGGACAGCTGCCAGTGTGGCTGCAGTTGGCTCGCGGCGGCGGCGGCGGCGGCGGCCGAGGCGGGGGTTGAGGCGAGAGGCGAAGAGGGCGGCGGGCGCGGCGGCGGCGGAGCCCGGGGCGGGCGGCAGCGAGGGGGGCGAAGATGGCGGACGTGCTCAGCGTCCTGCGACAGTACAACATTCAGAAGAAGGAGATTGTGGTGAAAGGGGACGAAGTGATCTTCGGCGAGTTCTCCTGGCCCAAGAATGTGAAGACCAACTACGTGGTTTGGGGGTGAGTCCGGCGCGGCCGGGGCCGGGGGGCGGCGGGGCAGAGTTGGGCGCCCCCGGGCCCCCTTTTTCCGAACCCCTCCCCCCGTTCCCTTTGGGGATGGAGGAAAACCGGTGCTCCGGAGAAAAAGTTTTCCCAGGAGTAGAAGTTGCACTTGTAGGTGAGGAGGGAGCTGGAGGAGAGCTGTTTGCAGCGGTCCATCCCCTGAGCGTCGGGGGAGGGTGCTGTGGCGGTTTGTTTCTGCCCGTGTGTGCCGAGTGCTGGCTGCGTGCATAGGTGTAGAAAGGATCACACCGCCGGGTGCCCAGAAGTCTCTTTTTTGTTCTTTAGTTCCTTTCTCTACGCGGCTGCTCTGTAACTATCTCTGCTGGCCCCTTGCAGCTCCTGATCTGTTCTTTTTCCTTTCCCGATTCCCTCAAGCAGAGAGAAGGGAACCAGCTCTGAAGTTAGGACGGGAAAGAGATTCGGTGACTTTGGAACAGTAGTCAGAATCTGTTGGAGGTGAAGGTAGGAGTTTCCTCAGGGAGAAGGTTACTGCTGAAGTGGAGTAATGGGAAAAGTAAATGGGAAAAGACTCTGAAAAAGAATATAGATATATACATATGTATTACGAAAAGAGAGAGAGAGAGAGAGAGAGAGATGTCTGATCATCGTTGGGGGCCTTTTGAGTGATGTCTCTCTCAGTGGTGTTTCATTTGGATAGCTAGAAACCTGGGCCAGAACTTCCATACTCGTTTTGTTTGATTGAGTGGGAGCAGTGGGCTTTAGGAAGAGTTGATGAAAAGCTAGGGGAAGTTTAGTTGGTTGGTTTTTATTTTGTATCTTTTGGCCTCGAGGGCTTACGATTTAATTAGCTTTGTGAAATGTTGACGGAGAAATCATTCTGAGTTTTCTGTGTTTTTTCTCTTCCAGAAGGAATTTGCCCAGACAGAATTGCATTTGATTGGGTTTTAAAAACAACTTTTAAGAGTTTGGGGAAAAGAACTTGATTTGGGCAGTGCCAAACTAGAAGCGGTTAGGAGCCCTCTGCCCCACCCATAAGAGCTAGGGGCTGATTGGGTTTTTTTTTTTTTTTTTTTGATTGGGTTTTTAACTGATTGGTTTTTCTTTAAAAAATGGTTGAGTACTCGAGGCTGTTCAATCTGAGAACTAGGAAAAATTGTGAGGAGCTGGGTCGGTGCCTCAGAGGAGGTTATCTCGATGAGAGTAGAGGAGATAAGACATAACTTGATAAGAATCTCATTCCCGCTCTTAAAAGAGCAGTCACTTCTACCTGGGGGTGTTAGGAAAGGTTTCACGGACGTGTGTTTGGCATATAGACATGCTACAGATTTTTCTTGAATAAGTGAATGAACAAATGAATAAGCTTTAAGGAATGGATAGGAACTCTGAGGGTGAAATGGTGGGTTTGGTGTTGCAGGAGGGGGGAACTGTGTGGTTAAAGGCATGAGAGCTGGAAAGCAAATGTTTTGACAGCCATTCAGTGAAGCAAGTAGTGAGAAAGGAGTGCTTAGAATAGTAGATTTCAAACTTTGACAGCAGTGTATCACACCAATACCATCATTTTCATTTACTGTTATTCTCTGTGCATATGTAAATACACACGTGTACATAACATTAAACAATTTATCCTTATTGAATGCAGTGCATTCTATTTTTTGTTTTTTTTGTGGTACTGTTTTGTTTTTTGTGGTACGCGGGCCTCTCACTGTCGTGGCCTCTCCCGTTGCGGAGCACAGGCTCCTGACGCGCAGGCTCAGCGGCCATGGCTCACGGGCTCAGCCGCTCCGCAGCATGTGGGATCTTCCCGGACCGGGGCACGAACCCGTGTCCCCTGCATCGGCAGGCGGACTCTCAACCACTGCGCCACCAGGGAAGCCCTATTTTTTGTTTTTATATATCATAAAGAAATACCAGGTTGTGACTCATATATTATATTTCACAGTACAACGATTGATAAGTGATGTGTGGTTTGAAATATATTGATTTAGAGGAAAAGTGGAAACAGAGGCTAGAAAAGTAGGTTTGGGGCTGTTTGTATTGGGCGGTATTCAGATGAATTTAAATAACACGTTGATATTTCTAGATAGAATGTAATAGGGAGGGTGGGATTGGACACTAACATTTGTTGAGCAAGTAATAGTATGTGCTTGCAGTGATAGAGCTTGCACTCCTAGACGACATTGTTTTATTACAGGTAGAATTAGTTTTGGTTTTACATCATTGGCTTAATTTGAGGGATGTCATAAGACTCAAATGTCTGAAATTAATTGTTGTGTTGAAGAGCGTTGTTCAGCAGTATCTTACTTAGGAGACAGGATACATATCTTGGAAGTTTAGCACCAGTCGTAGTTGTGCTTCTTTTAATCAGTTTGATTGTTTTTTCTTATGGATCCTAACTGATTAGGTTTCTCTCTCTATTGACAAAGCCCAGAACCTAATTGGGCCCAATTCTAAAAAGTCTGTAGTAATAAAGTATGAATATGGTGTGCTTTCCTTACTTCTTGCTTTTTGTCACTATCTACTTTTGTGCTGCTTTTAACCAAATGACAGTTGCACTTACTAAATTTCATCTACGTGTATCTTTGTTAGCTATGTTAAATCCATCGTTGGATAGCAAAGTGAGTGTAGATAAATTAATACATATGATTAAGCCGAAGGAGTTATATTAGAATTGTGAGTAAAAATCTTGTCTTAATCATTTCAGGACTGGGAAGGAAGGCCAACCCAGAGAATACTACACATTGGATTCTATCTTATTTCTACTTAATAATGTCCACCTATCTCATCCTGTTTATGTCCGACGTGCAGCTGTAAGTAGAATTCATTTAAAAACTCTTTTGATTTGATAGTTGGTATCATTTGGTGTGGATAACTTCCGTCATGTGTTTTAGATCAGAAGAATGAAAAGTTTGTTTGTATCTATATGAAAGTCTCCTGGAGGGTCAAAATTAGATAGATCACTGTGATTTATGCATATTTTTTAAATCTGTGAGTTTTTTACATGTAAGATGTGAGTAATGTTTATAACAACAGAAGTTTTAAAGCTGTTTGTAGGGATGTTTTAAAAAATTTATGAGCCTGTGGAAGGACCTTGATATTCAGAAATCTAGTTTAATTGCAAGGAAAAAAATTTTTTTTGGCATCAAAAAGAACCAAGTTTAGTAGACAGCTTTTTAAAATGAATTTTTAATCAATTTTGTACACTTTTTTCATACTTAATTGATAAATTCATTTGTTTTCAGATGCTTGAAAGATGCCTGCTTTCTGCATCTGAGTGTATGAACAAGAAATATATATTTAGTGTCAAGTATGTATTGAAAAAAGTAATATGTAGGGTGAAACTATTTAAAACTTTGGAAATAGTGAGATAAAATATCAGCATCTCGCTTTATAAAGCTATGTGAGCTCATATTAGATCTTTAAAAACTGAATCAGGCACTAATTAGAATGTTTTGTTGGATAAGTCCCTTCATTTTGGGGTAATAAAGATAATCCAGACACTTGGTATAGGTTTAGATTACGTCTCTGGGGAATGGCTGTAGTACATAACTGATTCTGTAATTGTTAACTGTGGGTCTTAGGACCTTTGGTCACGTAAGATTTAACAGTTATATTTCTTAAATATTTGACAGATGGAAAGGGCAGAAATCTAAAAGTCTAGGGTTCTACAAATTTTGTTTTCTCCTAACTCCTTTGTATTATTTGCTCTTTCTTGTGAGCAGACCATTTCTGAAATGAGTTTTTCTTACTCATAGCCCCTATTTTAGTGTGAATAGACTCATACTTTTTTTTGTTGGTGATAACGTATATATAATTCATTAGTGACCAAATGATGAAGTATGTTATAATACTTAGACACAGTAATTTAAAGAAAATCAATTCAGATATTTTAACTATGATATTCCATGTAGACTAGTTTTTAAAAACAAGCACAAAAAAAATCGGTGGGCTCTTGTTTATACTCATCAGCAGAAATTAAATTTTAACCTAACTTCTTAAAAACAGATTAATTTTAAGTGATTAAATGTAGTTTATTTCTGTCATTGAGGAGCATGTGCAGAATGTTTGCTGCAGTGAAGTATAGTCAGTACTCAACATAAGATAGTTAGCCAGGGATATTAAGGGTTCTTGTTCATTGTTGCTTATATAAAGTAACAAAGGGTTTATAACTGTATAATCCCATAACCACATGTTTTTCCCGTACTCTGTTGTCCTTAGTTTACATTATAAAAATGGTAGTGAAAATTGTGGTAATGATAGAATTCATTGAATTCATGGCCCAAGGATGACTTGGTGCCTAAAGTATACAGTTTTATTTGTTTTGCTTACCTCTTTACAAATTGCTAATATAGGAGATTAAAGGAAAACTACTCACGTAGCACAATAGATACATTTTCCAGATTTAATTTTTCAATTGTTTCCCCCTGCTTACAAAATTTATACACACTCAAGGATAAGAAAAGAGATACGTAACGTAGAAAGTAAACAACTGTCGTTAACATTTTTCTGTATAGTCTCCTGATTTTTTCCCTGTGCCTAAGCAACACATACCTATTTTTTTAATCATTTTCTTTTTTCTGTTTTTTAGTTAAAATGTAGTCGATATACAGTAATAAAATATTTTCAGGTGTACAACATAATGATTCAACATTTATGTACATTGTGAATTAATCACCACAATAAGTCTAGTAACCATCTGTCATCATACAGAATTTTTGCAGTATTATCGAGTATATTCCTTGTGCTGTACATTACATTCCCATGACTTAGTTATTTCATAATTGGGTTGTTTGCTTTTTTGACGTTGAGTCGTGTGAGTTCTTTATATAGTTTGGATGTTAATCCCTTATTGGATATATTGTTTGCAAGTATCTTCTCCCATACAGAAGGTTGCCTTTTCATTTTGTTGATTGTTTCCTTCATGGTGCAAAAGCTTTTTAGTTTGATGTAGTCCGTTTTTTTATTTTGTTGCCTTTGCCTGAGGAGACAAATCCAAAAAAATATTGGTAAGACTCATGTCAAAGAACACACTGCCTATGTTTTTTCCTAAGAGTTTTATTGTTTCTTAATTCTTACATTTAAGTCTTTAATCCATTTGAGTTTATTTTTGTATATGGTATAAGAAAGTGGTCCAGTTTGATTCTTTTGCATGTAGTTGTCCAGTTTTCCCAGGACCATTTATTGAAAAGCCTGTCTTTTCCTCAGTATATGTTGTTGGAACATGTACTTATTGTTAATTATGAAAATATAGTTTTAGTGGCTCATTTAGTTTATTTGAAACAGTTCAGTTACCATATTTGGAGGAGGTTTAGTTTGGGTGTGAGAAAAGAAAGCACTTTGGAAACCTTGAATAAAATGTGCAAGCAATGGGACTAAAATGATATTTGTCCTGAAAAGCAAAACATCATGAGTAAAATTAAAAAATAAATACTTAGAATAAGCCAAGGGACAACAAAGACTGTAATCGGTATTTCAAAGAGGATAGGGTTATTGTTTCATTTCTAATGCTCATCTTTTGTATATCTTACTGGAATTTTGAGGATAAGGTTACCAAAAATTAATATGCTTAAAAATTGTCAAGATTTTATTAGGTTCTTTCAGCCTAATTATTTTCTAAAAAACATGATTCTAAATATATGTTATCAAGATACGTTGGAATAAAATTCAGACTTTACAGGATGTTGATCTTTACCAAGTTTCTTATAATTGTTATTGATTTGATATGTATTTTAAAATTTTGACTTTAGACTGAAAATATTCCGGTGGTTAGAAGACCTGACCGAAAAGATCTACTTGGATATCTCAATGGTGAAGCATGTGAGTAATTTTTTGATTGCTCTCACTCTTAAATAGACATTGTTGCTTTTTTTTTTCCCCTGTGAAATAAGAATTAGTGGGACGAGATCATGGATTCCCACTAAAAACTTCCCCTACCTACAGCTGTGTCCACATGCTGTCTTCTCCTTCCTGTTATAGTGGATGCACTTGGCTCTTGGGGCCAGTCACCCCTTCCCTGCGTGTGGGTTTCATCTCCTTTCGCACTCTCAGAGACTCTGCCTTTGCACGTTGCTGCTTCTGTCTTGCATCGTCAGTTCTCTTTCTTCTGCGCCATTCCCTTTAGAACATACACCGTGGTCTCTCTCATTAAAAAAGTTCTCTGAGCCCCCCTGTCCCCCACCTTCCTACTCTCTACTGGTCCATTTGTCTTCTCTTTTTTTTTTTTTTTTTTTGCGGTACGCGGGCCTCTCACTGTTGTGGCCTCTCACATTGCGGAGCAACAGGCTCTGGACGCGCAGGTCCAGCGGCCATGGCTCACGGGCCCAGGCGCTCCGCGGCATGTGGAATCTTCCCGGACCGGGGCACGAACCCGCATCCCTTGCATCGGCAGGCAGACTCTCAACCACTGCGCCACCAGGGAAGCCCTGTCTTCTCTTTTTCATTACAAAATTCTTTGCAAGGGTTGTGTGGTGTCACTGCCTCCTCTTTGCCTCTGATTCTCTCTTGAATCTACTCCAGTCTGACTTTCTTCCTCACCATCTCACTCAAATCACCCTTATGAGCTCAGCACTGACCTAAGGACTAGCAGATCCTTTGGTCTCTCCGCTTCGCAGCTAACTTGACCTCTCAGCCTTTGATACTGTGGACCGCTTACTCCCTTTTGGAAAGCCTTTCTTGACTTGGTGTTTGGGGCACCAGACTCTGGAGGTTCTCTTTCCACTCATTGTCTGCCTCACTTTTTTTCCTTGCTTCCTTATCTCCAACACTGATGTGTTCCTGAGCTTCACATTTAGAAATTCACTGTCAGCATCTTCCCTTGGGTATTTAAAAGGCGTGTGAAATGTAGCATATCCACAATAGAGTGCCGAGTCCTTCCTTCCGTTCTCCGCACCGACAGAACGGAAGCAGCAAATCTGTTCTCCCAGTGTTCCCGTCTCAGTAAATGGTACCCCATACACACAGTTGCTTAGGCCACCAACCCTGGAGAAATCTTTGATTCTCTTCTCTCACAGCTCATGTCCGTTCCATCAGCAAATCCTTTCTTTACCTTAGAAAGTATGACAGCTTCTTACCATTGTACGCCCGCCCCGCTCCACCTTCCTCTTTAGACCATTGCGTAGCCCTCCTGAAGGTCCTCGCTCCACTGTTTCCTACAGTGTAGCCTCTGCTCACCACTCAGAGGGACCTATTTTTGAAAAAGCCTCTGAACTTGATTGTGTCACCCACCTGCTCAAGGCCATCCTGTGGCTTCCCGTCCCACTTAGAATACAGTCCATCCTCCTTTCCTGAGCTTCGCGACTGTGCTTCTGCCTGTCTCTGTGCCCTCATCCTCTCCCAGTCTTCCTCTGCCCTCAGAAGTCCAGTCTTCCTGGTTCTTTTAGCTTTTCTAACCTTAGAGTCTTTGCACTTGCTGTTCCCTCTGTGTTAACATTTTGTTTCTCTGCGTTGTCACGTGACTCACTTCTCACCACCCCATTCAGAGCTGTGCTCTAATGTTGTTCCCTTATATATATATACGTTTATGTTTTTATTTATGTTTACATACACTTTTACATACATATGTTGTGATATTGGAGTATAGTCTTTGAAGTTGATTTCAGTCAGGTTATCTCAGTTTGTAAGTTAAATGGTCAAAAATAGTTTGTCCTCTTACAGACTTTCTAACACAGATTAATCATTTATAATAAAATGCATTTACAAGCCTGCTTTAAAACATTTTTTAAGGGAAATAACCATATATAAAGTAAGAAATATAACAAATCTTGAACATTCACTTGTAAATATATCCAATACCTGTCTTCAAATATTTATCTTCTCACAGAAATCTTTTTAAATCTTCAGCAACATCGGCCAGTATAGACAGAAGTGCCCCTCTAGAAATAGGTCTGCAGAGATCTACTCAAGGTATGTCTTGTTGCATGTTTATATTGAACTTTCAAACACCAGTCCCCAAACTATATGTTTATTTACTTCTTTTTTCCTTACAGTCAAACGAGCTGCAGATGAAGTTTTGGCAGAAGCAAAAAAACCGCGAATTGAGGTAATGGAACTTTATTTTAAGTGATTTGGTTTTTTTATGGAGATTGGACTCATGTAGTAGTAAGAATTCTTTGCTCATAGTAGTGCTCAGAACTTTTGTTTTCCTGGAAAAGTGGTAACATTAGAATGAACAGTTGATTAATAAGTAGCTTGAGCTATCGTGTAAGATCTCTCACATACAAGCTGTGTGATGGACAAATCACTTTATTTTCTTTATCTTTATACCCTTACGATGAAAGTGTTGGCCTAGATGAGTGGTCAGAAGGCTTGTTCTATAAAGGGCCAGATAGCAGCCGCTTCAGGCCTTTTGGGCCTTGTAGTCTTTGTCCAGCTCTTTCACTCTGCCGCTGTAGTGTGAGAGCAGGCACAGGCGATGCATAAATGAACAGGCGAGGCTGTATTCCAATAAAACTTTATGAAACATGGCCAGCCAGATTTGGCCTTTGTGTTGTGTTGTGCCTACCTCTGGAATAAGGTGGTGTAGGAGTTTACTCCACTCTGAAGAGGCGTGAACATGAAGTCCTTATTCCAGTTACTTCTTCCAATATTGACATATCAGGTTATATGTTTTTTTGGTAGCATTTTATAGCCAGCAAGTGGAATATTAGTATTGGTAAACAAGGGTAGTTCATGTTAAATAGAACCCTGTAAGCAGTGCAGTTAACGTTGAAAAGAAAATTTGTTGACCAGCTCGTATACTGCATAAGACAATTAAACTTTCGGAGTTTAAATTGTATGAGTACAATACTGTTTATTTAAATTTGTAACAAGCCCTAGATCAGTTGCATATAAACTCTCTGAAAATGGAGGATCATGTATTAGAGGCACACTTAAAATCTGAGAAATGACTGAACTGGCTGTATATCAATGACTAGTATAGGAATAACACTTGGGGTCACCAGTAGTGTTAACATTACTAGAAACTTAAGTTTTGTCATTTCACACTTACATAAAAATCAAATAGTTGTACCTTTTGCCTGCTTCATGAACAGCAAAGCATCCACAATTAAGGATAAGAAAGGTAACTTACAGAGACAGGGTTCGTTGGTAAGTACGTACAGTAGAATCACTGACAAAATTTGATGCTAAGATTACATAATTTTACTTAAGGATACTCTGAGACATAGACACGATGTTTTTCAGATGATAGTGATAATTAGCTCGTTGTTATTCTGTGCTAGGTGATACTGTATGTACTTTATGTATGTCATTAACTCATGTAATCCTCACCCCCACCTCCTGAAGTCTGCAGTACTGTGCATGTCATCTGTGAGCAAACAGGCTCAGAGACAAGTGACTTGCTGAGGTGCACAAAATTGGGATTAGAGCCCAGGCAGTGTGGCTCCTACCTAGTCCACTATCCTGGGTACAAATTTTTTGGCAGTAGAACTGACATTTTCCCCAACTCTCTTTGTGTGTAAGGAAGTTATAATCCACTTTGTGCAAAGTGAGTGAATTTAGGACTTCCCTGGTGGCGCAGTGGTTAAGAATCCGCCTGCCAATGCAGGGGACACGGCTTCAAGACCTGGTCCGGGAAGATCCCACATGCTGCGGAGCAACTAAGCCCGTGCGCCACAACTACTGAGCCTGCATTCTAGAGCCTGCGACCCACAGCTACTTAAACCCGCGCACCTAGAGCCCGTGCTCCGCAACAAGAGAAGCCACCACAATGAGAAGCCCGCACACCGCAACGAAGAGTAGCCCCCACTCGCCGCAACTAGAGAAAGCCCACGCAGCAACGAAGACCCAACGCAGCCAAAAATAAATAAATTTTTTTAAAAAGTGAATTTAGAGATACCATTTAGTTGGAAAAACGTGAACTTCATTGTTTAATTATTTGAAAAAAAATTGAACATTATCAGAAATGCAAAATTGCTAGGATCTGGTAACTTTAGAAACCAGCAAGAAATAGCATCATAAAATGCTTTCCAGAGCATTTGTAGGGTTAAAATAAATCACATAAATAGCTATTGATATATTACATAAACAGTTTTCAGTTCAGATCTACATTGAGGACCTGCTGGGCACTATGCTAGCAGAGAGAAACCTTAGGATCTGGTTAAAACCTAGGCTGCAGTTGTCTCTAAAATCAGTCTCCTGAGACTTCCTTGGCAGTCCAATGGTTAGGACTCCCTGCTTTCACTGCTGAGGGCCCATGTTCGATCCCTGGTTGGGGACCTAAGCCCCACAAGGCGCACGGTGCGGCCAAAAAAAAAAAAAAAAAAATCAGTTTCCGAAGGAACTTGAGTAATACGTGTTAAATCATTCTTACAAATGGAAAGAATTTAATGTGCTTGTTAAAATATTAATCTTTGCATTCATCTCAGCAATATGCCTGTTTCGAGTTTTACATGGTTAGAACACAATTGGAGCACATCTCTCTGGACCTCTTGAACGTACTGATGGTTTTTATACAATTTCATATTTGTTAGCCATAGACGCTGACTCTGGTTCTCAGTTTTCTTGTCTGTTGAATGTGGGCATTGAACTAGATCAGAATTAGTAAGTTTTGTTTTAAAGTAACCAAACACTTTTCAGACTGACTTTTACCTGAGATTCTCATATCTAAATGAGGTAAAAGTCGAGCTACCAAAGTTGAATTCAGATAAGAAGTGGCTCCTGGGTACTTTGTAGGAAGCTCCTGATGTTCTGAGGAACACACTTTGAAAACCATTAAAGTTTCACTTCTGGTGTTTTGTTCTGTGCTGATAGATTCAGGACCTGGGGCAACAGATGAAAAAAATCTAGACCCAAAATGAAATTTTTGACTGTGGCAAAGCCTTCTCATAAAATTTAGTTATAAACTTCCCTGAAGAGAAGGAATTTATTTGTTGTATGTCATCTTTCTGAATAAAAGTAGCTATGATATGTTATGGGAAGAACACTTAATCATAGAAAAAACTTACTAAAGTTTATTTGTAAGCTTTTAGTCAGTTTTAATCTTACATGATCCAACATATATTTATTATTGTTGTCTTTATTTAACTAAAAATATTTTAAAATTGACCAAAGGCCAGTGATGCCTGGGACTTATAGGTGGGAACTTGGGTAAGGAAAAGTTATGTGCAGTGTTTTTTGTTGTTGTTGTTCTACAAGTTAAATAAAAATTTAAAATATTCACTGAGTGATTATTTTCAGGATGAAGAGTGTGTACGCCTTGATAAAGAGAGATTGGCTGCTCGTTTGGAGGGTCACAAAGAAGGGATTGTACAGACTGAACAGATCAGGTAAGAATTTCTTTAGTAGAAACTGAACAGTCTAGGTATATGTAAGTATACATGGAAAAAAGGGATATTAGTATGCTGTCTACATGTGTTCTTCATTGCCTTCAGTTCAGAAGATACTTGAGCATGTTTTATGATGGGAAGATTGGAAGCCATTGTGCTACTTATGCTTTCTGGAAGCTTCTTGATTCTGTTACCATATTCATCTTTCCTTTTTAAAAATCACTCTATAATCCAAGCCACTCGTTTATCATGAAATCTTTTGTTGGTTTATAGCAGTGATTAATAAACTTTTTCTGTAAAGTAGCATGTGTTAAATATTTACATTTAACATGATTATTGATATGCTTAATTCTAGTTTTAATTTGCTGTTGTTTTCTGTTTGTCTCTTTGTTCTTTTTCCTTTTTGGGGGACTAAAATTTTGTCCCCCAAAAAGGAAATTCATTTAATTTTGGATTAAATGAATACATGCTGTAATTCCTTTCTGTCTTTTTTGTTGGCTGATTAGTTTATGCTGTTGTCCTGTTTGAGTGGTTGCT
This sequence comes from Phocoena sinus, assembly GCF_008692025.1. Classification (NCBI taxonomy): domain Eukaryota; kingdom Metazoa; phylum Chordata; class Mammalia; order Artiodactyla; family Phocoenidae; genus Phocoena; species Phocoena sinus. The sequence continues at coordinate 177,250,422 of NC_045763.1, forward strand.
AGGGTCACAGTCCACCTTCCATGCTCCATCACCGTGTGAGTAAGCACAGAGCCTCAGCTAGAAGGCACTCCCAGTTCCCTCCTCTTGGCCTCTGTGATACTGCTGTCATATATTTTACTCATACGTATGTTATAAAAACCAATATGCATCGTTCTTATTCTTGTTTAAACAACTATCTTTTAAAGAGATTTAAATAAGAAAAAAATTTTATATACCCTATCCATGCCTCTTCTTTACTGTTGTAGACCTGTGTACCCATATTTTTTCCTTCTGCCTGAAAGACTTCTCACCCCACCCCACAAAAGACTTCTTTTAACATTTCATTTTTGTGCAGGTTTGCTAGTGATTCTTTCAACTTAATTTTTATTTTTGAAAAAGTTTATTTCCCCCCTTTTTTTTTTTAAATTTTCACTGGATATGGAATTCCAAGCTACGTCTTTTTAAAGTACTTTACAGATGTTGTACTGCTGCCTTCTTGATTGCATTGTTTCTGATTAGAAATCTGTCATCCTTATTTTTGTTTCTTTAAATGTGCCCTTTTTTCTCTGACTACTTTAAAAATTTTCTGTATTGCAGGTTTTGAGCTATGTAATTATCACATGACTTGGAGCAGTGTTCTTCATCTTTCTTGTGCTTGAGGTCCATTGAGCTTTTTTTTTTTTTTTTTTTTTTTTTGCGGTACGCGGGCCTCTCACTGCTGTGGCCTCTCCCGTTGCGGAGCAACAGGCTCCGGACGCGCAGGCTCAGCGGCCATGGCTCACGGGCCCAGCCGCTCCGCGGCACGCGGGATCCTCCCACACCGGGGCACGAACCCGTGTCCCCTGCATCGGCAGGCGGACTCTCAACCACTGCGCCACCAGGGAAGCCCCTCCATTGAGCTTTTTGAGGGGATTTTTGGGTTCATAATTTTCATTGAAT